>NC_044976.1:44487541-44844025 GCF_008728515.1 Papio anubis
TGCATGTGTCAGAACAATTTCCTGTTAAGTAACATTATGTTTGACTTATGTTTTTAGTATATTTTAGTATAACTATTCAGGGACAAATTTTTTGATTGAATACATGTGAGAGGCAAATTGTTCAACTCATCCATGAAATCATACAACATACTCTTTTTTGTTTGGCATCTTGCTTTCAGTATAATTATTTGTGAGATTCACCCATTGTGTGAATCAATTGTTCATTCCTTGTTATTGCTGAGTAGAATTCCATTATATGGATATACTGTGATTTGTTTGTGGCTCATCTGTTGGTGCATGTTTTAGGTGGTTTGTAGTTTCGGGTTTTCACAGATAATTAAAAGCATATAATTGGGTCCTGCTGTTTCATCCAGTCTGACAATCTCTGCCTTAATTGACTATGTACTTAGAACATTTATATTTAATATGATTATTGGTGTTATTGGGTTTAAATCTGTTATTTGTTTTCTAATTGGCCCAACTGTACTTGTTCTTTCTTCTTTTTCTGGCACAGTCATTGGCTCACTGCAGCCTTGACCCCCTGGAGTCAAGCAGTCCTCCTGCCTCAGTCACCCAAGTAGCTAGGACTATAGGCATGTGCCAACATGCCCAGCTAATTTTTTTAATTTTTATTTTCTGTACAGATTTGAGGAAGGAAAGGGTGTATTGGAGGTTTAAGGAGAAAATGTGATTAGTTGTCTTGGAGAGTGAGCAAGCACATTAGTCTGGTAAATGTGCTAAGATTGTCAGGCAGTAATGAGGCCCCACTTGATGTTCGTCACTGTAAATATAAAGATACATCAGCCAGCCTGATTCTGGGTTTTTCTTCAGTCACTCTAAGTTCCCAGGTGCAGTTGCAAAATAGATGGAAAGCTTGGTTGTAAAGGGTTGGGATTTCACCGGGACTTTGGTGTCCTTGAGAGGTAGCAACGTTTCACTTGGAGCTAGAATTTAAAGCAGACACTCAGGAGAAATTGGGGATATAGGCAGTTTGCTGATGACATACTGAGTTCGAGGAGGCAAAGTATAAGCTTTTCTCAAAGGTTCAGAGTAGTGGGAAACTGTCAAGAGAGTGGGAGGCTTGGCATTCCATGGTGACTGAGGTAGTTAGGGGTATGGGCATGATTGGATTCCTCCTGATGGCTTCTTAGGGGAAAATGGTTATTTCTAATGACAATCTCTTTCTTGAGATTAATCTCATTCCTTCTGTTAGCCCTACAGAGTCTGACTGTGGCCTTCCCTATAGCTTCTATAACCTACTTCTTTTTCTGTCATTCTCCCCTCCTGTCATCTGCTCTTGACTTCTTTGCTAGTTCTTGAGCATCCCAAATTTGTTCTTGTCTCAGTGCCTTTACCTTTACTTTTCTCTCTGCCTCTCAGCTCTACTTTTGTCTGAGTCCTTCATATCATTCAGTTCTCTCATCAGATTTCACTTCCCTAGTTAGCACTCCCACACCAGTCTCTGATTTCCTTTCTCCTTTTCTCTCTCTCCCTCCCTCCTTGCTTTCCTCTCTCTCTCTCTTTCTCTTCCTCTCTCTCCCTCTCTCCCCTCCCTGTTTCTCCCTCTTTTGTTCTTTCTTTCTCTTCCTTTTCCCACAGCACTGTTCACTCCAGTTATGAGGATAGAGACTGTTCTTTTGTTCCCTAGTGCTTCCCTCCTAAAACACTGCCTAGTGTACAGTAGGTGTTCAATAAATATTTGGATGAATATAAATGGAAAACTTCCCTAATGCCTTCAAAAGATAGGCTGATTTTCAGATAAATTGATACAGACTTTTCAGTAATAGATGTGCGTGAAATGGCTTTTCATTACCATCTGGTTTTCTCCAACCAGAAGAAAAAGCTTTAGGCATTAACATGTTGTGGAAAGCCAGTATTATAGAAGAAACCCAGGCCTGTTCTGACATACATTCTGAAATGAGAATATTACTTAATTCATGGACTAAGCAGTTCTCAAAATAATTTCATAGATTAAGTTAATAGTTTTGGGGGGGTTCTTAGAGAATCTGAGAATACTTTGACTTGTGCTTTTTATTTTGTAAATCAATTTGCAGTGGTCATCCTTCATTAGATACTGTTTAAAACATAGTTGTTGCCCGTAGGGAGCTCCTCATGTTTGCTTGGGAAGCCAAACTAAACATTGGAGAAGCACAGTGGCAATGCAAGATGAAAGTCAAGGCAGTGACAAAAGTTATTCCAAGGTGGAACACAGTGCTTTGTGGAATCTAACTGGTGCTGAGTGTAATTGCTGACCCAGTTCAGTTTAAAGAACTATACTGTGCAGCCCGTGAAATGGTGTCACTCTTTTGTTCCTTAAAAGCCACTCAAGGTCTCTGAGCCCATGGTGTGGCCCTATTATAACTCACATTTTGTTTTCATTGCAGTTGTCGGACAAGTAACCGCAAGAGCTTGATTGTGACCTCTAGCACATCACCTACACTACCACGGCCACACTCACCACTCCATGGCCACACAGGTGAGTGCATGAAGGTTAAGAAAGGTTGAATGAAAGAGTGGCCACAGATGCTGAGTTTCTTTCCTACTTCTCATGTTGTGCAGTTCAGTACATTACATTGTCACTTTACTTGGTTGACTGAAGCATACAGAGCTCATGGGCTTGCTTTCTGTGTGAGAATGAGTTAGCCTACTTTTGACTCTTAATTGTTTCTTACCTTGTTCTCTCAACATTCCTTTCAGTCTTGTACATATCTTGGGGCTAGGTATGTGTCCTGGGTTTATGGCCTCTGTTTTGGTGTGTTCTGGTGTGTTATGGCTCCATTCGTCTTGGGCCATTTGATGAGGAGTCCATGAATATTTTGTACTACTGTGCCCGAGGATTAGGGCTCACAGAGAGGGTTTTTTGTCTAATGGGACTCCTGTTAACCTTCCTGCTCTTAGATTAGGAGATAACAAAAGCAAGAGGAATATGTGTTTGTTTGTTTGTTTTTAAATAGAAATGAGGTCTCTCTATGTTGTCCAGGCTGATCTTGAAATCGTAGGCTCGAGTGATCCTCCTACCTTGACCTCCAAAGTACTGGGAGTATAGGTGTGAGCCACCGCACGTGGGTTGGAGTATTTGTTTCCTAACAATACTGATATTACATATTGGAATTAAGGCAAATGACCTCATGGATTCAGGCTGCTCTATCCCGGGAATATGGGCTCTTCCCAACAGTGTAAGGACTGACTTACGTGACTCTGAAGAATATATAAAAATTGTGAGGCAGCCGGGCACAGTGGTTCCCACCTGTAATCCCAGCATTTTGGGAGGCTGAGATGGGCCAATTGCTTGAGCTTAGGAGTTTGAGACCAGCCTGGGCAGCATGGCAAAACCCCATCTCTACAAAAAATACACAACTTAGCCAGGCATGGTGGTGTATGCGTGTAGTTCCAGCTACTTGGGAGGCTGAGGTGGGAGGATCGCCTGATCACCTGAGCCCATGGAGGTTGAAATCATACCACTGCATTCCAGCCTGGGCAGCAACAGAATGAGACCCCATCTCAAAAAGAAAAAAAAAAAATAGGAGGCTTGCATTGATTCTGGCATTCTGTCCTTCCCAGGAGAGGGACAGAAGAAAGACCTCATTGGAGTCAGCCATGTGCTTCTGTGTAGAAGGTATATTCTGGCATCCCAGGGAAACCAGACCAAGGGACTCAGCTTTGCTGAAAGGGCTGCTGCACTTCTGTGCAGTTCATTGCTACACTATTTATAATGGAGGTTCTAAACCTACAGTTAGTGGAAATTGACAGGCTTAGAACTGTTCAGAGCTTGCTGCCTGGGCATAGAAAGTCATGGTCACTGTTGTCCTAAGCCTGGACCTTGTCTGTCTTTGGGCATTAAAGCAGGATATCAAAGCAGTGAAACGAGTCAGCATCAAGCTGAGTAAGATGAGTTTATTCTCCATGGATTTGTTTCCTTGCTCACAGTTTACTGTCTTTGGAGGGAGAAAGTGAGGGTACATGTGGAGTATTTGAGGGCCCTGAGAGTCTGGTGATTCTGAAACTCAACTTTGTCCTTGGGAGAAGGATCTCACCTTCTTTGGCTCAGATTCTCTTAGCCTAGAAGCCAGCCTTTTAGTGTGATGATGGCCCTTTTCCAAGAATCAGTAAATTTCTCAATCACTAGCTGTCACTTTAGAAGATACCACCAAGAGAACAGGGATCCCAGGGAATTGGAGACATACTTGACCTTTAAAGCAAAGCTCTCATTGTGCTTAGGTGCTTTCCCCCCAAAAAAATTGACTGAGATTAGCTGGATTAGCTAAAATAGCACATCCTAGATTTTTAGAGAAACTCAGCGTACATCTATCTGACCTGACCTTTTTATCATATAGAAATAAATTTAACATGTCTAGACCTTGTATATAGTTGCACAACTGTAATGTGAGTACTGAGCACTAGTTACTACTGGCTGCTCTTCTCTGAGATGATTATCTCTCTATTTAGATTCCCCACAGTTAGCATTTAGAACTAAATCTTCCCTATTCAAATGGCTTTGATTGAGAATACCACCTGACCTTTTCAGCCTGCCTGGATCTGTAGACTCCAGCTTTGAGTTAATGTGTGTAACATGCTTAGTACTTTACAAATGTTAGCATCTGTATTATCTCTTAGCAAATCACTGCAGAAGATCTAGGGGGCAAGAATGGACATAAAAGCCCAATTTGTGACTGTAGGCTGTACTTACCCAGCTGTTGAGACAGGCAGCACTGATTGTTCCACGCATATCCCACTTGACATTAGATTGTATCCTCAAATCTTATACATCCTGAAATTTACATCCACAGGATATTCCATGACCCTTTACCATCACTTTTAAGTTTTGAATCTGTTGAATAGTATGAGGCCTGTTAATTTGAAAGTAGGTTCATTTATTCCATACAGTTCAATTCAGTATTAAATATCTACTACATAAGTAGATTACAGTGTCAGTAATGTCAGTTCAGTAGGTACACACCAAGCCACTCTGGAAATGGAAACTTCCTACTTTTTTTTTTTTTTAATTAATAAACTTTATTTCTTAGAGTAGTTTTAGGTTCACAGCAAAATTGAGGAAGATACTGAGATAAACCATATACCCTCTGCCCTCACCTATGTATAAGCTCCCCATTATCAGGTCCCTACCGGAGTGCTGCATTTGTTACAGTTGATGAGCCTGCACTGACACATCACCCAGGCACTACTAGTTTACATTAAGGTTCACTGTTAGTGCTATACATTTTGTGTGTTTGGGCAACATTATCATGATACCTATTTACCATTATAGTATCATACAGAGTCTTTTCATTGCCTAAAAATTATCTGTGCTCTGCCTATTTATTTCTTTCGCCCCTTAACTCCTGGCATCCAGTAATCTTTTTACTGTCTCCACAGTTTTGCCTTTTCCAGAATGTCACATAGTTGGAATCATACAGCAGCCTTTTCAGATTGGCTTCTTTCACTTAGTAATACATACTCAGGTTTCCTCCATGTCTTTTCATGGCTTGATAGCTCATTTCTTTCTAGCACTGAATAGTATCCTGTTGTCTGGTTATACCACAGTTTATTTTTATCCACTCACCTACTGAAGGACATCTTGGTTGCTTCTAAAGTTTTGGCAATTGTGAAAAAGCTGCTATAAACATCTGTGTATAGGTTTTTGGGTAGACATTAATTTTTAACTTATTTGGGTAAATAAGGAGCACAATTGCTGTATTGAATGGTAACAGTATATTTGGTTTTGTAAAAAAACAAACAAACGAACAAAAATTCTTCAAGTTGGGCGTGGTGGTTCACACCTGTAATCCCACACTTTGGGAGGCCAAGGCGGGCAGATCACTTAAAGTCAGGAGTTCGAGACAAGCCCGGCCATCATGGTAAAACGTTATCTCTACTAAAAATACAAAATTAGCCTGACATGGTGGTGTGCATCTGTAATCCCAGGTACTTGCGAGGCTGAGGCAGGAGAATCACTTGAACCTGGGAGGCGGAGGTTGCAGTGAGCCAAGATTGTGCCACTGCACTCCAGCCTGGGCAAAAGAATGAGACTCTGTCTCATAAAAAGAAAAACTCCCAAACTGCCTTCCAAAGGGATGGTACCATTTTACATTCCCACCAGCAGTAAATGAGTAGCTCCTGTTGTGTCATATCCTTGCCAGCATTTGGTGGTGTCAGTGTGTGGATTTGGGTCTTTTTTTTTTTTTTAAAGGCAGGATCTCACGCTGTCATTCAGGCTGGAGTATGGTGGCACAATCACAGCTCAATACAGCCTTGAGCTCTCAGGCTCCCAGATTTTGGCCATTCTAATCTATGTGTAGTGCTATCTCATTTAATTTTCAATTCCTGGTGGAGCACGATGGCTTACACTTGTAATCCCAGCACTTTGGGGAGGCCTAGGCAGGCTTTGCTTTTTTTTTTTTTTGAGAGAGAGTCTAGCTCTATCACCCAGGCTGGAGTGCAGTGGTGCAATCTCAGGTCACTGCAACCTCCACCTCCCGGGTTCAAGCGATTCTCCTGCATCTTCCTCCCAAGTAGCTGGGACTACAGGCGTGTGCCACCATGCCCAGCTGATTCTGTATTTTTAGTAGAGATGACGTTTCATGTTGGCCAGGCTGGTCTTGAACTCCTGACCTCAAGTGATCTGCCCGCCTCAGCCTCCCAAAGTGCTGGGATTACAGGCATGAGTCACTGCACCTGGCCTTGCATATAACTTTTGACTGCCCCGAAACTTAACTGCTAATAGCCTTCTGTTGACAGAAGCCTTACTGATAACATAGTTGATTAACATGTAATTTGTATGTTTTGTGTATTATATACAATACTCTTATAACAAAATAAGCTATAGAAAAGAAAATGTTATTAAGAAAATCACTGGAAGAGAAAATATACTTACTATTCATTAATTGGAAGTGGATCATCATAAAGGTCTTCGTCCTCATCATCTTCACATTGAGTAGGCTGAGGACAATTAAGGATTGGTCTTGTTATCTCAGGAGTGGCAGAGGCAGAAGAGGTGGAGGAGGTGGAAATGGATGCAGGAGGGGCAGGCACATTCTGTAACTTTTACTGAAAAAATTTATGTATAAGTGAACCCATACGGTTCAAACCTGTGTTGTTCAAAGGTCCACTGTAATCCAAATCAACCTTCTAATACCACTATACCACTTTGCCTTATGACAGCAAAATATACCTAACTCCTCTCTTCAGTACCTTGTAATTTTGCTGTCATTCATTTCACTTATATATAAGCACGTGTGTATGTGTATGTATAATGTATGTAAAAGCATACCTAATCACATACATTGTTGCTGTTACAGGTTAAGCACCCCTAGTCCAAAAATCCGAAATCCAAAATGCAAAACTTTTTAATTACCAACATGAACCTCTCAGGAAATGCTTGTTGGAGTCTTTTAGATTTTGGGCTTTCAGATTTGGGATATTCAGCTGGTTGGTATAGCACAAATATTTCAAAATCAGGAAAAAATTTGAAATTTAAAACACTTCTGGTCTGATAAGGGATACTTATCCTATATTATGTTTAACAGACTTACCTATTAGATAAATTAAGAATAAGAAAAACAAGTTTTTGGTTTACCTTCACTTCTCCAGTGTGCTTGCTTGTTTCATGTAGAGTTCAGTTTCTCCCCTATATAATTTTCTCTCTGAACAACTTCTTTTAACATTTCTTGCAAGGCAGATCTACTGCTATGAAATCCCCCATTTTTTGTTAGGGAAAATTTTTATTTCTTTCTCACCTTTGAAGTATAATTTCACAAGGTACAGAATTTTAGGTTGCTTGCTTTTTTTTTTTTTTTGTCTCTCAACACTTTTAATATTTCACTCCACTATCTTCTTGCTTGTGCGGTTCGTGAGAAGTTGGATGTAATTCTTGTCTTTGCTCCTCTGAAGATAAGGTGTTTTTTCCCTCTGGCTTCTTTTAGATTTTTGTGTGTCTTTGGTTTTCTATAGTTTGAATATGATATGTCTAAGTGCAGTTTTTTTCCTGAATTTATCCTGCTTGGTATTTTCTGAGCTTCCTGAATCTATGGCTTGGTGTCTGACTTTAATTTGGGGAAATTTTACGTCACTATTGCTTCAAATAATTCCTTTCCTTTCTCTTTTTCTTCTTGTATTCCTGCTACGTATATATCACACCCTTTGTAATTGTCTCACAGTTCTCTGATATTCTGGTGTTGGTTTTTATTTTCAGTCTCTTTTTTCTTTGCTTTTTAGATTTGGAAGTTTCTGTTATCATATCCTCAAGATCAGAGATTCTTTCCCCAGCAGTGTTCAGTCTATTAATGAGCCCATCAAAGGCATTCTTCAGTTCTGTTACAGTGATCTTTAACATTTTCTTTTGATTCTTCCTTAGAATTTCTATTTATATTATCCATCTGTTCTTGTGTGTTGTCTATTTTTCCCATTAAAGTTCTTGGCATAATTAATCATGGTTTTGAAAAATTCCTAATCTGATCATTGCAACATTCCTGTCATTTCTGACTCTGGTACTGATGCTTGTTCTGTCTCCTCAAATTGTTTTTTGCTCTTTAGTGAGCTTTGTAATTGTTTTGTTAAAAGGCAGACGTGATGAACTGAGTAGAAGTAACTGTGATAGATAGGCCTTTCATAATGTATTGGTAAGGTGTAGGGGAGGAGAAGTGTTCTATAGCAGGGATCCGCAACACCTGGGCCACAGACCAGTACTGCTTGTGGCCTGTTAGAAGCCAGGCCACACAGTAGGAGGTAAGCGTCAGGCAATCAAGTGAAGCTACATTTGTATTTACAGCCACTCACATTACTGCCTGAGCTCTGCCTCCTGTCAGATCAGCTGTGGCATTTAGATTCTCATAGGACCATGAACCCTATTGTGAACTGTGCATGCAAGAGATCTAAGTTGCACACACTTCTTATTAGAATCTAATGCCCTATGATCTGTCACTGTCTCCCATGACCCCCCAGATAGGACCGTCTAGTTGCAGGAAAACAAGTTAAAGGCTCCCACCGATTCTATATTATGGTGAGCTGTATAATTATTTCATTATATATCACAGTGTAATAATAATAGAAACAAAGTATACAATAAATGTAATGTGCTTGAATTATCCTGTAAACCCCCTGCCTCCCCACTCCCTGGTCCATGGAAAAATTATCTGCCATGAAACCGGTTCCTGGTGCCAAAAAGATTGGGGGAATGCTGTTCTCTAGTCTTGTGACTCGGTCTCAGTCTTTTGATGAGCCTTTGACCCTGGACTGTGAACTTCTCCAGTGCTTCTCAGTTTTCCCCCCACACCATAGTTGGGACAGAATGGTTCTTGGCTGCTGGAATTGGGTATTTCTTCCCCCAAGTAGAGCTGGCATTGATGAAATCCCAGCAAGTTAGGTGCAAACAAAATAGTTTCTCCCAAGGACAGGCCTCGTTAAGAACAGAATGCTCTGGCGTGTATCAAAACAGTTCCTTTTCCCTCCTCCTGCTGGAATCATGAGATTTTCTTCAGTAATCACTGTGAGGATCCAGTAGGGCTCCTTTGGACAAAACTTACAAAAATATGGGGGCCCCCGCATGACTAGATCCCCCTGGAGTTTTTAACTCTCAGCATAATCCCCATTGAGCTTCTAGCAATTCCTCAGTTACAGTTCGAGTTTTCCTGCCGTGGAGGTTTTTGCTTAAGAATTTCTGCTCTGGCCAGGGGCGGTGGCTCACGCCTGTAATCCCAGCACTTTGGGAGGCCGAGGCAGGTGGATCACGAGGTCAGGAGATTGGGACCATCGTGGCTAATACGGTGAAACCCTGTCTCTACTAAAACTACAAAAAAAATTAGCTGGGCGTAGTGGCGGGTGCCTGTAGTCCCAGCTACTTGGGAGGCTGAGGCAGGAGAATGGCGTGAACCCGGGAGGCGAAGCTTGCAGTGAGCCGAGATCGCGCCACTGCACTCCAGCCTAGGCAACAGAGCAAGACTCTGTCTCAAAAAAAAAAAAAAAAGAATTTCTGCTCCAGTAAGTTGTACCTCACTGTGTCTGCTGTCTGTCCAGTTTTGGGGGCAATGGTTCATCCTGTGACATTACTTGGCTGACAGATCTAAGAAGAGATTTTTTTTTTTTTTTTCAGTTTGTTCAGCTTTTTACTTGTTAAAACAGAGTGGTAACTCCTAAGCTCTTTGCATGCCAGGCCAGAACTGGAAGTCAGTTTTTTTATTTTTATAACTTGTAGGGTATTTCATTGTATAACTGTACCACAATTTATTCATTTTCTTCATTTTCTTATTGGTGAATATTGCATCCGTCTAGGCCCAGTTAGGAGACAGATAACAGACAAGTGATTTAAGCAAGATTTAATAAAAGTAATACAAACTATGACAATAAGAGCATAACTTTAACATGTGAGAAAACTCCATAGGATGCTATAGAGCTGAAGGAGAGTTCTCAAGGAAGAACTAACTTGAACGGAAGATTCTCTAGGCTGGATTCAGGCTTTGTTGTAGTTGCAGCCCACTGGATATAGTTGCAGCCCACTGGATGGCAGAGATGTTTTCTGATTCCCAGCCCAAAGCTGGTCCACAGTTACTCAGCAATCAGGGAATAGCCCTCTGGAGCACAGGTGAGTCAGGTCTAGAGAGAAAGAGAGTGGAGGTGCTGCTGTGAGCACTTTGTGTCCTCAGGAAGGACGTGAAAGACAGTTCCTGGGGGTTGGGTGTGTTGAGCAAGCAAACAGAGTCAGTGGGGCCAGGCCTGGAGCACATAGTATCTTTGTAGGTAAGGCTATGGAAAGGTGTCTATGTGATTGGTGCAGAGCAATCCACATATCCACGTTCTCACACCACTGACTGATAATGCAGTTGCTAGAATTAGCACCAAGAGCCTGTTCTTTCTGCAGTGTGCCTCCAATACCCTCTACTGAGAAAGGTTAACATCATGCTTACTGTAGAGGATAGATGATGCTTAAAGGAATTCTCTCCTTTATCTCAGAGCAGGTATTGAAGGATTAATTTGGAGCTTAGTGGCATTAAATTGATAACCAGCGTAGACATTTAGATTGTTTATACTTTTCCACTATTATAGTCATCAGTGCTGCAGAAACATCCTTCTTCATATTCTTTTTGTATATATATACACAGACTTTTTCTGGCATATATGTGGAGGCATGGAATTGCTGAGTCTTGGAATAAACTGTATAAATTTTCAGGAATAGGATCAATAGGTTGGAAGGCATGCATATTTTAATGATGTTTGTTACATATTCTCTAACTGATTTTACAAGAATATTCTGGAACTAAGAGTGTGCCTTCCATAAAAACATGCAGTCCTTATCATTCAAGGTTAAGCTCAAGCCCTAGTGTTAAGCAGGAAGATCCAGCTACCAATTCCAGGTGAGGACTCCTGCTGCGTGGAAGATGACAAAGATCGTAATAATGCCAGCCGTCAGTAGGAGTCCACAGACCCTGGCCCACTGCTTCTTCTGTGGGTTTGAAGCTGTCAAGGAGGACTCGACATTCAAGACACTGGTTGGAACAGCATTTCACTCACAGAAAGGATAGATACAGCAAGATCAGAGTGTGAAGTGCACCAATCCCTCATGGCCATTGGGTCCCTCCAGTGGCCTGCGGAGGGTGATGGACTGCACACATCCTTTTCATGCTACTGGCAAAGATCCCATTCCATCCTGTGGTGAGCAGATACACTGGTGGGGCTGGCCGTGTGCCACGTGACGCACACACTTAAGCAATACAAAGAAGTTGACTCCATACCCAGAAGAGGGGAAAAGTTTCTCCTAATAAGGAAGAAGAATCTCGGGCCAAGTGACAGCTTGCCACACAGCTTCCTTATGAGGGAAAGTTCTAGACCCAGGGCACTAATTGGGCAGTCTTGGAGAGGGGTGGCAGGTCATGTGATGGCTACATCCCTTACAGCCAGTAATCCGTCCCTCTTTACTCCCTGACACTTACAGCCTCTTCACCTCTATCTGTGTTGAATCTACTTGGGCTAATTTCATTATCCCTTACTCCTGTTTATGCCCATTGCCACAGGAACCCTCAGGTTACCCGCACCCCATAATCTACACGCCTAAGTCATCTAAACCTCTGAACATTCCCTGCTCTGTCTTATCCTTCCCTGACTCTGGAAACCCTTCCAGTTTACCTTTTGGAATTCCAGTTCTTTATCAGCAAAATCTGTCTCCTAATCTGTTCTCTAAACATTCTGTCTTCTTCCTGTTCTACTGGAATCATAGGGGAAGAGGGAGAGCTTAGAATACTGATTATCTGCAGACTACTCAAGTGTTAGCCCTTTTCTCTCTCATAATCTCAAAGTATTGGGTCTAGTAGTAAGGGTAGATGTCCTCTGTCTTTTCATTACTTTCACTGTCTTCTCCCTAATCTCCCCATACTTAGATCATTAATTTGTATCATTTAATACCTATCATTGCAGCTGTAAAACTCTTCATACATTGCAGTCGTAAGAATTTTAGCTCTTGACTGCAGTTACTCTCTTCAGTTCTACTCCTGTATTATTCTTTTTTTTTTTACAGTTTGTTTATGAGCTGTATTGTGTTATTCTTGATGGTTTCGATACACCCATAGTTGATCACTCCAGTTCTTAAGACTTTCTGTTCTTTGAACTCTTGTCTTCCAGTGAACCTCTCCACTACCCTACCTCAATCACTTATGCCCTAGATCTATACTTTAGACTTTGTCTCCATAATTTCAGTTTCTTTCTTCCTGCTTTCTGAGCACCACCTCTAATCTTTCTATAGCTTGTGTCATCTAGAAACCCTACCTCTGAAAAATAGTCATTTGATCCTGGGACCTTTAATCCTTGGGAACCTTCACTCACTATATTGAGATGTCTTCCAGACATCTGTGTGAATAATTCAGGATGTTTGTCTTGATTTCAAGGAAAAAATAGGGCTAGAGATACAAATGTTGGACTTTCACCATATAAAAAGATCTTAAAGCTGTGTGTCTAGATGTCGTCACCTAGGGAGTGAACATAGACAGAAAGGACTAAAGGTACAAGGACTGAATCCTGGGACATTCCAGTTTTCCGAGATCAAGAGAATGAGGAGAGACCCAAAAGGAAAGAGGAAAACTTAGAAAATACGGTGTCCTGGAAACCACGTAAAAGGAGTATTTCAGAAATAGTATGTGATCACCTGAGCCAAATGATATAGCTAGATCAAGTGACATGAAGTCTGAGTATTGCCAGTGGGATATAGCAATGTGATGTCAGTGTTGACATTGATAGCTGTTTTGATGGAATGGTGGGGGAAAATCTAATTGGTGAGCAAGAAAGAAAGGGAAAAAGAAAATGGAGATAATAACTAAATAATTGGTTCAAGGAGTTTTGCTGTTAGAGCAGAAATGAAATGCAAAGATGGGCGGAGGGATCAAGAGAGTTTTGAAAAAAAGTAACAGTGTCTATGTACATACACGGATGGAAGTGATTCAACAGCAAGAGAAAATCTGATAATGCAAGAGAAAGGAGAATGGCTGATGCAGTGTCCTTCTGTAGTTGAGAGGGGATGGGATCTAGTAAATAAGCAGTAGGTTAGCCTAGTCAGGAGTGCAAATAATCCTTCCCTAGGAATAGGGGAGGATGTGGGGAATGCAGTGCAGATTATGGCTGGGTAGATGTGATAAAGATAGCTTATTGAAGTTCTTCCTTGATTAGTTGAGGCCAGGTGCAGTGGCTCACTTCTGTAATTCCCACACTTTGGGAGGCCAAGGCGGGAGGATCACATGAGCCCAGTAGTTTGAGACTAGCCTGGGCAACATGGTGAAACCCCATCTCTACAAATGATACGAAAATTAGCTGGGCATGGTGTTGCATACCTGTAGTTCCAGCTACTTGGGAGACTGAGGTGGGAGGATCATCTGAGCCTCAGGAGTTCAAGGCTGCAGTGAGTTATGATTGCACGGAACTGTGATTATGATTTTGAGACAGAGCAAGACCCTGTCTCAAAAAAAAACTTTTTTTTTCTCACTGAAATGGAAAGCGAGGTGATTAGCTGAGAGCCTGAAGAGAGAGGATAAAGTATGATACAGTCTTTTAAAAGGATGGGAGAAAGAATACACTGAGAAGTATGGTCTGATTTCCAGTAGTATGAAGTGCCAAAGTTAGTGATCATACACATAAAGAGAGACTAGTCAGCTTTTCTATATGACTTTCTGGAACTTCTCAGGCTAGGATTTTGGAAAGATTGTATGAAGATACTGAAATTACTCCTGACGGAAGACATGATAAAAAGAATGTCATTGATACAGGAATAAAAATCTTTAAAGAGTGAAGGGGATTTCCCAAAGGTTTGTATGTGAATTTTAGCAAGGAGGGGTAATGGTTGTTGTAGTCTGATGACATCATTTCAAACCTGGTTATTTTTACGGAGAACAGAGGGAGAATGCCTGAAGATGAAACGAGCCAGCAGGGTATCTACCCCGCTTCTAGGTCTAGTGGTACAAAGGGTGTGTGAAATCCAACAGCCATCATTTGAGAGAGCTGCAGAGGAAGCTGCATCCACAGGGGACAGTCAAGTTTCAACCTGTTCAGGGTATGTTAAGGGCTGTACTAAATGTGTGTCCAGGGTGCTTGGGAGTACAAAAGTAAATATATGTAACCCAAGCTAGTCATTAAGCAAGGTGTTCTTTTTGGAGTTAGCTCATTGAATGAAGTAGAAAGCTCGTTCTAAGATCTGTATGAAATAGAATTGTATGATTAGGAAATTAACAGTCCAGAGCATTATAGTTGCCTGGACACGATGGCTCACTCCTGTAATTCTAACACTTTGGGAGGCCAAGGTGGGAGAATCACTTGAGGCCAGGAGTTCAAGACTAGCCTAGGCAACATAGTGAGTCCTTGTGTCTACAAAAAAAAAAAAGCCAGGTATGGTGATACGCGCTTGTAGTCCCAGGTGCTCAGTAGGCTGAAGTGGGAGGGAGGATTGCTTGAGTACAGGAGGTCACGGCTGCAGTAAGCTGTAGTCACACCACTGCACTGCTCTCCAGCCTGTGAAACAGAACAAGATTCTATCTAAAAAAAAAAAAAAAAAGCACAAACCATAAAGAAGTACAGATTATATGTTACTAGATTATAAACTGCTACTCAAATATGGATGGGTAGGGAGAAGGTCATGGAGGGCTACATGCAGTGCTAAAGGGATGAGGTATGAAGACTCCGTGGCATGGACTCTTAATTTACCTAAGATCCATGGACCCTGAGTGGTTTCAGAAGTGCCATAAGTCTCCTAAAATTATATTCCCAATTTTGTATATATGTTCATTTTCTTGTGGAGGGAGTTTATCAAAATTTGCCAAAGGTTGTTTTTCAATCTAAAAACTGAATACTTTGTTGTTGTTGTTGTTGTTGTTTTGTTTTGTTTTTTTGGAACAGAGTCTCTCTTGCCCAGGCTGGAGTGCAGTGGTGCAATTTTGGCTCACTGCAACCTCCACCTCCTGGGTTCAAGTGATTCTTGTGCCTTAGCCTCCCAAGCAGCTGGGACTACAGGTGTGCACCACCACACCCCACACCCAGCAAATTTTTTTAATTTTTAGTAGAGACGGGGTTTTGCCATGTTGGCCAGGCTGCTTTCAAACTCCTGACCTCAGGTGATCTGCCTACCTCGGCCTTCCAGATTGCTGGGATTACAGGTGTGAGCCACCACACCCAGGGAAAACTAAATAAGGCTTGAAGAGGCAAAGTGGGTCACAGTGGCTCACGCCTGTAATCAGGAGGCCAAGGTGGGCAGATCACTTGAGGTCAGGAGTTGGAGACCAGCCTAGTCGACTTGGTAAAACCCCATCTCTATTAAAAATACAAAAATTATCCAGGCATGGTGGCACATGCCCGTAATCCCAGCTACTCAGGGCCACAAGGTGTGAGAAGAATGCAAGGAAAACTCTGGAAAAATTAAAATCACATTGTTCTAATGGTGATTACCTGTGAAAAAAAGTAAAAAAGCAGCTTTCACTTTTAATTCAATTTGGTACTGTTTTTGGTCATAAGAATTTGTGAATTGTATGATAAAAATGTTGAACGTTATTAACAGAGGGCAGTGCTGGCAGTTGGAAGACCAGTTAAGAGGCCATTGCATTTATCAAGATGTTAGGGGAATGTTTAAAATAAAGAAAATATATGAATATGAGAAAAATGTAAGAGATTAAATCAGTGGCATGTGGATTGATTATCTTCAAATTCCCTGAGTGATTAATGCCGTGTGTTGATACCCTTAACTTAGATAAGGAATACTAATAGGAAGAGAAGAGTTAGGGGAGGAAGACGAACCCAGGATCAAATTTACACTTATTCAGACTCTTGATTTATGACAAAAGTGGCACTATAGAGCTGTAGGCAAAATCCATTGGATGTTCATATGGAGAAATTGGAAAATGTGGCTCTTCACAAAAAAATCAATTCTGGGTGAATTATAGTTTTAAATGTGAAAGGTAATACAGTAAAACTTTTAGAAGGTGTACAGAAGAAAATCTGCATGGCCTTAAAATAGGGAAATTTTTTAAAAACAGGATATAAAGGATAAGATTCCTAAATTTGACTACATTTAAAATGAAGGGCCAGGCTGGGTGGCTCACACCTGTAATCCCAGCACTTTGGGAGGCCGAGGCGGGTGAATCATGAGGTCAGGAGATCGAGACCATCCTGGCTAACACGGTGAAACCCCGTCTCTACTAAAAATACAAAAAAATTAGCCAGGCATTGTGGCAGGCGCCTGTAGTCCCAGCTACTCCGGAGGCTGAGGCAAGAGAATGGCGTGAACCCAGGAGGCGGAGCTTGTAGTGAGCCAAGATCGCTCCACTACATTAAAAAATAAAAAATAAAATAAATAAATAAACAAATAAAGTAAGTGAAGAATTTCACCAGGCACGGTGGCTCATGCCTGTAATCCCAGCACTTTGGGAGGCCAAGGTGGGCAGATCACCTGAGGTCAGGAGTTTGAGACCAGCCTGGCTGACATGGTGAAACCATCTCTACTACAAATATAAAAACTAGCCAGGCATGGTAGCGGGTACCTATAATCCCAGCTACTCAGAAGGCTGAGGCAGGAGAATGGGTTGAACCCATGAGGCAGAGGTTGCAGTGAGCCAAGATGGCGCCATTGCATTCCAGCTTGGGCGACAAGAGGGAAACTCTGTCTCAAAAAAAAAAAAAAAAAAGCCGAGTGCAGTGGCTCACGCCTGTAATCCCAGCACTTTGGGAGGCCGAGGCGGGTGGATCACGAGGTCAAGAGATCGAGAGCATCCTGGCTAACATGGTGAAACCCCGTCTCTACTAAAAGTACAAAAAAATTAGCCAGGCATGGTGGCACATGTCTGTAGTCCCAGCTGCTCGGGAGGCTGAGGCAGGAGAATCGCTTCAATACGAGAATTACTTGAACCTGGGAGGCGGAGGCTGCAGTGAGCAAAGATCACACCACTGCACTCCGGCCTGGGCAACAGAGCGAGACTCTGTCTCAAAAAAGAAAGAAAGAAAATGCAAAATAAAATCACAGAAAGATATTATATGACCACCAATAATGCCTTAAAGAGTGACAAAACCAAGTATAGATGAGTATGTGAAACAATAGAAATCCATAAGCGCTACTGGTGAGTGTATAAATTAATACAACTATTTTGCAAAACAGCTTGGCATTTTCTTATGTAAAGTACAGAAACAAGCCAGAACACAAAGGGACACATATTATATAATCTCATTTCTATGAAATGTCCAGGATACACAATTTCATAGAGGCAGAAAGTAGATTAGTAGTAGCCAGGGGCTCGAGTAGAGGGAAATGAAGAGTGACTGCTAACAGGTAGAGATTCTTTTTTGGGTGATAAAAATGTTCTGGAATTATATAATGGTTATCATTACATAGCTTTGTGAATATACTAAAAACCCCCAAACTGCATGCTTAAGGGTAAATGTTACATGAAAGTTATATCTCACTTTTAAAATTGTATGAGAGAAAAACTAGAGCGTTTAGAGTTGCATATTTAGTTGGTAAAGCTATAAGGAAGTGATTATCATAATATTGACTTTAGATGGGGTAAAGGGAGGGTTTTGATCAGGAGGGATTATGTGGAGGGATTTTGGAAGATGGCATTGTTAAACCTAGATGGTGTTTACCCAGGTGCTTACTATACAATTATATTCCTTTATAACTAGTTAAACTGTATAAATGGAGCAGCTGGTTCAAGGTCAACTGACTGCTCCAAGTTTTGTTTATACCTTGTTTCTCTGGGATGAATGATCACTTACCTTTGAACTGTCTCCTCCAGCTGCTAAAATCGATTAGTAAAGTGGAAAAAGTCTACTTGCTAGGCTGCTGGATTTTCTGTCAGATTTTTTTTTTTTTTGGTCCCGTTGAGCCATTTATTGCTGCCTTAAGGAAGTATTCTTCTCAATAATGTTATTTTTTCTGGAGCTAGAACCATGAATGTAAGTCATTAATAACAATCAGCTTAGCTGGGCACAGTGACTCATACCTGTAATATCAACACCTGGAGAAACCAAGGTAGGGGGATTGCTTGAGACCAGCCTGGACAAGAAATATAGTGAGACTCCCATCTCTTCCAAAAATTAAAAAATTATCTGGCTTTTCGACTTTATGATGGCTCACACCTATAGATCCTGCTCCTCAGGAGGTTGAGGTGGGAGGATCACTTAAGCCCAGGAGTTTTGAGGCTGCAGTGAGCTATGCCTGCACCACTGCATTCCTGGGTGACAGAATAAGACCCTCCCTGAAACCAAAACAAACAAAAAAATGTAGCTATAAAAAAGAATGAAATCATTGATGCAGCTGGAGGCCATTGTCCTAAGTTAATTAAGGCAGGAACAGAAAATAAAATACTTCATGTTTTCCCTTATATGTGGGAGCTAAACAGTGGTTACTCATGGCCATAAAGATGGCAACAGGCCTGGTGCAATGGCTCACGCCTGTAATCCCAGCACTTTGGGAGGCCAAGGCAGGTGAGTCACTTGAGGTCAGGAGTTCAAGACCAGCCTGGCCAACCTGGAGAAACCCCATCTCTACTAAAAATACAAAAATTAGCCTGGTGTTGTGGCACACGCCTGTAATCCCAGCTACTTGGGAGGCTGAGGCAGGAGGAATCGCTTGAACCCATGGAGATGGAGGTTGAGATCGCCCCACTGCACTCCAGCCTGGGCAACCGAGTGAGACTCTGTCTCCAAAAAAAAAAATAAAATAAAATGGCAACAAAAGACTGATGACTACTTAGAGGGGGCGGAGAAGGAGGGGGCAAGAGTTGAAAAAGTAGCTATTGGGTTCTGTGCTCACTACATGGGTGATGAGATCAATTGTATCCCAAACCTCAGCATCACGCAATACACCCAGGTAATAAAACTGCAAGTGTACCCACTGAATCTAAAAGTTGAAATTATTTTTTATGTGAATTTTTAAAGAATCAGTTTAAATATTTTCTTCAGACTGTTTTGTTGTTTTTGCTTTTGTCTTTGGAGACAAGGTCTCGCTTTGTCACATAGGCTATAGCGTAGTGGCACGATCACGGCTCATTGCAGCCTCAACCTGCTGGGCTCAAGCAATCCTCCCACCTCAGTGTCTGGGACTACATGTGCGCACCACCATGCCCAACTAATTTTTTAATTTTTTTGTAGAGACAAAGTCTCACTGTGTTGCCCAGACTGGCCTCAAACTCCTGAGCTCAAGTGATCCTCCTGCCTTGGCCCCCAAAGTGCTAGGATTACAAGTGTGAGCTACCATGCTGGCCCAGAATGTTGTTATAACATCTTAATCTTCCCTCCCACAAAATAAGACCAATTCAAATTGTAACCATCCAATGGGTTCTCCTTGCCCACTGCCCAGATAGAGCCAATTTATCAAAACAGGGGAATTGCAATAGAGAAAGGGTTTAATATATGCGGAGCTGGCCAAACGGGAGACTGGAGTTTTATTACTGAAATCATCCTCCCCCAAATTTCTGAGGCTAGGGTTTTTTGATGGTTTTTTTGTTTGTTTTGAGATGGAGTCTCAAAAATTGCACTCCAGCGCCCAGGCTGGAGTGCAATGATGCGATCTCGGCTCACTACAACCTCTGCCTCCCGTGTTCAAGTGATTCTCCCACCTCAGCCTCCCGAGTAGCTGGGATTACAGGTGTGCATCACCACACACGGCTAATATTTGTAGTTTTAGTAGAGATGGGGTTTCACTATCTTGGCCAGGCTGGTCTCGAATTCCTGACCTCAGATGATCTGCCCGCCTTGGCCTCTCAAAGTGCTGGGATTACAGGCGTGAGCCACCACACCCGGCCGAGGCTAGGGTTTTTTAAGGATAGTTTGGTGGGCAGGGGGCTAGGGAATGGGGGAATGTCGATTGGTTGGGTCAGGGATGATGTTGTCTATAGGAGAATCTGTGAGGTGAGGAATCTTGTGGCCTCTGGCTGAATAACTCCTGAGCTATAATTTTTAACCTTGTGGCTAATTTGTCAGTTTTACCAAAGTGGTCTGGTCCCCAATCCTTCAGAGGGTTTTTCCCAGGAGGAGCTGTTACCATCTTTGTTTATTTAGGAAGTAAACTAAATTCCTACCAAAGTTAGTTTTGGCCCATGCTCAGAAATGTACAAGGGCAGCTTGGAGGTTAGAAGCAAGATGGAGTTGGTTAGGTCAGATTTCTTTCATTGTCATAATATTCCTATGTCACATTTTTCTCACTGTCATAATTTTGGCAGAGGCAGTTTCAAAATTATTTATTTTATTCTGTCAATAAACTTTAAAATGGTAGTAATTTTGGCCTTTTTTTTTTTTTTTTTTTTTTTTTTTAAAAAAAACAGAGTCTTGCTCTGTTGCCCAGGCTGGAGTGCAATGGTGTGATCTCAGCTCACTGCAACCTGTCTGCCTCCCTGGTTCAAGCAGTTCCCCTGCCTCAGCCTCAGCCTCAGCCTCCCCAGTAGCTGGGATTACAGGTGCACACCACCACGCCCTGCTAATTTTTTTGTATTTTTAGTAAAAACGGACTTTCACCATGTTTGCCAGACTGGTCCCAAACTCCTGACCTCAGGCAATCTGCCTGCTTCAGCCTCCCAAAGTGGTGTGATTACAGGCTTGAGCCACCACGCCCGGCTATAATTTTGGCCTTTTAAGGTGAAGTGTATATTGGAGAAATAGAGAAAACCCAATAAAAGTAGCACACATTTTTAGGCCTTGCTTGCAGCTGTGGTAGAATAAAGAATTTCTGTGATTTTTGTTCCAGATGTAGGCACAGAGCCTCTGAAAACCTTGGAATTTCCTGAAACATAGGATTGTCTTGTTATACCAGTGAGGTGACTCGTAGTGGGCTCCTTGGTAGTTTCAGGATGGGGACTGATCACCAGAAAGACAAACCACATTATTAGAAGGTTGAGATAGAGGCCAGGAGATTGAGTTCAGTCATTTAGCCAATCATTTAATCAATCATGACTATGTAATAAAAATTAAAACTCTGGACAACCTTAAGCTCAGTAGAGCTTCCTGGTTGGTGAACACAGGAAGGCTACACTCCCAGATTCCACAAGGAGAGGGCACAGGAGCTCTACTTCCCCTCCCACACCTCACCCCGCCTTTGTGTGTCCTTTATAATAAAACCATAATAATAAGTATAGTGCTTTTCTAAATTCTATTAGTTGTTCTAGTAAATTATTGAATGTGGGAGGGCTGTGAGTACTCCCTGAATTTGTAGCTAGTCAGCCAGGTATGCTGGTGGTCTTGGCCCCGCCCCCCACTGCCCCCACAAAGACTTAGGACTGGTGTTGGAAGTGAGGCAGTCTTGTTGAGGACTTTGCTCTTAAACTGTGGGGTCTATGCTAACTCTGTATGGATGGCGTCAGAGTTTAATTGCAGTAAACTCAGCTTGTGGTAGTGTCAGAATAGCATCTTCTGAAAAGTCTGCAGGGCCTAGCCAGTTGGAAAGAATGCTTGTTTATTATATTGTTGCTTGCATTTGGTGGGAATTCATCATTACTTCCCCATGCATTACAGATGCCTTTTGCCAAAGATTTCCATCAAATACATAGTGGTCTGTTTTTTGCTATTATCCTGGCAACAACTCTATAACTTGGAAGCCATTTCTTTTTTCCAACGTTGGCCATATTTGGTAATGTAGAATGTTGAATTGTGAATCAGCTCTGAAAAATCCTAATAAATAAATGAACCTTAAAAATTGATAACTTAATAAGTACAGTATTTATTTATATTAGAACAAAGACTTATCATATGATGTCTTTCATTCTGGTAGGTGTCACCAATGATTCAATGTAAGACTCGGAAAAAATCTTTGACACAGAGGGTGTTGTAAACTCAGCACATTCTGATTTCGTTATCATGGCCTTATGGAAGCCCTCATCATTTTTCATTTGGCTTATCGAAGATCCCTCAACTCCTTTTCCCTCTCTATTCTGTCCATTCTAAATTTTAGAGTAAGACACTGGTTTTTTTTTGAGACGGAGTCTTGCTCTGTCGCCCAGGCTGGAGTGCAGTGGCCGGATCTCAGCTCCGCCTCCCGGGTTTATGCCATTCTCCTGCTTCAGCCTCCCGAGTAGCTGGGACTACAGGCGCCCGCCACCTCACCCAGCTAGCTTTTTGTATTTTTTAGTAGAGACGGGGTTTCACCAGGTTAGCCAAGATGGTCTCGATCTCCTAACCTTGTGATCCGCCCTTCTCGGCCTCCCAAAGTGCTGGGATTACAGGCCTGAGCCACCGCGCTGGGTTTTTTTTTTTTTTTTTTTTTTTTTTAGAGACCAGATCTTACTCTGTTACCCAGGCTGGAGTGCAGCCACATGATCGCAGCTCACTGCAACCTCTGCCTTCCAGGGTTCAAGCAGTTCTCCCACCTCAGCCTCCCAAGTAGCTGTTACAACAGGTGTGCACCACCATACTCAGCTAATTTTTTTTAGTTTTTGTAGAGATGGAGTCTCACCATGTTGCTCAGGCTGGTCTTGAACTCCTCAACTCCAGAAGTCCTCCCACAGTGTTAGGATTACAGGCATGAGCCACCTTACCTAGCCCAATTTTCTTTTTACAAAATGTGTTTCAAATATTCCAACTTTTTCTGTGCTAACAAGTGATTTTTAGTAGTATGCTCCCTAGGAGTATGGGGTAAGGGGCACAAACAGTCTTTTCAGGGTGAATGTGATATTTTAACATTGAGTTTAAAGGTGGCTGCACTTTAAAAGAAATTTGTGCCACGGAGAAAGCAATTTGAAGATGGATGTTTAGAAATGTTAACCATCTATATGTGATTTTGGTTGAAAAATGTTATGCCTCCTTTAAAAGCTGGTAAGTCTTATCATTTGAAAACATTGGAAATAGAATGTTTCTAATCTTTCAAAAGAAAGGTTCAATTTTTAATCTATTGTTTAAAAATATACAACTATAATACCTCTTCATTAGTTTCCAAGAAAAATTGCTGACATTATTTTATTTTATTTTATTTTTGAGACAGAGCCTCACTCTTTCAACTAGGCTGGAGTGCAGTGACACAATCATGGCTCATTGCAGCCTTGACTTCCTGGGCTCCAGTAATCTTCTACCTCAGCCTCCCAACTGTCTACCACCACAGGTGCACAGCACCACACCCAGCTAATAATTTTTTTAAATTTTTGTAGAGACAGAGTCTCACTGTGTTGTTGTCCAGGCTGGTCTTGAACTCTTGGCCTCAAATGATCCTCCTGCCTCATCCTCCCAAAGTACTGAGATTACAGGCATGAACCACCATGCCTGGCCTATTTTTTATTTATTTATTTATTTATTTATTTATTTATTTATTTATTTATTTGAGGCGAAGTCTCCCTCTGTTGCCCAGGCTGGAGTGCAGTGGCGCGATCTCAGCTCACTGCAAGCTCCGCCTCCCAGGTTCACGCCATTCTCCTGCCTCAGCCTCCCGAGTAGCTGGGACTACAGGCACCTGCCAACACGCCTGGCTAATTTTTTGTGTTTTTAGTAGAGACGGGGTTTCACCATGTTGGTCAGGCTGGTCTCGATCTCCTGACCTCGTGATCCGCCCTCCTCAGCCTCCCAAAGTGCTGGGATTACAGGTGTGAGCCACTGCGCCTGGCCTATTTTTTATCTGTAATAAAAGCAAGTCAAAATCTAAATTAAAAAAACAAACCACAGAAGGGTTTAGACTTAAGATTTTTAAAAATAAGAGCCACCTGATCGGGCACAGTGGCTCCCACCTATCATCCCAACACTTTGGGAGACCAAGGTGGGAGGATTGCTTGAGCCCAGGAGTTCAAGACTGCAATGAACTATGATTGAGCTACTGTACTCCAGCCTGGGTGACAGAGCAAGACCCTGTTTCAAAAAAAAAAAAAAATCAATAAAAATGAGTAAATGAGTACATAAATATGAGCCATCTTCAGTCACATTGCAGTCTAAATGAAAAGGTAAAAAATTTTGTACCATGAATATGTAAAGTACTTAAAATATTTGTTTTACTTATTTATATTTATTTTTAAACAAATGTTACTGAGATAAAATTGACATGCAATATTCAAAGTATAAAATTAGATAACTTTCTCTTTTTTTTGAGACAGAGTTTCACTCTTGTTGCCCAAGCTGGAGTGCAGTGGTGCTATCTCAGCTCATTGCAACCTCCACCTCCGGGTTCGAATGATTCTCCTGCCTCAACCTCCTGAGAAGCTGGGATTACAGGCTCCCGCCACCATATCCAGCTAATTTTTGTATTTCTTTCTTTCTTTTTTTTTTTTTTTTAAGTACAGCTGGAGTTTCACCATGTTGGGCAGGCTAGTCTCGAAGTCCTGACCTCAGGTGATCCATCTGCCTTGGCCTCCCAAAGTGCTGGGATTACAGGCGTGAGCCACTGTGCCCAACCAGCTTTCGATCTATGTATATACATCTCTGCAGCCATCACCACGATCAAAATTATGAATACATCTGTCATCTCCTAAAGTTTCCCCAGGCCCTTTTGTAATTACTTGCAGGCAACCACTGATGTTGCTTTTTGTCACTCGTAGATTACTTTGGATTTTGTAGAATTTTATCTAAATGGAGTTATTATAGTATGTATGTACTGGTTTTTTGTTTGTTTCTTGTTGGTTTTTTTTTTTTTTTTTTTTTTGGTCTAGCGTCTTGTCCTTTGTATTTCCATATGAATTTAAAAATCAGATTATCAGACAGGCAGCTGGTATTTTTATTGGGATTGTGCTGAATCTGTAGATCAATTAGGAGTGCATTAACTTCCTAACAATATCAAATCTCTCCATGAACATGCTTTGTTTCTCCACCTACTTAGATCATCCTTCATTTCTCTCAACATGTTTTCTGAAGTTCTTATACCTCTTTTGTCAGATTTATCACTAAGTATTCCATATTTTTATGCAATTATAAGTGGTATTATTTTTCATTTGATTGTTTACAGTATATATAAATATAATTGATTTTGTATATTGATCTTTTATCCTGCAGCCTTGCTAACTCTCTTATTCCAGTAACTTTATTGTAGATTCTGTTGTATTTTCCGGAGATACTCATGTTGTCCATGAATAAAGACAACTTGCCTATTCCACTGGGCTGGAACTCCCAGTATAATTGTGAATAGAAATGGTAATCATAGACATTCTTGCCTTGTTCCTGATCTTAGAGCATTTTGTCTTTACTGTTAACTGTGGTGTTAGCTCTCAGTTTGTCATAGATACCCTTTATCAACTGAAGAATGTGTCCTATTCCTAGTTTGCTAAAAGTTTTTATCGAAAATTATTGTTGAACTTTTGTCAAATGCATTTTCTTTGTCTAATGACATGATTATATGTTTTTTTCTTGATTAGCCTACTAATGTAGTGACTTATATTGATTAATTTTCA
Source organism: Papio anubis (assembly GCF_008728515.1). NCBI lineage: Eukaryota > Metazoa > Chordata > Mammalia > Primates > Cercopithecidae > Papio > Papio anubis. Next base: position 44,513,335 of record NC_044976.1, read on the forward strand.
GATTTTAAACCAACTAGAATTCCTGAGATAAATGTGACTTGGTCATGATGTATTTGCTCCCACCCCCCATTATTTAGAGAATATTAGTTTGTATTAGTCTGTTTATATGTTGTTGTATTTGATTTGCTGAAATTTTAAGATGTATGCATCTATATTCATAAGGGATATTAGTCTGTAGTTATCTTATAATATCTTTGTCTAGTTTTGGTGTCAGGGTAATGCTGACCTCATGGTTATAAGTTGGAGAGTATTCCCTCCTCTTCAATTTTCTGGAAGTGTGTAGAATTGTTACTACTTCTGTCTTATATGTTTGGCAGAATTCTTCAGTGAAGCCTCTGAACCTAGAATTTGTGGGAAGGTTTTAAATTATAAACTTAATTTTGTTAATAGACATAAAACTATTTAGGTTATCTGTTTCTGAGTGAGCTTTGGTAATGTATATCTTTTCAAAGAATTTTCAGTCTCTTCTAAGTTGTCAGATTAATTGATATAAAGTTGTTTGTAATATTGCCTTACCATTCTTCTGATAACTATAGAATCCATAGAAATATCACCTTTCTCGTTCTTGATGTTGGTAATTTGTGTTTTGTCCTTTTTTCCCCTGATTAGTCTGTCTGTCGTTTTAATTTTGTTGATCTCAAAAACTTGTGTATGTTTTTTGTTGGGTTTTTTGGTTTGTTTTCTGAGATAGGGTCTTGCTCTGTCACCCAGGCTGGAGTAGGGTGGCACAAACATGACTCACTGAAGCTTCAACCTCCTGGGCTCAAACAGTCTTCCCACGTCAGCCTCTCAAGTAGCCAGGACCACAGGCATACCGCCATACCCAGCTAATTTTTAAATTTTTTGTAGAGGTGGGGTCTCATCGTGTTGCCCAGGCTGGTCTTGAACCTCTGTATTCAAGCAATGCTCTTGCCTTGGCTTCCCAAAGTGCTGGAATTAGAAACGTGTGAGCCACTATGCCTGGTGTCATGTGTGGTTTTATGCATTTTCTCTCTTGTTTCCAGTGATTTTTTTATTAATTGATTTCCGCTTTGGTCTTTACGATTACCTTTCTTCTGGGTTTCATTTGCTCCTCTTTTTTAAATTTCTCAAGGTAGAAAGTGAGGTCATTTCTTTTTTTTTTTTTTTTTGGTAGAGTCCAAGTCTCAGTATGTTGTCCCAACTGATCTTGAACTTTTGGGTTCACGTGGTCCTCCCAGCTTGGTCTCCCAAAGTGCTGGGATTTAGTCTTTCCTTTCTAATATAGGTATGTAGTGATATAAATTTCCCCCTAAGAACTGCTTTAGTAGTATGACATGTGTTTTCATTTTTATTTAAAGAGACAGAGTCTTGCTCTGTTGCCCAGGCTGTAGTGCAGTGGCCTGATCATAGCTTACTGCAGCCTCAACTTCTTGGGCTTAAGCGATCCTCCTGCCTCATCCTCCTAAGTAGCTGGGACCACAGTTGCCTGCCACCACACCCAGCTAATTTATTTTATTTTATTTTTTGTAGAGACGTGGTCTGGCTATGTTGCCCAGGATGGTCTTGGACTCCTAGCCTCAAGGGATGCCCACACCTTGGCTTCCCAAAGTGCTAGGATTACAGGCGTGAGCCAGCACACCCAGCCTCTAATTTCCCTTTTGATTTCTTCTTTGACCCACAAATCATTCAGAAGTATACTGTTTAGGAATGTTTGGGGATTTTCCAGAGATCTTTCTGTTACTGACTTCTAATTCTATTTTATTGTAGTCAGAAAATATATTTTATATGACTTGAATCCTTTTAAAATTTATTGAGTTTTGTTTTATGACTCAGAATGTGATCTTTCTTAGCAAATGTTCTGTGTTCACCTGAAAAGAATGTATATTACTACTGTTTGGTAGTAGTCTATAAGTGTCAATTATGTCAAATTTGTTGGTAGTGTTGTTCAAGTGTTCTACATCCTCACTGGTCTTCTTCCCATTTATTTATTCAGTCATTTATATCAGTATGAACTAATAGGTATTTATTATCTAGATCAGACTGTAATCCATTAACACTTTAGTTTTTTTGCTTAAGTTGTTCCAGTTTTGGCCATCGAGGTCCTTTCAGTTGGCTCCTTTTCCCCCTTTACATACATCAGTTTGGTGGTTTTTGGTTGGTTGGTTTTGGTTTTGGTTTGTTGTTGTTTTATCCCTTCCTTACTCTCTATGACTATAAGATATTCCAGACTCATGTTGTATATTTCTGACCCCAGTCCTGGAATCAGCCATTTCTCCAAGAAGTGTGGATTTTCACATTGGAGAACAGTATTACAAATCAAGATCTGGGTTCTAGGTATGCTTGTTTCTTCTGGGGTGTCCTTTTTCTAGTCCCTCTTAGCTGATTGATCAAAGAAATATAGTATTAGTATGTATGCTAACCTGTGACAATACACGTCTATAAATATTTTTATATGTAATTGTCTGTATTTATATTAAACATGAATTCTTCTTGATGTCTCTGGCTCCAATTCAATATCACATGGATCATTCTAGCTTCTTACCTTTGCTGATCTGTAAATTTCCACCCCAGCAATGAGAAACCTGGGTCCCATCATCCACCATCCATACACATAAATTACTCAGTTCCAGTATACATGTATAGCAGTATCAAAATTATTAACCCATACTCCCTGAGAAACAACTTTATCAAGTTGAGTTCAGTACTTACCTGTAGTTCCTTTGATCTTTAGTCTTACTGATTTCATTCATTTCCAAAGTTTCTTAGGTCAGCACTTTTCACCCTCTTCAGTGATGTTGTTTCATACATTTGTAATATAGTTAGATTCTCTTGTCATAGTCTCCATTCTTCTCTGGGATCCTCTGACCTCATAAGTTATTTTTTTAAATTTGCCTTTAGAGGTGACAAACCAAGGCTTAAAGTTTTTTTTTCCCTTACATTACTCTCTAGGTTATAAAGTTCTGCATGTTTTGACAAATGCATAATGTCATGTATCCACCACTACAGTATCATACAGAGTAGATTTATTTCCCTGAAATAGTGCACAATACTTCACCTCTTTGTCCCTCATCTTCTCCCCACTGGCACCATTGATTGTTTTACTGTCTCTATAATTATACCTACCTTTTCCAAAATGTCACATGGTCAGAATCTTATGATATATAGCCTTTTCAAATTAGCTTCTTTCACTTAGCAATATGCCTTCAAGGTTCCTGTCTTTTCGTAGGTTGATAGCTTGTTTACTTTTATCACTAAATAATATTCTATTATATGGATGTGCCACAGTATGTTTATCCATCATCTACTGAAGGACATCTTGGTTGCTTCTAGTTTTGGGCAATCACAAAGAAACTTGCTAGACACATTCATGTTCAGGTTTTTGTGTAGACAAGTTTTCAACTCAAGTGAGTAATTATTTAGCGTAATTGCTGGATTGTGTGGGAAGACTGTGTTTAGTTTTTTAGAAACTGCCAAACTGTCTTCCAAAGTGGCTGTACCTTTTGGATTTCTACTAACAATAACAAGAGTTCCCGTTGTTCCCCATCCTTTTTAGCCATTCTAATAGGTATGTATGAGTATCCAATTGTAGTTTTAATTTGCAATTTCCTATGCCAAATGATGTTGAGAATCTTTTTATATACTTGTTTGCTATTTGTATATCTTCTTTGGTGAGGTGGCTGTTCAGATCTTTTGCTCATTTTTAAAATTGGGTTGTTTGTTTTCTTGTTGAGATTTAAGAGTTCTTTGCACATTTGTCTTTTATCAAGTATGTGGGTTTTTTGTTTTGTTGTGGGGGTTGGGGTTGACTTTTCTTGTTTGTTTTTGAGACAAGGTCTTGCTCTGTCACCCAGGCTGGAGTTCAGTGGTGCAATCACAGTCCACTACAAGTCAAGCTCAAATGATCCTCCCACCTCAGCCTCCTAAGTAGCTGAGACCAGGTGCGTTAGGCTGCAACACACAACTAATTTTTAAATTTTTTGTAGAGACAAGATCTCCCTGTATTGTCCAGACTGATCTTGAACTCCTGGGCTCAAGCAGTCCTCCATCTTCAGCCTCTCAAAGTGCTGGGATTGCAGCTATGAGCCACCGTGCCCAGCCAAGTATGTGTTTTTTACAGATATTTTCTCCTAGTCTATGGTCTTTTTCATTCTCCTAACAGTATCTTTTGCAGAAGTTCTTAATTTTAATGCAGTCTAGCTTATTAATGTTTTCTTTCATGGTTTTGCTTTTGGTTTCGTATTCTAAAAATTCATCGCCAAACCCAAGGTCACCTAGATTTTCTCTTGTGTTATCATATACAAGTTTTACAGTTTTGTGTTTTACATTTAGGTAAATCTTACATTCTGATCATTTTCATGACCCATTTTGAGTTAATTTTTGTAAAAGTTGTATCTAGATTGATTTTTTTGCATATGAATATTCAGGTGTTCCAGCACCATTCGTCAATGAGAATATATATTGTCTTCATTGAATTGCCAGTGCTCCTTTGTCATATATCAGTTGACTGTATTTTATGAGTCTGTTTCTGGATTATCTGCTTTGTTCTACTGATGTATGTATCTGTTCTTCCACCAGAACCATGTTGTCTTGATCACTATAGTTTTATAGTGAGTCTTGAGATCAGGTAATATCAGTCCTCTAACCTTATTCTTCAGTATTGTATTGGTTGTTTGGGTCATTTTGCCTTTCCATGTAAACTTTAGAATCAATTTGTCAATATTCACAAACTAACTTGCTTGGATTTTGATTGGGTTTGCATTTAATCTATAGATCAAATTGCTTAGAATTAACATTTTAGTAATATTGAGTCTTCCATTATGATCATGCAATGTCTCATTTATTTAGATCTTTGATTTCTTTCATCAGAGTTTCATGATTTACAGTGTACAGATTTTCAGTATATTTTGTTAAATTTACATGTAGGTATTACAGTTTTTGTGTTAATAGTATTGTGTTTTTAATTTCTAATTCGGATTATTCATTTCTGGTATAAAGGGATACAACTGACCTTTTAATATTAGCGTTGTATCCTACAACCTTGTTGTAACTGCTTATTAGTTACAGGAGTGTTGTTTGTTGATTCTTTAGAATATTCTGCATAGACAATCATGTTATCTCTAAACATAAACACCTTTATTTCCTCCTTCCCAATATGTTTACCTTTTATTTCCTTTTCTTGCCTTTTTGGTTGTGTTTTGCTTTTTTATTTATTTATTTATTTATTTTAGAGATGGGGTCTCACTATGTTGCCCAGGCTGGTCTTGAACTCCTGAGCTCAAGTAATCCCCCCAACTAAGCCTCCAAAAGTGCCAGGATTACAAGTGTGAGCCACCACACCCGGCCACCTTTTCTTGCCTTATTGCACTGGCTAAGACTTTCAGTATGATACTGAATAGGAGTAGTGAGAGGCCATCCTTGCCTTGTTCCCATTCTTGGAGAAAAAATACCCAGTTTCTCACCATGAAGTAAGGTTAACAAGTATGTCTTTTGTAGATGTTCTTGGTCAAGTGAGGAAGTTCTCCTCTATTCCTAGTTTGCTGAGTTTTTATCAAAAAAGTTTTTAATGGGTTTTAGCTTTAGTCAAGTGCTTTTTCTGTATCATTTGATGTGACTATATGGTTTTTCTTCTTTAGTTTGTTGATGTGGTAGATAATTGATTTGATAATTGATTTTCGAATGTTGAGCCATCCTTGCATGCTTGGAGTAAATTCCATTTGGTGATGGTATATAACTTTTTTATACATTGTTGGATTTGATATTTCTAATATTGAGAATTTTTGCATCTATTTTCATAAGCGATATTGCTCTACAGCACTTTTTTCTTGTAATATCTTTATCTGATTTGCGTAATAGGGTAATACTGGCTCCGTGGAATGAGTTAGGAATCATGTTACAATCATCTTTGATTGGAAAAGATTGTAGAGAATTGGTATCATTTCTTCTATAAGTGTTTAGTAGAATTAATCAGTGAAACATCTGAAACAGGTGCTTTTTTTTTTTGGAGATTATTAGTTATTGACTCAGTTTCTTTAATAGAGTCTTTTTTTTTTTGGAGACGGAGTTCCACTCTTGTTGCTCAGGCTGGAGTACAATGGCGCGATCTCGGCTCACTGCAACCTCCATTTTCCATTAACGGGTTCAAGTGATTCTCCTGCCTCAGGTTCCTGAGTAGCTGGGATTACAGGCATGTGCCACCATGCCTGGCTAATTTTGTACTGGGTTTCTCCATGTTGGCCAGGCTGGTCTTGAGCCCCTGACCTCAGGTGATCCTCCTGCCTCAGCCTCCCAAAGTGCTGGGATTACAGGCATGAGCCACCACGCCTGGCAAATCTTTCTTTTTTAAAAATCCAATCTAACAATCTCTACCTTTTAATTGGGGCATTTAGTGTGGTTGTTGATGTGGTTTGTTTATGTCTGCCACCTCCTTATTTGTTTCCTAATTATTCCATCTGTTTTTTCTTCTTCCATGATCTTTTGCTGCTTTATTTGGGGTTAAGTGTGTATTTTTATTCCATTTATGTCCCTTATTGGCTTATAGTCTATAGCCCTTTATTGTTTAATGTTTACCTTAGCATTTATAGTATATATCTTTAACATAGCCCTCATATCAATCTTCAAATAATATTATACCACTTCACATACAGGATTAGAATCTTCCATTTCTCCCCTTCCAGCCTTTATATAGTTGTTTTCAAACTTCTGATCTTGATGTGTTGTAAATCCCACACTATTATTATTTAATAGTAATATTATTATTATTATTTAAACATTTACTGCTTTTTAAATAGATTTAAATAACAAGAAAATGTCATGCGTCCTTTTCCATGTAGTTAAGTTTCCCATTGCTCTTCATTCTTTTGTGCAGATCCATATTTCCACCTGGTATCCTTTGCTTCTGCCTAAAGGATATTTTAAAAACTTTTTTTTGTAGTGTAGTTTGCTGTTGAGAATTTTATTTAGTTCTTTTGTTTGAAAAAGTATTTATTTTTTACCTCTGTCTTTTAAAAATATTTTTGCTGAGGCCAGGAGCAGTGGCTCATGCCTATAATCCCAGCACTTTGGGAGGCTGAGGCAGTAGGATCACTTGAGGTCAGGCGTTCGAGACCAGCCTGGCCAACATGGCAAAATACCGTCTCCATTAAAAATACAAAAAATTAGCCAGGCATGGTGGCGTGTGCCTGTAATCCCAGTTACTTGGGAGGCTGAGGCAGGAGAATCTCTTGAACCCAGGAGGCAGAGGTTGCAGTGAGCTGAGGTCGCACCATTGCATTCCTGCCTGTGCAACAAAACAAGACTCCATCTCAAAAAAAATTTTTTTTTGCCGGTACAATGACTTCTGACACTACCCCAAATTAGGCCAAACTTTACAAGGGCCTAGTCTACTACAAAACTGCCCTTACTTTAGACACCAAGCAGAAGTTTTGGGGTTCCCAAGTCACCCATACTTCTGACAAAATAGATACAAATTTGAGGTTTCTTACTACCTCCTGAGTTCAGTAATTCACTAGAATGATTCACAGAGCTCAGGAAACCACTATACTTAGGTTTACAATTTTATTGTGGCAAAAAAGATAAAAATCAGGTCTGACCAAAGAAGACATGTGTAGGACAAGGTCTGGGAGGGTCCCAACACAAAGCTTCCAGTGCCTTCTCCCTGTGAAGTCAGGATGCATCACCCTCCTACACATCGATGTATACCAATACATAGAAATTATTATTAAGCAGGGAAGCTCACAGGAGCTTTGTGTCCAGAGTGAGGTTTTATTTTATAAGCATGATTGATCGACTCATTTGCCATATGACTGAACTTAATCTCTAGCCCCTCTCCACTTCTGGGAAGTCAGGTTATGTCAGACTGATAGCAAGTGGCTCAAAGCCCCAACCCTCTTTTTTTTCTTTTTTTCTTTTTTTTTTTTTTTTTGAGACGGAGTCTCACTCTGTCACCCAGCCAGGCTGGAGTGCAGTGGTGTGATCTCGGCTCACTGCAACCTCCACCTCCTATGTTCAAGCAATTCTCCTGCCTCAGCCTCCTGAGTAGCTGGGATTATAGGCATGTGCCAGCACACCCGGTTAATTTTTGTATTTTTAGTAGAGATGGGGTTTCGCCATATTGGCCAGACTGGCCTTGAACCCCTGACCTCAGGTGATCTGCCTGCTTGGGCCTCCCAAAGTGCTAGGTGAGTGCTAGCACTCCTTCATGCTAGGTGAGCCTCAAAGCCCCAACCCTCCAATTACATGGTTGGTCTTTCAGGTGTGGCCAGCCTCCATTCTGAGTTATATCATTAGCATAAAGTATCAGGCCCCATCATGAATAACAGAAGCACTCCTATCACTTGGGTTTTGAAATTCCAAGGATTTAGAGGCTCCTTCCGAGGAACTGGGGACTAAGGCCAGTCAGATTCGTTACTACACAACAGCTGGGTCTAGAATTCTAGGTCGGCAGGAGAATAGCCATATCTTCCATAATTTTTTTTTTTTTTAAATTTTTTTTTTTTTTTTTTTTTTTGAGATGGAATCTCACTTTGTCGCCCAGGCTGGAGTACAGTGGCGCGATCTCGGCTCACTGCAAACTCCACCTCCTGGGTTTACACCGTTCTCCTGCCTCAGCCTTCCGAATAGCTGGGACTACCAGCGCCCGCCACCACGCCCGGCTAATCCTTTTGTATTTTTTAGTAGAGACGGGGTTTCACCGTGTTCGCCAGGATGGTCTCGATCTCCTGACCTCGTGATCCGCCCGCCTCGGCCTCCCAAAGTGCTGGAATTACAGGCCTGAGCCACCGCGCCTGGCCCATATCTTCCATAATTTAAAGATATTGGTCTGCCGTCTTCTTGCATTGTTTCCAACGAGAAATCTGCTATAATCCTTCTTTGTTCCTCTGTATAACATCATCATCTCACTTCACCCAGCTCTACCAAGCTCTAGCTCTTAAGATTTTTCTCTGTATTTTGAGTTTTGAGCGATTTGACTATGACATTCTTTGATGTACTTCTCTTCCTCTTTCTCATGTTTGGGATTCTTAGAGATTATCTTAGATTTGTGATGTTACAAGAAAAACTTGGGGCTGCAGCGTCCTACCTAAACTGGGAAGGAGCCATGAGACCAAAGGATGACTCAGACAGTTGAGCTTGATGAGTAGATGAGTTTATTCAGCTTACATCCAAGGCACTCCTGGACTGCAGCGGGACAGCTCTAGAGAGCCATGCTGCCTCCTGTCTCTAAACTGCATTTTTTTTTTTTTTTCTTTAAGACATGGGGTGCTTTGCCATGTTGCTGAGGCTGGTCTCGGACTCCTGGACTCAAGTGATCCGCCCTCCTCAGCCTCCCAAACTGGGATGACAAGCCTGAGCTACTGCGCCTGGCTCCCTCTGAACTGCTTTTAAGCTAATTTTCTGGATCTTTGCCTACTGTGATTGAACAGTGATACTGTTTTTCTTGAGAGGTTCTCAGATACTCTCTAGGATGTTTGGTTGGTTCTCAGGGATACCTGCTCCTCAGCTGGGTACCATTGCCATGGGCCTAGCCTTCAAGTTTCAGGCAGCGAACATATGTACCTTTAAGTAATCTGGTAAAGAACCTGTCACACAACATGTGGGTATATGGTTTTTATCAAATTTGCAAAGTTGTCAGTCATTATTTCTTCCTATCTTTTTTCTGTATCCCCCTCTCTCCCCTCCCGCTGCTTGAAGTTGTCCTGCAGCTCAGTGGTGCTGTTTAGTTTTTTTGACGATTTTTTTTCCTCTCGGTGTTAGTTATTTCTGACATATGTGTGTGTTATGTAACCCTAGCCCTACTATGAGCACCTGGAAGGTTCTTTGTACCTCTGTACCCAGACCGATCCTTGGAAGGCTAGTTATTGTAGGATGCTCATGTCCAGGCATCTCCTTGAGGCTTTAGCTGGGTAGTTTTGGGAACAAACAAAGGGCATCTGACTTTGCATGTCAAGAATCAAACTGGATATTTGTTAATCTTTGACAAGAGATGACACTATCAAGAAAGAATAAAATTGTTTTTAAAAAATAAGCCTTGATGCTTCTGAGGAGACCTGATCCTTATTAAGTCCTGGCTAAGGAAACAGCTACTCAGGATCACTTCCCTTATATCCTGGTGCCCGCTAGCCAGAAGATGGGGAGAGGTCATAACAGATAGTCCTCACACAAAGCATGGAAAACCCAGAGTTCATGCAATGTTGAGAGCATATCCACTGGATGAAGTTGTATATTTTATGCACCTGGGGGTGAGAAGAAGCTGAAGATGCCTCTTTCTCATTCAACAAAAAACAATGCCATTATATAATTGATACAGAGGTGCTGCTGCATAGGGTAGTAGGAGCGCTGATTGAGAGGGTGGTTTGTACTAGATCAGTATAAAAAGACATTACGTGCTATATAAACCCTATTGGATAGAGATAATGGGAAACAAAGGGGTAGGTTTTTGGCAACTTGGAACATCCATACCCTGTGCAGGAAACATGCTATCCAAGAGAAAGCCAGCGCATGCTGAAGTACCAGGCCCCTGGGAGGTAAGCACAGCAGTGAGGAGGTGGACAGGGGTTAGAGGGGTGCCAGCACAGCATGGAGTATGGTGCTTACTTCAACATGGCCTTTTGAGTAGAGTCATATTAACAACTGCCAGCTAGGGGCTCCTATGTACCAGCCCCCAACTAGAAGATAGCCCAGAGAAGTATGGCAGGCTTAGGTTTAAGAACTATTGGGATTAGTACGAAGGTAAACTTACAGTTTTATTGAAAGCTTCTGAGCTTTAAGTTAGCAAGTTATAGGGGCACGTGAATACTAATAAGAAGTGGTGGTATGCTTTGTACACTTGGGGGCCTTGATTATGAACTATCTTAAGGTTTACTACTGTCCTGAGTCCCTACCTGAGAACTTCTCTTTCCCCTTAAAATACACATGTTCAGCCGGGCGCGGTGGCTCAAGCCTGTAATCCCAGCACTTTGGGAGGCTGAGACGGGCGGATCACAAGGTCAGGAGATCGAGACCATCCTGGCTAACACGGTGAAACCCCGTCTCTACTAAAAAATACAAAAAACTAGCCGGGCGAGGTGACGGGCGCCTGTGGTCCCAGCTACTCCGGAGGCTGAGGCAGGAGAATGGCGTAAACCCGGGAGGCGGAGCTTGCAGTGAGCTGAGATCCGGCCACTGCACTCCAGCCTGGGCGACAGAGCCAGACTCAGTCTCAAAAAAAAAAAAAAAAAAATACACATGTTCCTGGTTTAGCCCTTGGATACAGTGCACAGAGAGATATATATTCAAGAAACTTGGATTGGGGTCCTATTGCCCTTTGAGAAAGCATGAACCTTTGGCTATACCCTCTGTACTGAATGAGCTCTTTAAGCCTTCTGAATGTTGGTTCACTTGACAAGACAGATTGAAGTCTCAGGTGTGTTCCTAGGAGGGCAGGAAATAGTCAAGTTGCTGCTAGATCTAGAATGGTTGTCTGAGAGACATGGGTTGTTATAGGAAACTTGGGAACAAGGGAGAAAACCTCTGGGCTATGAAACTTTTACAGAAACTCATTAAACTGATAGTGGCCCTGAGAAAATAACCATATAATTGCCAGTGCTAGGGGAAGATTTCTTGCCCGAAGGTCATGTCTGCCCTCCTCAAAAGCAAACCTTACAGAGTTTCGTTTCTTTTCCCATCAACAGGTAACAGTCCTTTGGACAGCCCCCGGAATTTCTCTCCAAATGCACCTGCTCACTTTTCCTTTGTTCCTGCCCGTAGGTAAGTTGATAGAAAACCTCCTCTGGGACCAGCACCTGTGGCACTTGCATGAGAGTTAGTTGAATGTCAGATTCCTCCTTTAAGTGTCACTATTCTTTCAAGTGTATTACCTGAAGCTCCCATCCATCAAAACTCTGTCTTTGCTTTCCTCTCCCATGATGTAATCATTGTGTTCTGGTTTTGCTTTGTAGGTGCCCCATGTATTTGTGTTTGAATATTTAAACAGGAGAGTAGATATTAAGTAAAAGTAGATTTATTTGTACAATTCACTTTTTTTTAAGTCCGTGATGTCCTGCGGGTATGTTCCAAAGCATTACACTCTCAATTGAGAACTGTCCTAGAGTGATCAATGAGAAAATAAGCTCTCCTCCAGGAGGACCCAAAGTCTTTGTCCTCTCTAACTCAGCTAGTTTAAGGTGGCTGGAAGGGCCCTCTGTGCTTCTCTCCTTGACTTTGAACTGGAGTTCGTTTGGGGGATGAAGAGACTACAGGGACTTCACTTTTCCTTCCATGAATTTAGAAAGATTTGGTGCATACAAAGCCATGCTTATGGTCCACCTCCTATGTTTCTCCCCTCTTGAGAGTGATACAAACCTGTCTCTGGCCCAGGGCAGCAATGCTGACAGCTCTGCCTGTGGCTGGAATATCATCAGGCCTTTGGAGAAAGCTGAATGAGATTAATCCATCCAAATCACATACCTAGGCTCTGTACACACGTGGTTTCTTGTCAGAACTTTTCTAAGATTTGTTGCCAGAGTTTATATTTATTTTATCTTATTTTTTAATTTTTAACATTATTCTTCGTTAGAGTTAGTCTCTAGTATAAGACCTCCAGGAAAATTATGGTTCCAGATTTGTAACCTTTAATGGATGGAGAATGTAATATAGCTGGAGGCCAGGACAGTTTTAATACTTAGACTACTTTTTAAAAAAAGACATATTAGGAAAAGGGGAGGCTCCTGGAAACAGTGTTAACTCACTATTCCAATGATAACCCAAAAGAAATCCATCCTCTTTCCAGGATTATTTTTGGCTGAAAAGAACATGAACAGGTTGGGATAAGTTTGATGACTGATTTGGGTTTCCTCCCTCAACCTACTTACCTTATTCAAAACAAATTTTATCCAGGGTTGTTCCATGGGCTCATCTCTCCTACCCTATGGAACTTCCAATTTGTTAAGCAAGGATCCAGATAAGATCACTTAACAGTGTAAGAATATGCTGGATTGGTGTATTTGTTTTTCCAACCCAGGTGGAAAGACTTATCCCAGACTTCTTGCCTGGACTGTATATCAACTGCACTCTCAGAGTAGGTATGAGCTGGGACACCAAGACCTGTGGCCAGATCCCCATAGGTGGCATCGAGTTACTTCTCATTCATTCGATAAATATTTGCTGAGCACCACCACGTAGAGCCAGGCACACTCGGCTGGGTGCTGAGTTATGTAGTGGTAGCAAAATAGACATAGTCCCTACTTCCCTGAAACTCACAATGTAGGAGAGTCTGTGTACTGGTTGTTTCCTTTGTAAGGACTGCTGCTCCCTCAAATCTTCATTTAGCTAACTCATTCTTATGATTCATATCTCATCTTAAACGTCACCTCCTCAGAGAGGCCTTCCCTAAACATTCAATCTAAAGGGGCCTTCTTGTCTTTCTCCATCAAATCATCCAGTTTTATTTTCAAAATAGTACTTTTCAGTTCCTGATATTTTCTTATTTGCATATTTTCTGTCTCAATTCAACCACGATCAAGTCACCTTTAATAGAGATACCTTCATTTGTTGAAAGCTCTGTGTCCTGGCGGGAAGACAAATGAGTAGTGGGAGAGAAAGACAAACAAGTATACGGATATAAATTATGACAAGCACCATAGAGGGAAAGAGCATGATGCTGCATGAAAGAACAGGAAGAGGGCCGGGCACAGTGGCTCACGCCTGTAATCCCAGCACTTTGGGAGGCCGAAGCAGGTGGATCACTTGAAGTCAGGAGTTTGAGACCAGCCTGGCCAACATGGTGAAACACCATCTCTACTAAAAATACAAAAATTAACTGGGCATGGTGGTGCAGGTCTGTAATCCCAGCTACTCAGGAGGCTGAGGCAGGAGAATCACTTGAATCCGAGAGGTAGGTTTGCAGTGAGCCGAGATTGTGCCACTGCACTCCAGCCTGGGCGACAGAGTAAGACTTCATCTCAAAAACAAAACAAAACAAAAAAAGAACAGGAAGAGACTAAGGCCAGAGAACCTCCATTGGGTGGCCATGTAAAACCTCTCTGAAGGGTGAGAAGCAGCTGGCACGTTAAGTGTGAGGACCCAGGTGTGTGCAGACCATTCTAGGCAGAGGGAACAGCCTGTTCCATTGATACCGTGGGTCTGTTTCATTGCCTCGGTTTGGGAGTAGGACCAACTGGGAGGCCTCAGGGCCTGTTTTTTTACCACTGAGACACAAACAGGTCTATGCTAAGTGGCATGACATTTGAGTCATGTGCATGGAACATGGATCTCTGGGCTGTCCTCTTATAGAACATAGTAGGAAAAGCTGCTGGTTATTGGTGGGGTGGGGAGAAGTGTTTCAACCCTGCCAAACAGAGTATCAGGAATTGTTTGTTTCTGTGTTACTGGCTGGTGCTTTGGAGGATCACATTGGTTTGCAATATCAAACAAAAGACAGATTGAACACTAAGGATAGACCCATTGGTCCTACAATTTCACTTCAAACTATCACACATTCCTAAAGAGAAGGAATGTGCCAAGCTAGACCAAATACCAAGATTCAAAAAGATTACTCTCTCTGGTTCCTTTGGTTCTCACTGTAATGTGTATTTTTTTACTACAGCCATAGCCACAGAGCTGACAGGTAATAGCGGGTATAATGGGGAGAGGGGCTGGGAAACTGCTATGCATGGCCAGACAATATGGTTTGTGATGTTGTGGTTGGTGAAAACTGGTTGTGATGATTCTTCTCTGACTGGGTATGAACATTGGGCCTTTCATATCTTGCAAAGAGGCCCAAAGGGATCTCCCTCTACCTGCTGGAACCAAGGCTCAGAGCTCATGTGCTTGGATGCAGGAATAGCTGAATAGTTCCAAACTTCCTAGCTTAGGGACAGGTCATCCTTATTCCCACAACTTTACACAGTCAGGTGACTGCGGTGACCAGATAGAGGAAATAGAGGCATCATGGGGTGGCATTTCTTCCTGACTCTGGTGGCCCCTGCCGTTCATTATACAGAGAAATAGCTGCCATGCAACTGGTTTTCATTTTTATCTAAGGGGAGGAAAACTCACATGTGCAAAAGTGTATTTGACAAGGGTTTGGCAAAACCAACCCTGAGTTATACTTGTCTCATTGTTGCTGAGCTGTGTCCTGGAACCAGCTTGCTTTATTGTGTGGTGCTCCCAGGACCCAGCAAAGAGGTCAGAGAGAACATGATGTCTGAGCACCTTCCTGGACATGTCTGAACCTCAGAGACTAGGTTCCAGCAGAGTTATAGCCTATATGTGCTGCTGCCAGGGTGGCATGAAGTTTGAGTCATGTGCATGTGGCATGGAACCTTCGACTCACCCCTTAGAGAATGGAGTAGAAAAGCTGCTAGGTATTGGTGAGGGGGGGGAGGAGTGCTTCGAAGGGAGAAGCCCCAGCAAGATGTATTCCTTTTTGCTTCTTCCTCTCCCTGTCCCTGCCATAATCATGAAGCCTTGAACAAACCACCCAAATCTCAGGATCCTAGTGTTTTCTCTGTAAATTGTAATATGAACTTATAAAGATCCTCCATTGCTGATAGTCTAAGGTTCCATGAGTAGCAGCAAAAAAAGTATCTAATTTCAACCAGAGCAGGCTGTACCCTTAAGCCCTACAAAAAAGAATACACCACATCCCACAGTCCAAGCAAAGAATCACACGTTCATGTTATAAAAGTTTCAAACTAGATCCTTGCTTGATCTTTCCCCTCTACAGTAAAGCAAATAACTGTGTGTGTGTGGGGAGGGTTGTTTGTTTTCATGAGAGCTTTGGGGAGCATCCTTTTGAGAGCAGCAGGAAGCCTCCCCCAAAGCCTCTTATACAGCTAAGGGTATGTCACCTCCCTCCTCTTTCATAAAGTTACTGTCACTCTTCGACAAACATTCCCAAAGATTGGTTTTATGAGTCCTAATGGCCCCTAGGCAGCCTATAACTATTTCCCATTGATTAGCTCAGTTCAGACCCAGATGGTGGCCCACTTCTTCCTGTTGTCAGCCAGTGGCCTGGGGAAGACCAAAGAACCCTTAATATGGAGCCTTCACAAACGGAAATAGCTGCATTTCAGTGGCAGTTCTATCTTGTGATGTTGCCTGTAGCTGGAATCCTCTGTCATTGTTTCTATGAAAGTAAGTTGAGAGTATGAAAATGTTTATTCCAAAACCACAGTGTTGTATGACAGATGTTCTTCTGTTATACAAAGTCATGGACTATTTTATAGTCAGAGATGTCTGTCTTTTCAGGGAAAACAACAATAAGCCCTCTGTAGGAGAGAGAGATAAAAGCATGTACTGGATTGAGCAGTAATGTCTTAAAGAGGAGCCCTACAGTGAATCAACTGCCCCCAAATGCTGGTGGACAGACAGGCAGGTTGTGGGTCAGGGTGTAGTCCTGTAGAAACTACCTAATACTTTTTTCTTGCATACAGGACTGATGGGCGGCGCTGGTCTTTGGCCTCTTTGCCCTCTTCAGGATATGGAACTAACACTCCTAGCTCCACTGTCTCAGTAAGTAGCCAAATCTGTGGTCATACTTCCTTCACCCTGAGGAAGTACTTCCCTTTGGGTTATCTAGTGTTACAAAATGGTTGTCAAGTTTTTCTCCAAAGTCAAACTCAAAGAGGTTGCTTAGAGATGATGCTGGGTGCAACAGAGGGCTGGTGTCCCTTCCCAACCATAGCTAGCTCCATAAGTGCCTTCAGAAAGGATGACCAGTGCCCTCTCTGGGAATCAGTTACATCTAGTGGAGGCAGAGGAGAGCTTGAGGATGAACTTTTGCTTTGACAGTGAGACCAGGTATGGGGGCTCCTAAGCACACTTCTCCTACTCCTCCATTCTTATTTCTAGAACTGGAACCAAGTGCAGATAGATCACCTTTCTCATATCCGAAACACTTGGTAGACTCCTCCTCTCTTTTTTGCCTTTTTCTTTCAAAAAAGAAGGGAAGAGTGATTGTTATTTGATATCCAAGTTTGATGTGTATGAAGCAAAAAGCTGGACCTGTCTCTAAAACGTTTCTTATGGAGAATGTTTTAGCCTAAAACACAAGAGCTGTACTAATTGCTGCTATGCACAATTGACCCTTAAGTAAGCCCTCATTGAGCAACCTTTTTTTTTGAAACAGAGTGCCACTGTTGGCCAGGCTGGAGTACAGTGGCGCAATCACGGCTCACTGCAGCTTCAACCTCCCCAGGCTCAGATGATCCTCCCACCTCAGCCTCCTGAGTAGACTGGGACTGCAGGGGCATGCCCACCCTATAGCAGGCTAATTTTTTGTAGAGACGGGGTTTCATCATGTTTCCCAGGCTGGTCTCAAATTCCTCGGCTCAAGCCATCCATCTGCCTTGGTTTCCCAAAGTGCTTGGATTACAGGAGTGAACTACCACACCCAGCCGAGCAACTTTTTATTAAAACCACAGTTACAAGCTTGGCCAACTTTTTCTGTAAAGGGCCAAATGTAGAGTAAATGTTTTAGTCTTTGCAAGCCATACAGAAGCAGGCCATAGACCTGCTGACCCCATCCCCATTGCTTGCAGCATTCTTCAGGTCTTCCCTGCTCATTTTGCCTTTATTCCTGAATCTCGAGCAGGGAAAAGGAGTATATTTCCTCTTCCAACCTAGATATTACTATCACACTAATCCAAAGATGTCACTGGTCTTTGGCAGCTGTTAAGTTTAAGGTCTTTCCCTAATAAACATCCCCTTTTCCAGGCTAGGCGCGGTGGCTCACACTTGTAATCCCAGCACTTTGGTAGGCTGAGGTGGGCAGATCACAAGGTCAGGAGATCGAGACCATCCTGGCTAACATGGTGAAATCCCATCTCTACTAAAAATACAAAAAATTAGCTGGGCGTGGTGGCGGGCGCCTGTAGTCCCAGCGTCTTGGGAGGCTGAGGCAGGATAATCGCTTGAACCACCAGGAGGCAGAGATTGCAGTGAGCCGAGATCACGCCACTGCACTCCAGCCTGGGCAACAGAGCAAGACTCCGTCTCAAAAAAAAGAAAAAAAAATCCCCTTTCCCATAACTCTTTACTCAAGCAAATGATTTTTTTTAGAACCAAGGTAAGTCTCATCTATGTATAAAGATTCCTTTTCTGCAAATTTTAATAGACTTAACTCATTGCTCCAGTTTATTAGGATTCTTTAAAATACCAGTTTTGCCCACTGTAGTTTACACTGCCTCACTAGTTTCATGTTAGCTATAGCTGGTAAGAATACTTTTTACAACTTTATCCAAATCATTTATTAAAATGTGGCCAAGAAATAACCCTATGGAGACATCTCACTAGCTGTTTATAACTTCATGTATTATAGCATTCTGTGAGAGAAAATGTGCACTGTTAGCCAAAAAGAAATGCTGATTTCTCACTTGTTTATTAAGCCTGTGACAACAGAGTTGTCTCAGTGTGGTGCTTTAGCTTTGGTTCTTTTTTTCTTTTTGAGGCGGAGTCTCGCTCTGTCGCCCAGGCTGGAGTGCTGTGGCGCGATCTCGGCTCACTACAAGCTCTGCCTCCTGGGTTCACGCCATTCTCCTGCCTCAGCCTCCCAAGTAGCTGGGACTACAGGTGCCCGCCACCACGCCTGGCTAATTTTTTGTATTTTTAGTAGAGATGGGGTTTCACCGTGTTAGCCAGGATGGTCTTGATCTCCTGACCTCGTGATCCGCCCACCTCGGCCTCCCAAAGTGCCGGGATTACAAGTGTGAGCCACTGCGCCTGGCCTAGCTTTGATTCTTAAATGGATTTAGATATTTAAACCCTGGCTCTGGAAGCAGTAGCTCAGGCCTATAATCTCAGCACTTTGGGAGGTCAGAGCAGGAGTTCCAAAAGACCAGCCTGGACAACACAGCAAGACCCTGTCACTTTATTTAAAAAAAAAAAATAGCTGGACATGGTGTCATGCACCTGCAGTTTCAGCTGCTTGGGAAGCCAAGGCATGAGGATCACTTGAGCCCAGAAGTTTGAGGCAGCAGTGAGCTATGATCACTCCACTGCACTCCAGCCAGGACAACAGAACAAAATCCTGTCTCTGAAAAAAATACAAACAGGCCGGGCACAGTGGCTCACACCTGTAATCGCAGCACTTTGGGAGGCCAAGGCAAGCAGATCACCTGAGGTCGCAGTTCCAGACCAGCCTGACCAACATGGAGAAACCCCATCTTTATTAAAAATACAAAATTACCCAGGCATGGTGGTACATGCCTGTAATCCCAACTACTCAGGAGGCTGAGGCAGGAGAGTCGCTTGAACCCGGGAGGCGGAGGTTGCAGTAAGCCGAGATCATGCCATTGCACTCCAGCCTGGGCAACAAGAGCGAAACTCCGTCTCAAAAAACAAAAACAAAAACAAAACCCCAGATCAGTGATCAGTTTGGTAAATAGAACTTGGGCTGACAACGTTTAACTTGCCTGTTCTCTTTGTCAGTCTTGTCAGGTAATGGGGGGAGTTCCCCAGTCCTGGGGCTGAATGGGTGCTTCAGCATTAGCTGCACCTGTGAAAGTCCTGTGATAGCCGAGCACCCTCCCTCAGATGGCCTGTTGAGACTGGCAGTGCTGTTGTGAGGAGTCCTCAGTCACTGAGCCATGTTTAGAATTCATGAGTGTTTTCAGGTCAAGCCTAATCTTTGGGTCCAGATGTAAAAGTAATTTTCTTCCCTGCTGGATTTTCTTACCTGCTGGACACCAGGCCATAGCTGGTCTGCAGGCTATAGTTTGCTAACCCCTGGCATAATACAGTGGCCAGCTTGAGTCTAGGCACAGCCTTTACAACCCCAGAAAAGGCACTTCTTCAGATACCAGCCAAAAGGAAACATTGCTGAGCTGCCCCCAGGGTGGCTCTCTCAAGATTGTGGAAGGGAGAACGTAAGAGGATGTTATTCGCAGCTGGGCATACCTAGAACATGTCCCAAGTGAGGAAGCATGATTTATTAACTACTTTTGCAGTTCTAAAATTCCATGAAGGTCTGGGCCCAACTCCCTGCACAACCCTTGAAGGACTCCAGTATATTGGGTTCCTCAGGGCTGAGGGCTCTGAAGCGCTGGAAAAGAACAGGATCAAGCACAGACAAGGCTAAGGGAGTGGAGGAAAGAAGACCTGCTTTGGGTTTATAGTGACTGGGAAGTTCCCTGACCATTTTCAGTCCTTCCCCATTAGTGGACTGCTCTGGGACATGTCTTTAATGCCACTTCTTAATGTTTTCCCTTCTAGTCATCATGCTCCTCACAGGAAAAGCTGCATCAGTTGCCTTTCCAGCCTACAGCTGATGAGCTGCACTTTTTAACGAAGCATTTCAGCACAGAGAGCGTACCAGATGAGGAGGGACGGCAGTCCCCAGCCATGCGGCCCCGCTCCCGGAGCCTCAGGTGAGAGTGCTGTCTGCCCACTGTCCCAGTGCATGTGGATTTCAGCTCGTTTGCGTAGCACAGGGGTGGGCACACTTGTGCTATAAAGGGCCAAGACAGTAAATAGTTTTAGGCTTTATAGGTCATATATCTCGGTCACATTCCTCAACTCTGCTGTTGTAGTGAGTATCCACAAATAATATATAAACTTTATTTACCAAAAAAAAAAAGTATTAGGCCATAGGTGGTCTGCAGGCTGTAGTTTGCTACCCCTGGCATAATACATTGGCCAGCTTCAGTGAGTCAAGTTCAGTAAAGCCCAAGCTCTTTTTGGCTTCAGGTACAGCTCAACCCATCACCCCAGGAGGTATTTAGCAATACTGTCAACTGATCCCTCTTTTGTTCTGTTTAAGGGAAGTTAGCAGCAGAAATATACTTTAGATTACATCCGGTAAAAGGAGAACAATAGTATCATCAATTCTGATGGTTATCTGGCTCCAGAACCCATTGGCCCTGGGTGTATGATCTAGGCCAGCTGAAAAAGTTGCTGCTGAAGACAGGTTGCTGGCGTGGGGAAGAAGCCCATTTCAAAAGCAGAATTAAATGCCATTTGAATCTGTCTTTATTCTGTGAATCACCTGGGCACATGTTCATCAAACCAAACAAACCTTAACAGCTGCTGATTAATTTTTTATTCTCCTTGGCGTTAGCTAGTAAATCAGTGCCAGAATGTTAGGTTAAGGAAGATGATGGAGATTCAAATGAACATGACTTTAATGACTGAGCTCAGTATTGCAGGGTCCCTGAGAAGTAATTGATTGGCTAATATGTGCAGGGCAGGATCCCAGAGGAGCAGCAGTTCCTCCCAGAAAGAATCCCCTCAGGTAATGCTGGCACTGCACCGGGAGTGACAGGAAAGCTGGGCCAGACCACGATGACTGGTTCAGGTTCAGAGACTGATGAAGATGGTATCTGGGGCTTAAGTGTGAAGGATCAAGCATACAAACGAGCAGGTGTGAATCTCCAGTGCCTTTCTCTGTCTCACAGAGGAACATGTGAGTCTTGGTGGTCTCAATAACCCATGCACAGAGAAGGGTACCTTTTAGGCCAGTTGAGATTGAGAGGCCTACAGTGATGCTCAGAGAAATCCATGGTATATTACTCTTAAATCCCTGGTAATGTGCAGCAGTATAGCAGGCACAACATGGCACATTCCAGGGAAGAAAGACAGAGTGGGACAGTTGTGGACCTAGCACATCTGGGATCATGTGTCAGGGGCAGTAAACTGGGCAAGACCCACATATCCGTTCAACTATGTGGCTCCAACTTTGAAATTTTTTAAGGAGATATAACCACACATGAGCCAGAGGGGGAGATTTAGGTTATCAGGGAAGATAATAAATTAAAGCAGAAAACATATTGGCTCCCTTCAGTAAATGACCCAGATGTATAACTCACAACAGTCTGGACTGGCCTCATTCATCCCTAAGTTAGGTCCACTGGCTGCAGCTAGTTTGGAAAAAAATGTACGTGTGCACCGTCTTCCTTTGGTTGCTTTGGTAGTTTTTTAATTTGCTTTGTTCCCAAGAATATGCTGGGGCACACCCAACCCTATTGGCCAAAACTAAGAGGACACAGAATCCTACTCTGGGGAAGGTTATCCTGGGAAAGCCACCAGTGAGCTTAAGAGTAGGTCCCTTCTAGGTCTTTCTAGCCTGGAAGAGGTCTTTGTGAAAACCAAGCCTAGCTCCATATAGTACCATTTTGAACTGAACAAGGTACACTGAAAACTCCAGGAATAAGAAAGGCTCTAGAACTCAGTACCCATTAAGGTGGAAATGTGTAGGCTGCTGAAGATGATGGGAGGGGCAGGGTCTCTGGGGATGGCCATCTTTCTCCTTGATAGTTCCATAGCCCTAAAGTAACACAGTCATTTCTTTTCTTTTTTTAGTCCTGGACGATCCCCAGTCTCCTTTGACAGTGAAATAATAATGATGAATCATGTGTACAAAGAAAGATTCCCAAAGGTAAGGATCCATTTAAAAGAAGAGTAGCAGTGCCCCCCAGGGTGGCTGCCTACAGCCAGCCCCATTGGGAAGACTCTGGAGTGAGGGAATGAAGTGCTACCTCCAGAGATAACCAAGAAGGACAGAAAGTCAGCCAGGAGGCTGTGGTCGCAGCAACAAGGGCTTCCAGACTGCTTGAGAAGGAGACAGCAGGAAACTATGAGTTTGGAAACTGCATTTGCAGAGCCTTTGTTTCTTCACTACCCAGAAGTAGAGTTATCCAGAGGGGAATGTCAGAAAGGTATCCCACCATATATTAAAGAGGAAAGAAAGAACTGAGGCTTTACTTCTCACTGTGCATATGAGGATCCATGAGTCAGGGTTCATTCATTACAGGATTTGCCCTCTGGTGGCATCGTCATTTGATAGAGATTTCTTAAGCAGCACCTCATTACCAGGTGTCAGAGAGTTCACAGACAGAAGTAGGCTGCACTGGCAAGAAGGCCAGAGAGAGCAGTAGGAGTGGGAGACAGATCTCAGAGTTGCTTGCTACCATTTGAATTTTCATTTTCAAGCAGGAAAATCCTTAGGGAGGAAAGTAGGTTGGTATCCTGAGATAGCTGAGAAGTAGCAGTCATAACTCTGCTGCTTGGCTGTGAACCTCCTTGTATATGGAACTAGGATCTTGTTTCCCATTTGCATGTCTCTTTTTCTGTTAAGAGATGGAGTCTTGCTCTATCGCCCAGGCTGGAGTGCAGTGGCACCATCTTGGCTCACTGTAACCTCCGCCTCCGCGGTTCAAACAATTCTCCTGCCTCAGCCTCCTGAGACGCTGGGACTACAGGCATGCACCACCACGCCTGGCTAATTTTTGTATTTTTAGTAGAGACAGGTTTTGCCATGTTGGCCAGACTGGTCTCGAACTCCTGACGTCAGGTGATCCACCTGCCTTAGCCTCCCAAAGTGCTGGGATTACAGGCATGAGCCACTGCACCCGGCCCCATTTGCATGTCTTTTTCAACACCACATGCCTGTACACTCTGACCTGGCCTTCTGAAGATAGGCCCTGTTCCTGACTGAGAAGGGATACTGGACTGTAGAACCTGTGCCCCATGGTCTGTGCTTTCCAGCTTTGGAGTGGCACTAGACAATAAACGTGAGGAAGGAGGCAGAACAAATAGCTAGGAATTCATTTTGATGTACTTGGTGTTTATGAAGTTTGGGAGTATATAATGTTGAGAAATGTATCTCATGCTTGCCCTCCTCCTCCTTGTATATTAGGTGTTTTTGTAGTATTGGATGTTTGTGTTTATAGGCATGTTTCCAGTTCCTTCCTATAGGATGAACTATTGTTGGAGAAAATGTGTTAAGATTCCTTCACTTCCTTCTTTCTCCTCTACTCCCACTCTTTCACCTCTTCCTCTTTCATTCTCCACGTAGACACAGCACATATATATGTATGTAAGTATACATCCACCTAAACACACACTGGAAATCAGAAATCACCACCTGGTAGCAAAGAAGTAAGGCAGAGTCTTAGATAGGCAGCTGAGAACTCGTTCACAGATGTGTATTTGTCGTTTTGACATGACCGCGTAGTTAGGTCCCTAGAGGTTTGGAGTCAGACCTCCATTCTCCTTTGCTGGGGATCCAGGCCAGGGTTATGTTCCTATTCACAGTCCCCCCATTCCAACTCGCCATCTGTGACCAGACAGGTTCACTAAGCAGCTCTCCAAGCACCTGCCTAACTCCCTTGGGTCCTAAGGTTAAGTAAGAAGATCCTGCGATAAATGAAACTCTCTCTGACTTAAAGAACTTTCTAGTTTAGAAACCAGCAGTGCCCATATACAAAGTTTACACAGTTGGGAGGTCCAGTGGAAGAACAGAGGCATGGAAACCCGTTTGCCTGGGGAAATGAAAGACTTCCCAGAGGAGACACGATAGTTGAACTGAGATGAGAAGGAGAATTAGTTTGCCAGGCAGGCTTGGCAGGGTGAAAAAGCCATACACAGGGAACAGCATAAACAGACAGGCATGAAATAGCATAGTAAAGGAGGAAGATAGCAAACACTTGTGTGTCCTTACAGCAAAAGAGCTTGCCCTGGAGGGAGCTGGGGGAGATGGGCAAGGCCAGGTGAAAGAGGGCCTTGAATATAAAGCTAAGGCATCTTGACTTGACTTTACTTGAAGGTGATCTATTAATGTCTTCAGTTATCAGGTTTCCCAAATGCCGTGTAAGGAAACCAGGATCACAGGGAGCCCATTATTTTGCTATTTCCAGGTCCTTCAGGCTTAGCTCCAACTGAGCTGGGACTAGAAGGGAAGTGTGTGTTTCTTGCTTTTCTTCCCAGGCCACCGCACAAATGGAAGAACGACTAGCAGAGTTTATTTCCTCCAATACCCCAGACAGCGTGCTGCCCTTGGCGGATGGAGCCCTGAGCTTTATTCATCATCAGGTGATTGAGATGGCCCGAGACTGCCTGGATAAATCTCGGAGTGGCCTCATTACATCACAATACTTCTATGAACTTCAAGAGAATTTGGAGAAACTTGTTCAAGATGTGAGTGTCCTTGTGCTGGGGTTCTGAAAAAACCTCTACCTGGTATTGGATTCATAATCCCAAGCTAGGATCAGGGTGTTAGTGGTATTCTCAGTCTTCACAGACTGCTTCTTACCCACCCTCAAAGGCAGAGCTGAGGGGCTTAGATTCCTCCTCAGTCCCCTGCAATAGTGAGAGAAGCCTGCTTGGTATCAAAGGAACTCACTTGTGTTCCTTTTCTAAATCCAAAGTTGTATCACTCTGCGCGAAGCTCCACCATGGGTAGTACTCATAAGTATTTGACTAGGAGGTTTGCTACCCAAAGCCAAAAAGTGGCTCCAGTGGCTATGATGGGCTTTCTTCTACTGGAAATACTGGTTTAAGCAGAGCCTTCAGACTGTTTATCCTCAGCCAAGGGAAAACAAGTATGAGGCTTGCATGATGGGTTTAGCCATTTACATGGAGAGTTCTCTAGTTAGGACTTACATGTTTTGAGACCTGATCCTCCCTGGTGTGAAAAAATCTCTGGGAGGTTAAAGGTAAAGTAAGCTAGAGATGGCCAAGACCAAAGCACACAAGAGTTCTTAAGCACTGCTTCCTGCACTAGCGCTTCCTTTGCTATCAGCCTCTTGATTAAGGTGGCCAGATGCCATCTCACTCAGACCATAGCGGCTCCATGTTACCCATTAATACGGTTTGGGGGAGAGAGGATGTGCCTGTCTCCCCAGAGCTCATCATGTCACTAGAGAATTGCCCAGTCCAGAACCCCTTATTGCCTCCAGACCAAGACCTCTCTCTGGAGTAGTACCGACTGAGCTGAGGGCCCCGGGCTGATGACCAAAAGGACATCAGTGTGTTCGTCTAGAAATAAGAAGGAGCGGGGCATTTAAACACATTTTCAGGGAACAGTTCAATCTAGAGAAATGATTATTGTCAAGTAGTGGAAAGTTTCTCATATATAAAAAAGAGCAGATTGTTCTCAGTACCCCTGAAAGACATAATTAGTCCAGTGGGCAGGAGTTACAGGAAGAAAGATTTTGATTTAATAGGTGAAAAAGTACTTCCTTCTACAAAAATATCTTTTTCTGATTTCAAAATAAATATTTAAAATCAAACATTATAGAAGTATAACTTTAGAAAGCCAGAGTCCCGTGAAAATCGCTGGTAGATGTTTGTTTCTGTTCAGGAAAAGCTTTCTGACAGTTTTCCAGCAATGGAAAGGGGCACCCCAGAGACATTTAGGAATCAGGGATTACTGCATTCGGTAAAGGATTAATGTAGAGTAACTTCCAAGTTTCCTGGTACGTTTAAGATTTATCTTCTAAAATGCTGAAGTCAGAGCCTTGCTCAAAACCTTTAGGCATTTTCCCAGACTGACTGCTTGTGCGGTTAGGTTGTTTGATACAATAAGAAGAGCACTGAATTTGGAACCAGTTTGTTCATCTGTTCCCTAATTTGCGAGGCCTTTGGAATGCAGAAAAGAATTCAGTGCAGGCTCTATCTTAGGGAATTTGCCATCAATGGGGTTACAGACCCATCAACATGTACCTAATAAAAGTAACAGCTATTACTGCACTGAATACTTTATATGAATTCTCTCACTTCCACTGACTACAGTACAATATGATTGATGAGCACTTAGAGATAAGTAGGTTCTGAGCACAGAGAAGGATATGCTGACTCTTTGTGGAAAGTTCAGGGAAGGCTAAATCTTAAACAGATAGGAGTTCACTGAAGCTAGGAAAAAGCATAAACAACGTCTTACTTGGGCGCAGTGGCTCATGCCTGTAATCCCAGCTCTTTGGGAGGCCAGGGTGGGAGGATCACTTGAGCCCACGAGCTTGAGACCAGCCTGGGCAACAAAGTGAGACCCCATCTCTACACTAGCCAGCCATGGTGGCATGCACCTGTAATCCAAGCTACTCAGGAGGCTGAGGTGGGAGGATTGCCTGAGCCCTGGAGGTCGAGGCTGCAGTGAGCTGTTATTGTGCCACTGTACTCCAACCCGAATGATAGGGTGAGACCCTGTCTCTTAATAAATAAATAAGTAACACCTCTCAAAGGTGTAAAGAAACTTGGTACATTCCAGAAATTGCAGATGAAGTAGTTTGCATAACTACAGTAAAAGACACTCATAGTGGAGCCGGGCATGGTGGCCCATGCTGTAATCCCAGCACTTTGGTAGGCCGAGGCAGGAGGATCACCTGAAGTCGGGAGTTCAAGACCAGCCTGAACAACATGGAGAAAACCCCGGCTCTACAAAAAATACAAAATTAGCTGAGCATGGTGGCATATGCCTGTAATCCCAGCTACTAGGGAGGCTGAGGCAGGAGAATTGCTTGAACCTGGAGGTGGAGGTTGTGGTGAACCAAGATAACACCATTGCACTCTGGCCTGGGCAACAAGAGCGAAACTCCATCTCAAAAAAAAAAAAGAAAGAAAAGAAAAGAAAGAAAGACACCCACAGGGGAAAAGCTGGCAGATGATTTTTTTTTTTTTTTTTTTTTTTTTGAGATTGAGTCTTACTCTGTCACCCAGCCTGTAGTGCAGTGGCGCGATCTTGGCTCATTGCAACCTGCAATTCTCCTGCCTCAGCCTCCCTAGCAGATGAGATTACAGGTGCCTGCCACCACGCCCAGCTAACTTTTGTATTTTTAGTAGAGACAGGGTTTCACCACATTGGCCAGGCTGGTCTCAAACTCCTGATCTCAAGTGATCTCCCTGCCTTGGCCTCTCAAAGTGCGGGGATTACAGGTATGAGCCACTGCACCTGACCTGCTGGCAGCTGAATTTGAAGCGTTGGACTGGGGGCCAGATGCTGAAGGGCCTTGTGAGGAGCTTAGATTGTATCATGAAGGCAGTGGGTATCATCCAGTGTGACAAACTGAAAAATGACCTGGTCAGATTTTAGAATAATAAAAATCAGTAACATTTATGGAGCATTTAATACATGCTAGACACTACATTACCTCGCTTAATTTATCTGATGAAATCTTCACAACCCTGTAAGGAAGGTACTTAATATTATTTCCCAAATTTACAGATGGGGAAACTAAGTTAGCTCAAGATAACTTATATTTTTAAGTAGCAAAACCAGGACCCAGTC
This sequence comes from Papio anubis, assembly GCF_008728515.1. Taxonomy (NCBI): domain Eukaryota; kingdom Metazoa; phylum Chordata; class Mammalia; order Primates; family Cercopithecidae; genus Papio; species Papio anubis. Next base: position 44,541,269 of record NC_044976.1, read on the forward strand.
CCAGGTTTGGCTTATTCCAGAGCCTAAGAGCATACATTTTCAAACAGTCAACAAACACTGACTGACATCTGCTGTCTAGGAGGCACTCTGCTAGGCTTAGCATTTGAGGAAAGAAAAAGGGCCAGGCACGGTGGCTTACGCCTGTAATCCCAGCACTTTGGGAGACTGAGGCAGGCAGATCACCTGAGGTCAGGAGTTCCAGACCAGCCTGACCAACATGGAGAAACCCCATCTCTACTAAAAATACAAAATTAGCTGGGCATGGTGACACATGCCTGTAATCCCAGCTACTCGGGAGGCTGAAGCAGTAGAATCGCTTGAACCTGGGAGGCGGAGGTTGCGGTGAGCCAAGACCGAGCCATTGCACTCCAGCCTGGGCAATGAAAACGAAACTCTGTCTCAAAAAAAAAAAAAAAAAGAAAAAGAAAAAGACACAGAGCCTCTTTACTCACTAGGCCCAGCAGTGTAGCTGTAGAGACAGACAGCTCGTTATGAAACAGCATGACAGTACCATGTGGTATGCACGAACAGCCAGGAGAACATGTTAAAGACAGCAATTACTTCTTTTTCTTCACATGTGTATGTATATGTGTGTTGGGAACAGGAGACAGGTTTTAAAAGAATAAATGGGATTTCACCAACCGCTCATCCTTTCTCTTCATTTCATAACCAATACTTTAAAAAAAGAAAAGTCCTCATTTACTGTTTTTCTTTCCTTGTATCCTATTTACTACTCAATCTTCTGCCTTCCGGTTTCCCTTCCCACCTTACCAAAACAGTTCAGGCAAAATTCACCAAGGAACTCACTGGCCAATTGCCAAATCCTGTGTCTGCTTTCAGTTCCCATCTTCTGCCACCTCCCTGTGGAGCACAGCGGATACTTCCTGAACCCCCTTCCCCAGTTGTCAATTCACCGTTCTCACCAGTCTTGCTGCCTCTTCACAAGTTCCTTTGCTGCCCACCCCTTCATACTGGTGTGTCACAGGGCACCATCCTGCCTGTTTTCCCCTTTCCCCTTCCTCCACTCTCTCTCTGATGTCTTGCCACCTGCTCCCATGTCTTCAGTTGTCATCGCTACGCTGAGGACTTCCACATGTGGCTACCACTGTTACTGTTCTCCTGAGCTTCAGCTCAGTGCACCCAGCTGCCTGGTGGACTCCTCCACTTTGACTTCCCCATATTGGTTCTTATTCTTTGGTTACACGTAATAGAAATCTGACTCAGAATAGTTTAAACAGTAAAGGGAAACATTATAAGAGTAAAAGGGGTAGGTCTTAGAGAATTGAAGCGAGGGATATAACCAGACCTTAAAAAGGAACCAGAACTAGAAACCAGAAGCTCCAGGAAGCTCAGGAAGTCTTCATTCTTTCTTTTCCTGTATGCATCTTTTCTCTGTCTCCATGGTAGGTACGGCCATCCCTTGTCACAGTTCTTAAACAGTTTCTGCCACACTGATGTTAACAATTATCTTTCTATCCTTTTTTAAATTCCTAGGAAAGTGATCCTCCCTGGTCAGCTATTAGAGGTGGGAGGGAAGGCGCAGACACACAGTACAAATGTGGCTCCTAGAAACCAGAGCAGTTCTCAGGGAAAAAGAGAAAGGCCCCTGGACCAAGCAGATACCCAAGAGACTCTCTCATATAGGTGCCTGAAACTCTACACGCCCAGAACTGAGCTTATCTTTTCTGCCTAGCTGTTCTTTCTCTAAAACCAAATGCAGTACATTCTTTACCTATCACCTAAATGGCTTCTTATAGTTACTATTTCACGTATTCATTGAAATTTTCCTAAAATTGAAGTTGGAGTTGCCTTCTGTTTGTGCTGCTTTCACCCTTATCTGCTTTGGTAGTAGCTCACACCTGTCCCTTTGCATTCTTCTGCCTTGACCCATGCCTTTTTCTTTTATTTATTTATTTATTTATTTATTTATTTATTTTTGAGACGGAATCCTGCTCTGTCGCCCAGACTGGAGTGCAGGGGCGCCATCTCGGCTCACTGCAAGTTCCGCCCCCCAGGTTCATGCCATTCTCCTGCCTCAGCCTCCCAAGTAGCTGAGACTACAGGTGCCCGCCACCACGCCCGGCTAATTTTTTTGTATTTTTAGTAGAGACGGGGTTTCACTGTGTTCGCCAGGATGGTCTCGATCTCCTGACCTCGTGATCCGCCTGCCTCGGCCTCCCAAAGTGCTGGGATTACAGGCGTGAGCCACTGCACCCAGCCGACCTATGCCTTTTTCATCTGAATTATTAGAGTTGCCTGCTAATGGGTTTTCCTGCATTTAGGCTTGCCCTCTTTAGTGTACCCTCTATACTGCAGCCAGAGTGATCCTTCTGAAGTACCTTTCTGGTCATATCACCCTCAGCTTTGAGGTCTTTCTACTCCTTACAGTCTAGAGTGGAAAGTGAACATCAGTGAAGGCGCCATTGAGAGTTGCCCCTTGAGCTGGGGTCTGCAGGGTAAGTGAGGCTTGTTGGATGGAGGAGCAGGTACAGCTGTATGTCTGTGTGGCATTTCTCGGTGTCATGTAGTGTTCTAAAGCTCAAATGGTTCCCTGTGAGCAACTCGCTCCCTCTCACAGCCAGCCAGCCTTCTCGGAGTTCCTTGCTTGGCGGAGCTCTCTGTGCTACCAAATTGTTTCTCCCTGGATTCAGCTCTGCCCAGTCTGGTCCTGCTTAGCCCAGCCACACTGGGCCAATAGATTGCTTAAGCAGCCCTTCTTTTCTCTATAGGCTCATGAGCGCTCAGAGAGCTCGGAAGTGGCTTTTGTGATGCAGCTGGTGAAAAAGCTGATGATTGTCATTGCCCGCCCAGCACGTCTCCTGGAATGCCTGGTGAGTGGACTCTAGGAAAGTCGGGTGGGCAGATTTGGAGGAGGGCTATGGAGGAAGTATCCTGATGACAGCAAAACTGTGGTGGTAACCACTGCCATCTCTGTCGCTTAGGTCCTTATTTAAATATGATTTGCCACCAGTGGGAGACTAAACAGATTTTTGTGAGGACAAGTGTATGGTCCTGAGGGGATGTGGCAGAGAGAAGTATTAGTCTAGCCCACCCTCACATGATCAGGGCTCACCTCAGTGGGGGCCTTGGGGTTGAGGAGCGTCAGGAGCATAGCCCAGTTTAGTTTGCACAAGTTGAGTCCTTCATTTAATTTTCAGCAAACTTGACTGAGTACCTACTTCGTGCTAGACACTGGAGATACAGACATGAATAAAGCACAGTCTCTGATCTTGGGATGTTTCCTCTACAGTGCAGTTGGGAAGCATGAGGCATGAGGACATGTAAATAGTAATTACAGTACTGCAAGAAGTGTTGCAGTTGAGGTCAGTACGCAATGCAATGGGAACCTGGAAAAGGAAGTGCTTTAGTCTTCCTGGAAGGAACATTCAGAATGCTCCCTGGGGGACATGAGGCTTATTCAGCAAACTGAAGGATGAGTCTGTTTCCCAGATAGGGAGCATGGGAAGGGGCATTCAGTGCAGCACAGGGTGGGTTTGAAGAAGTGCTGAGAGGTAAGCCTGGAAGGTAGGACTGTGACAGGGTCACGGAGGGTGTCCGGTTCTCAGCTCTGGAGTTTTGCATTACCCTTACAGCCACTTGGAGGCACCAGGAAGTTTAGGTAAGAATGTGACATGGCCACATTTACTTTTTTCTTAAACAGTATTATTAAGGTATAATTTTCATACAATAAAATATATCCCTTTGATGGTACAGTTCATTGAGATTTAACAAATATACACTTGTAGAATCATGGCCACAGCTGACATAGAGAATATTTCTATCAGATAAGTTCCCTTGTGCCCCTTTGGAGTCAGTCCCCTCTTCCTCCTGCTCCCAGACAATAACTTACCTGCTTTGTTTCACTAGGGATGGGTTTGCCTTTTGTACAGTTTCCTAGAAATGAAACCATGTTTCTGTGTGGTTTCTGTAGTATGTTCTGACTTCTTTTCACTCAGCATGTTTGTAGAAATTCATGCATGTTGTTGCATGTATCAGTAATTGGTTCCTATTTATTTCTATGTAAATATTATATCAGATTTAGTCCTAAGAAAGATTACTTTGGCTGCAACATGGATAGTGAATTGGAAGAGAGGGCAGGATGAGCCAGGGACATCAGGGCAGAGGTACTCAAAGCAATTCATGTGAGATGGGGTGGCCAGAACTCAGACAATGAATGGTAGGATAACAGAGAGAAAGAGGTGGATTAGAGGGGTATTTATGAGAGAGACATTCTGACCAAATAGGAGCTAAGGAAAAATAAGAAGTTAAAAGGGCTTCCAGGTCTGGCTTAGGTTATATCCAGATAAGTACAGTTCTCCAAAACAGTGAGACCACAGGGAATGAGAACAAAGTTCAGAGCAGAGGCTAGTGCTGTGATAGAGCAGAAAGCCTCTCCCTCAAGAACACGAAGTCCTTGGCTAAGCAGGGGCTTGGAGTCAGACCTGGGCTGAATGCTGGTTTTCTGTTCCTTCCTACCTCCGTGATTATGGACAAATCAGTGCATCCCTGCAAGCCTTGATTTCCTCAGTGAGGTCAAAGAGTTGCTAGAAGGTTTAACCCAGTGTGTGGCACTTAGTAGGCACTCAGTTATTATGTGCAGACAAGGACTGTGCTTTTCAATGGATCTCCAGCCTCTAGCGCACAGGAGGTGCCCAGTAAATATTTGAAGGTATGCATGCACCAGTAGGGCTGTGCCAAAGCTCTTATGAGTCATAATTGAGTGTGTGCCAGGACTGCTGTGGACTGGGCATCTGAATACACCAGACAGTGCCAACTGGCTGATGTAAGGCATGGGACCAGATCAGTAGGCTGAGCTCTCTTTAGAGTAAAACCTCTAGTTCTTATTGCCAGGAAGATACCATATGCTGAGTATGTCCAATCTGGAGGTGACCTGTAAGACATCTTCATCCCCATTCCTGTGATCCCTGAATCGTGTTATTTCTGAATATTGAGGGGTGGGAATGTCCTGTCACAGAGAAAGTCTTGTTCATCTCAGTCTACTATATGCTCTAAAACCAAAGAGGCCAGCAACTTTTGCTTCTGTCTGTCACCACTGACTGCCTCTCTCCCTTGGTACAGGAGTTTGACCCTGAAGAGTTCTACCACCTATTAGAAGCAGCTGAGGGCCACGCCAAAGAGGGACAAGGGATTAAATGTGACATTCCCCGCTACATCGTTAGCCAGCTGGGCCTCACACGGGATCCCCTAGAGGGTGAGCATACTGCCTGGTGGCTGCAGAGAGGCCCCACCGCTGCTGGCAAGCTTTAACAGCAGGGAAGCTGCTTGGAGAAGAGACTTAGCTTGGACGTGGACACAGCATGGCCCCAGGGGCTTCAGGAATTTAGGATATACACTGTGATCTCTGTGACAAAACAGTCTTTCCTTTGGAACTGCTGTTCACATCTGCCTGGTAGATCCCAGCCTGGATTGCATCGGCCCGGCTGAGTTGCATTTAGAACCTCAGTTCCAAAGAGGTCAACAACAAAGAGCCACAATCACATTTGCAAAAATGGTCACCTCCTCTGCACCTTGCCTCTCCTCTTGGCCACCTTACAGGTCTTCCTGTGTCTTTAGGGTGGTCCAGCACAGGGCTTCAGAGGATACCGCCATTCTTCTGGGCTTCTGCTGAACCCCTGCAGCAACCATGGGCCTCCAAGTCCCTGGTCTGTAGGTATCCTGCTCCTGCCTTCTGTGCTTCCCAGCCCCATCCAGTGAAGCAGTCTTGGCCAGCAGGATGGGAACTAGTAACCCAGTTTCAGGTCCTGTTTTCCAGGAAATTTCCCAAGTTTATAGAATTTGCCAGGCCCTGTGAATGGCAATGGACTTCTGGAAATGGGAGTAGCAGTAGGATTTGGCTTGTTTCCTGGTCCAAAAGCTGGGACTACATTGGGTATAGTGCCATGGGACTGAATTCACGTCCTAGGCGGATGCAAAAAGCATTAATGCCTACCCTACATGCACCTGTTGTGTGATCTGAGGATACTGCTGAGATACCTGACATTGCCACGCACTCTTCTCTTGTGTCTTTGTTTTGTTTCCAGAAATGGCCCAGTTGAGCAGCTGTGACAGTCCTGACACTCCAGAGACAGATGATTCTATTGAGGTAAAAACCCTGAGCTCCTGCCCCATTCCTGGAGCCTGGGCCCTACGAAGCAAAGAGCTGTGAATTCTCTTTAAGAGACTATCTGATTCGCCGGGCGCGGTGGCTCAAGCCTGTAATCCCAGCACTTTGGGAGGCCGAGACGGGCGGATCACAAGGTCAGGAGATCGAGACGATCCTGGCGAACATGGTGAAACCCCGTCTCTACTAAAAAATACAAAAAAACTAGCCGGGCGAGGTGGCGGGCGCCTGTAGTCCCAGCTACTCCGGAGGCTGAGGCAGGAGAATGGCGGGAACCCGGGAGGCGGAGCTTGCAGTGAGCTGAGATCCGGCCACAGCACTCCAGCCTGGGTGACAGAGCAAGACTCCGTCTCAAAAAAAAAAAAAGAGACTATCTGAAGAAGGGATGGGGGAATTGGTGACAGCAAACACTGAGAAGTCATTCTACTCCCAGAAGAATGGGCAGGGGACTGCGCTAGAGCTAAGAGCTGAGAACGCTAGAGCCACAGCTTCTGCAAGGATATGGGCTCTGAGAAGCATGCCTGTCTCCTGCCTTTCCCCTTGTCTTCCAGGGCCGTGGGGCATCTCTGCCATCTAAAAAGACACCCTCTGAAGAGGACTTCGAGACCATTAAACTCATCAGCAATGGCGCCTATGGGTAAAGGCAGGGGTCAGGGTGTGGCCAGGACTGAAGCCAGGTCAGCCTTTGATCTCTTCCATGTGAGAGTGTATGCTGCCCAGTCCTCTGGGCAGATGCCTCAGGGTGGACCTTCTCACTCCCAGAAGCCTCCTGGGTGGGCAGGAGTTCAGATTCCTCTGACATCGATCATTGTTCCTTTCCTAGACAAGATTCCCACACCTCTTGTTACCACGCATCCTCCTCTCCCTGAGCTCTGGGGAAGCATTGAGCCGTGTCATCAGGACATGGTCTGTCAGGAAGTTTAAGAGTTCTATGGGCTAGGGGGTCCCAGATCCTTCTCATTGGTATGCATGCCCTGCCCCCTTGTTCTGTGCATTAATTAAGGTGTGAGAGAAGGCAGTTTGGGTGGCAGAGAGCACAGCTTTGGTGCTGAGGGTCCATGGGGGATGGGCTGGACTGTGTTTCCCAGGGCTGTATTCCTGGTGCGGCACAAGTCCACCCGGCAGCGCTTTGCCATGAAGAAGATCAACAAGCAGAACCTGATCCTACGGAACCAGATCCAGCAGGCCTTCGTGGAGCGTGACATACTGACTTTCGCTGAGAACCCCTTTGTGGTCAGCATGTTCTGCTCCTTTGAGACCAAGCGCCACTTGTGCATGGTGATGGAGTATGTTGAAGGTACTGAGGCAAAGGTGGCCTGGCATGGAGGCCAAGGCACAGTCTGAGCCTTAAACAGGGACCAGCAGCTTTTTTACAGAGGTGAAGTTTCAGGGCCCAGCTTTCCAGTCCACCTTTGGCATTGGTTTCTGCCTCAGAATCACAGAGACCATTTGGCCACGGTGGGCACAAAGCTGCCTGCCTCTGCCATGAGAGGCACTCTGGGATAGGAAGTAGCAGGCCAGCAGCTGTAGAATCCTGCACCCCAAAGCCTGCACTCTCTCTACTGCTGGTATCAGACAGCAACAGAGGAGGCAGCAGAGCTGCAAAAGCCCAAGATTGGGTGTTCAGAGGATTGCATCTGGACCCTCAGAAGAAAGGAAAGCCATTAATTACCCTGACTGGCTTGCAAAGGGGGCACCCCTTAAAACCATGCAAAATGCTCTGTGAGTAGAACAGAAGAGCAACACGGGGCATAGTTCTGGAGAGAGGCAGCAGCTTTGCCAGTGGCCTTCCCTCTCACATTCTCACTATGTGTACAGCCTCCAAAGATATTGTGCCTAGTCTTGAAGCTGAAGCTGAAAAAAAATGTCCTTTAGTGTTTACTGGGTACATGCTGGGAGTTCACAGTGTTACTCTACCCAGAAACTAAAAGCCAGTAAGAAGGAAGTGACATGAACAAATGTTAATGTCTCAGCCAGATGTGTTTACACTATGCAGTATTCCTGTCCTAAAATATTAGGCTGGTACAAAAGTAATGGCATTTTTGCCATTACTTTTAATAAAAATCTGGGTTCCTTCCCTCTCTGGCCTGCAAAATGTCCACGACAGCTATCAGCAGATTCACTTTACTTTGCGCCCCGCTCCATACCCTGTGTATTAGTCCCTTTTCATGCTGCTAATAAAGGCATACCAGAGACTGTACAATTTACAAAAGAAAGAGGTTTAATGGACTTGTAGTTCCATGTGGTTGAGGAGGCCTCACAATCATGGCAGAAGGTGAAAGGCATGTCTCACATAGCGGCAGACAAGAGAGAGCTTGTGCAGGGAAACTCCCCTTTATAAAACCATCAGCTCAGCCAGGCACGGTGGCTCATACCTGTAATCCCAGCACTTTGGGAGGCTGAGCCAGGCAGATCACCTGAGGTCAGGAATTCAAGACCAACCTGACCAACATGGCGAAACCCTATCTCTACAAAAAAATGCAAAAAATTAGCTGGGTGTGGTGGCACACGCCTGTGATCCCAGCTACTCGGGAGGCTGAGGCAGGAGAATCGCTTGAACCTGGGAGGCAGAGGTTGCGGTGAGCTGAGATCACACCACTGCACTCTACCCTGGGCGACAGAGCAAGACTCTGCCTCAAAAAAATAAATAAATAAAAATAACCATCAGATCTCATGAGACTTACTCACTATCACGAGAATAGCATGGGAAAGACCCACTCCCATGATTCAGTTATCTCCCTCCAGGTCCCTTCCCACAACACATGGGAATTATGGGAGCTACAATTCAAGATGAGCTGTGGGTGGGGACACAGCCAAACCATATCACCGTGTCTCCCACCCATGCCAGCAGCAAAGGGGCTAGAATCAGAGTCTCCAGCACCAGGATATTCCATGAAGCTGTCTCCCCTGGGACCTCAGAAACTGCCAGACGGGAGCTGGCTAGAGCAGGAAACTGGATCCTTTCCTCATGGTAGCCTGGGCTTGTTGCAGGGGGAGACTGTGCCACTCTGCTGAAGAATATTGGGGCCCTGCCTGTGGACATGGTGCGTCTATACTTTGCGGAAACTGTGCTGGCCCTGGAGTACTTACACAACTATGGCATCGTGCACCGTGACCTCAAGCCTGACAAGTATGTCCACAATCTGTGTCCCTTGTCCAGGGTCTCCCTCTTGGGTCTCTAGATAAAATGTTGGCAAGCACAGTAGCTCTAAGTCTATCCAGATGGCTACTGGGAAAACATGCTCCTGTGTGTGTCCATCTAGGCCTAGTTCTCTAGCCCCCTGACCACCCCAGATGCAGATCATTGCCTCAAGGTCTGGCTGGAATATTATAAGACTTTGGTGACATGAAAGAGTCATTGAGAGGCCAGGCACGGTGGCTCACGCCTGTAATCCCAGCACTTTGGGAGGCTGAGGCAGGTGGATCACGAAGTCAGGAGATTGAGACCATCCTGGCTAACGTGGTAAAACCCTGTCTCTATGAAAAATACAAAAAAAAAAATTAGCCAGGCATGGTGGCGGGTGCCTGTAGTCCCAGCTACTGGGGAGGCTGAGGCCAGAGAATGGCGTGAACCCGGGAGGTGGAGCTTGCAGTGAGCCAAGATCACACCTCTGCACTCCAGTCTGGGTGACAGAGTGAGACTCTGTCTCCAAAAAAAAAAGAAAGAGTCATTGAGGAGCCCCACTGAAGAAACCAAGCAAGAACAAAAGAATAAGCACATCTAGTAGATGGTTAAACAAGTTTACTGACATTTACTGACATCTCCTCTGTGCCAAGCACTATATTCTGGGTTTTAAATATAGTCCCTGGCATGTAGAACTTAAGTCTACAGTGGGAGACAGAAATACATATATATGAGCTTCTTCTCAGAGGGTATTAGTCAAGCAGAAAAAGGAAGACCTGCTTTCTAAAGCAGGAGAGCAGAATGTACAGAGGCACACAGGTGCGAGAGAACAGCACTTGTTCAGGAACTACAAATAGTACAATGTGGTGACAGCTTAGATGGTGAGAGAGTAGTGAGAGAAAAGGCTGGAGAGAGAGGCAGGAACTGGTTCATCAAGGGCCCTTTTGTTACATTTGGGTTTTATTTTAAAGGGGCCTAGAGAGTCTTGGAAGGGTCTGCTAACCAAGGATATGATAGAGTGGCATGCCCAGATTGTGGTTTAGGTTTAGAAAGCTCGCTCTGCCGATGAAAAGAGACACTGAGACCAAAGCCAGCAATGCCTGCAGCAGAGCAGGGGGTCAGGGTAGAAAGAAGAGGGCAGCGTGGGGAAACAGGAAAGAGGACCAGGCTGGGGTGGGGCAGGAAGGGAAGCAAGGGAACAGAAGAGGCTGGGGTGTGTTCCAGATTTCCAGCTTGGAACTGGGGCAGGGTGATAAGCCTCTGTGGGAGAAAGTGGCTTTGACATAAGACAGACCTGAATTCAAATGGCCACTCTTCTGCTTATTAAGTCTGAGTTTGAGTCTATTAATTAAAATTTCCCTGACCCTCACGTACCTGCTTTCTAAAATAGGGAATAATGACACCTACCTTTGATGTGTTACTCTAGAAAACCTTTCAGGGGCCAGAATATTTTTAAAGCACTTAGCACAGAGCTCAATAGATAACCGAAATTATTGTTTTTCACTGAGGAGGAGAACCAGTTGGGAGGCACGACTTTGTTTTAGACAGATTGAGTTTGTGGTGCCTGTAAGACATATGGGCAGTTGGGTGGGCCTGGAGCTCAAAAAGGAAGTCACAGCCAGAGGTACTATTTGGGGAGTCATTAGAATAAAAGGGTGGCAGGGTAAAGCCTTCAGCACAAAATGAGTGACTCAGGCAGAATATACAAAGGGATCTTAGTTCTAGTTTCTCCCAACTAACCCTCCTCCCAAAACCAGCCATGGACATGGAACAAAATTATGTGCCCCCTGCCCCTCTCCCTGAAACAGAAGTATTATGGGCCACTCAGATCGGGAGAGGGGACTAGGAATGGCTCCAGCCTTAGAATAAGGCTGATCTCAGCTCTGTAGAAGAAACTCTGTTGTTCAACTGAATGACTCCTGCCCCCAATATAGAATACAGTTAGGGCCGTGAACAGAAATGGAGTTGTGGGAATGGGCAAAAGGCAGGTTTGTTGCTTGTGCAGAATGCAGCACTCACACAGCCAGAGCGATTTACGTGTCCACACCTCCCTGTCCCCCCTGCTGAAGCTACCCAGCTTATGTCTCACAGTACCCCCATGGAAGCCTGAGTGGGGAAATTGGGCATATACTAAAATCAGTACTCTCAGAAAACCAGGAATAACTTCATAATTTTATTTCTCCGGTCTCCCAGCCTCCTAATTACATCAATGGGGCACATCAAGCTCACGGACTTTGGACTGTCCAAAATTGGTCTCATGAGTCTGACAACGAACTTGTATGAGGGTCACATTGAAAAGGATGCCCGGGAATTCCTGGACAAGCAGGTAAGGAAGGATAGTTGATACATTGGAGGGTAGATTCTGGGCCCTTGTCCTGGCACAGTGGCTCATGCCCGTAATTCCAACCCTTTGGGAGGCTGAGGCAGGAGGATCGCTTGAGGCCAGGAGTTCAAGACCAGCCTCGGCAACATAGTGAGAGCCCATCTCTACATTTGTATACACATACATAGATTCCAGGCCCTTGAATAAGGCCTTGGGGCCATATGCCTACCTTGTAGCTAGATGTTAAGATTGGGAACCCCTATCTTTTCTACCTTTGGGTTCCAGAGAGGCATTGAGATAGGTAGCACATTTGGAAAACAGGATGAGCCATGAGAATCATATGGATATAAAATCCAAAGTCATCTTCCTTCTCAGGGTTTGGAGAAAACAGGTCATGTAACTGTTAGCACAGTTTCATATGAGGTCAGTCCCGAATCTCCCAGCCTGAGTCAAGGACAAGGCTCTCCTGGAGCCTGAGGTTCTTGGAACACAGGTTTGAATTTCCATTGGGCTGTGGCCCAGTGTCCTGAGAGGCAGCCTCTGGATGTTCCCTGGTTTGACATTTCAGGTTGTGACTATTCACCAGTCCCTGTAGTAGTTACGTAACCGGTAGGGTCTGTTCTGTTAGAGGCTGGAGTGCAGAGGCCAGTTGTGGGATCAGATGCCAGAGGTGGGTGTTGAGGGCTTAAGGGATGGTAGTTCTGGGCTAGAATGAGACAGTTTTGTTAATTAGCAAATACCTGCTGACAGTTCCGACTCTTGTTCCCTGGGGCTTCTGTTGATTTTGTTCATTAACTAAGGTGGGCTGAGTCTTCATTCAGAGACTCTTCTGTTCGAGGTGGGAGCATCCCGCGTCTCCCGCTGTCATGCCAGTGAGCAGCCTCAGGAGGCTGAGCCAGCCTGGCTTTTCTGTGCCCAGGTATGCGGGACCCCAGAATACATTGCGCCTGAGGTGATCCTGCGCCAGGGCTATGGGAAGCCGGTGGACTGGTGGGCCATGGGCATTATCCTGTATGAGTTCCTGGTGGGCTGCGTCCCTTTTTTTGGAGACACTCCGGAGGAGCTCTTTGGCCAAGTGATCAGTGGTAGGTACTATCCTGCTGGCCCAGTGGGGATACAGTCTGGATTCACAACTATGATGTATGCAGGCAGCTCATGAGGCCTGTGAGCTCTTGTTCTGAACTCACCATGTGTTTGTGATGTCTGCTGCTTTGGGGGTGGGTGTCTCTGTGTTTCTGCATGTACATACATGTGGACACTGTGTCCCCTAGGGCCTCACGTGTCTCCCATATATACCTGTGTGTTCCTGTCTGTGTATGTGCACATCCCATAAGTGTGAGGGGTATGTCTGTGTATGTTTTGTGGAGTATAAAAGCAGGGTGAGCTAGAGCTTTGCAGTGCCCACCATGGATCAAAGATCAAGCCATGGTCTAGGAACCTAAAAAAATTAAAGACTGGGGTCCCAGGCAAGGCATTCAGGGACTCCGGGCTGGGTCCTTTTTGACTCCTTTCCTTACATTGTCCTGGGACCCTCTTCTACATCTCTCCACTCTACCCACAATTTCTCCTCTCCCTCTCACCCCTGATGACTTCAGATGAGATTGTGTGGCCTGAGGGTGATGATGCACTGCCCCCAGACGCCCAGGACCTCACCTCCAAACTGCTCCACCAGAACCCTCTGGAGAGACTGGGCACAGGTAGGGCAGGCCCTGCTAACTTTTCCCACTACTTAGAAAAGGGGTAAGGGAGGCTGAGTCCATGTACCCTGGAGGTTCAGGCTTCAGTTACGGGCAGCCCCTCTGGATCCTGAAACTCTGCCCTGCTCCCTGTAGGCAGGGAAGGGAAGATGCTTGAGCTGACCCCCTGAGTATAGCTTCTCAAGGTCTGGCTTCTTACGAGGTTTGCTGACCTGGACTCCATGCGGCTCATCCTTCCCCCTTGCCCATGCCCTCCCTTTCCACAGGCAGTGCCTATGAGGTGAAGCAGCACCCATTCTTTACTGGTCTGGACTGGACAGGACTTCTCCGCCAGAAAGCTGAATTTATTCCTCAGCTGGAGTCAGAGGACGATACTAGCTATTTTGACAGTAAGGCCGCCAATGTGTGGAGTGGAGTATGGGTCCTACCTGTTTGCCTAGAAACACCTGTGCACACTGAACTTGGCATTGGGAGCAACTTCTCAGGGCTCTGCTGAAATCTAATGGGGTCACAAGGAGGCCACCAGCAGGGCTCTGAAGGAAAGTGTCCTTTATGTCTGGCCCAGCCCGCTCAGAGCGATACCACCACATGGACTCGGAGGATGAGGAAGAAGTGAGTGAAGATGGCTGCCTTGAGATCCGCCAGTTCTCTTCCTGCTCTCCAAGGTTCAGCAAGGTGTGACTGAGGAGGCCCAGGATGGGCAGAACAGGCTAGAGGATCAGAAGAAGAGGGCCTGTCAAAGGGCACACCTGGGCAGGCTCAGGGAGTTGGGGTTGGGGCCGCCTCTAGAGAAAGAGGAGCTGAGGGCTGGGGCTACATATAGCCATATATAGGTGCTTCTAGAACCACTGTAGTCCCTGACATGAGATGCCAGGTCAGATCCGTGGAATAACCGCTTCCCCAAATATTCAGGGGTGTGTGGAGGAGGGAAGGAGCCGACTGGTTGAAATTCCTAGGTTTCCGATGCTTTATGCCACTTGGGAGATATGGCTGCCAGAGCCCATCCCCAGCACATCCCCTGTGCCCACAGGTGTACAGCAGCATGGAGCGGCTCTCACTGCTCGAGGAGCGCCGGACACCACCCCCCACCAAGCGCAGCCTGAGTGAGGAGAAGGAGGACCGCTCAGATGGCCTGGCAGGGCTCAAAGGCCGAGACCGGAGCTGGGTGATTGGCTCCCCTGAGATGTGAGCACCCCAGAGTTCACCCAGGGTGGGCGACACAGCTATCCCTGCTTTGTCACAGATCATGGGAGAGATTCCGATGCTGCGGAGGAGTGCAGGTGGCAGTGAGGGGGCATTCACGAGGGTGACTCCTAGAGGAATGTCTGCGGAGGAAAATTCTGTTACTATAACCCTTGTGTGCTCCTGAGGAGACCTCGCAGGAGGAGGGGGACCACCTGGGCCATCTCACCCCAGGCCTTGTGTCTCATAGATTACGGAAGCGGCTGTCGGTGTCCGAGTCGTCCCACACAGAGAGTGACTCCAGCCCTCCCATGACAGTGCGACGCCGCTGCTCAGGCCTCCTGGATGCGCCTCGGTTCCCCGAGGGCCCTGAGGAGGCCAGCAGCGCCCTCAGGAGGCAACCGCAGGAGGGGATATGGGTCCTGACTCCCCCCTCTGGAGAGGGGGCCTCTGGGCCTGTTGCTGAACGCTCAGGGGAGCAGCGGCCAAAGCTGGATGAGGAAGCTGTTGGCCGGAGCAGTGGTTCCAGTCCAGGTATGGCCCAGTGGGCGGCCAAAGGCCCTAAGCTGGAGGATACTGCAGGGCGGGGAAGCTCAGCAGCATCGCGGTCTCACTGCTCCCTTGGGCCTACAGCTATGGAGACCAGAGGCCGTGGGACCCCGCCGCTGGCTGAGGGAGCCACAGCCAAGGCCATCAGTGACCTGGCTGTGCGTAGAGCCCGCCACCGGCTGCTCTCTGGGGACTCAACAGAGAAGCGCACCACTCGCCCTGTCAACAAAGTGATCAAGTCCGCCTCAGCCACAGCCCTCTCGCTCCTCATTCCTTCGGGTGAGGCCCCTGGGGAGCTGGGATAAAACTCATAGGAAGGGCCTTAGAATCTCTAGGCCTTGGCAAGGTTCTGCACATGGCAGGTGTATATGTGTTAAGCAGGGATCTCAGAGACTGTGGTCTCTGAAGGTGTGTATTGGTGTCTGGGGTTGTGTATATATACATGTGCCAGAAGGCAGGACAGCACCGTGTCACAAGTGCAGGCTTTGGGGCAGAGAGCTCACACTTAAATCCTGGCTCCATCACTAACAGGCTTTTGACCTTGAGCAAGTTGCTTAACTCCTCTAAGCCTCAAGTTTCTCATCCAGAAATGTGGATATAATAGTGGCCAGCTCATCAGTTAATTGTGACATTTAAATATGTATGATAAGCTTACATAGTCCCTGATACATAATGCTGGCTGCCATTTCTCATCACCACCACCGTCTCTTGGGGTCTGGGCACAGGATAGGGCTTCACAGGTCAGGGGCTGTGGAGAACATGGACCTGGGCTCAGCCTCTGTGACTAGAGTTGTGCTGAAATCAACAGACTGGACCGTGGGCCAGGCCAAGGCCCTCTGACCCACTAAGTCCTGGCTTCTCCTTCTCTAGAACACCACACCTGCTCCCCGCTGGCCAGCCCCATGTCCCCACATTCTCAGTCGTCCAACCCGTCATCCCGGGACTCTTCTCCAAGCAGGGACTTCTTGCCAGCCCTTGGCAGCGTGAGGCCTCCCATCATCATCCACCGAGCTGGCAAGAAGTATGGCTTCACCCTGCGGGCCATTCGCGTCTACATGGGTGACTCCGACGTCTACACCGTGCACCACATGGTGTGGGTATGTCTGACCATCCAGACCTGCTGTCTCCCAGCTTCATCATCCTTCCGGCTTCCCCTTTGTGGAGCCCATCTGTCCCTGCTCGGGGGTCAAAGGGTGGTGGTGAAGGGGCTCACAGCTTAATGTGCAGAACCAAGCCCCATACTTCGTGTTCAGGCTCCAGTCTGAGTACTATTCTCTTCCTGGGGTAGCACGTGGAGGATGGAGGTCCGGCCAGCGAGGCAGGGCTTCGTCAAGGCGACCTCATCACCCATGTCAATGGGGAACCTGTGCATGGGCTGGTGCACACGGAGGTGGTGGAGCTGATCCTGAAGGTTAGTGCAGGGCGTGCTGCCCGCATGGTCCCTGAATGACCTTGGCCTGTGAGTCTGTGATGGCAGTTAGGGGAGTGGGTGAGTTGGGTGCACACACACCTACACCGAGTATGGATGTAGGTACACACAGCCCGGGCGCAGTGGCTCCTGCCTGTGATCCCAACACTTCGGGAGGCTGAGGCAGGTGAATCACTTGAGACCAGAAGTTCGAGACCAGCCTGGCCAACGTGGTGAAACCCTGCCTATACTAAAAATACAAAAAAAAAAAAAAAAAAAAATGGCTGGGCACGGTAGCTCACGCCTGTAATCCCCGCACTTTGGGAGGCCGAGGTGGGTAGATCACCTGTGGTCAGGAGTTTGAGACCAGCCTGCCCAACATGGCAAAACTCTATCTCTACTAAAAAATACAAAAATTAGCCAAGTGTGGTGGTAGGCACTTGTCATCCCAGCTACTCGGGAGGCTGAGGCAGGAGAATCGCTTGAACCCAGGAGGCAGAGGTTGCAGTGAGCTGAGATTGCACCACTGCACTCCAGTCTGAGTGACAGAGTGAGACTCTGTCTTAAAAAAAAAAAAAAAAAAAAAGATGTAGGTACACACAGAACTTGAATGTGGCACAACAGAGAGTTTTCTCCACAAGGCGGCACCCTCCCTGACTAAGGCCCAGGGATCCTTCTGAGCTGTGGGTAGGGCTGCAGAATGGGACGGGTTAGCCTGTTCTCTACCTTCTTACCCCAGACTACTCTGGGGCTCCAATGGGAGACATTTCCTCATCTGTAAAGACAGAATAATACAGGCCCGTGGTTCAGATGTGTTGGTGCAGGGGCAAAAGCTGATGCTGTGGTATAGCCATGCCAGGAGGGAAGCATATGGCTCCAGCTTAGCCTAGGCCTCATGCTGTGCTCCCCAGAGTGGAAACAAGGTGGCCATTTCAACAACTCCCCTGGAGAACACATCCATTAAAGTGGGGCCAGCGCGGAAGGGCAGCTACAAGGCCAAGATGGCCCGAAGGAGCAAGAGGGGCCGCGGCAAGGATGGGCAAGAAAGGTGAGCCAGGTGCAGTCCAGAGGGTTTTCTCTGAGCCACATGAGTGCTGGTACGTGCCAGGTGCCTTGGCCCTGGGCCCAGGGTGTGCTGTGCTCTCTGCATTGACTCAGCCTTTGACCCTTATCCCCACAGCAGAAAAAGGAGCTCCCTGTTCCGCAAGATCGCTAAGCAAGTATCCCTGCTCCACACCAGCCGCAGCCTTTCTTCCCTTAACCGCTCCTTGTCATCAGGGGAGAGTGGGCCAGGCTCTCCCACACACAGCCACAGCCTTTCCCCCCGATCTCCCACTCAAGGCTACCGGGTGACCCCCGATGCTGTGCATTCAGGTACGAAGGGCTCCCTGACAGAAAACTGTCAGAAACAACCCCTGGGAAATAGGAGAGTTCCTAGACCCTGTGTGCTTGTCACAGACCCGCTCTGAATCTCTCATTCAGCCGCCCCCTGGAAGATCCTGTAGTCTTGGGTAGGAATTAATTGATGGGGAAGCGGGTAGCTTGGTTTCTGGGACATAACAGGGCTAAGCCCTGTCTTGCCCTTCGTCACTTCTAACAGCTAACACTGCTCTGCTTTTGTCTGTCTGTCTGTCTCTGTACAAAGTGGGAGGGAATTCATCACAGAGCAGCTCCCCCAGCTCCAGCGTGCCCAGTTCCCCAGCCGGCTCTGGGCACACACGGCCCAGCTCCCTCCACGGTCTGGCACCCAAGCTCCAACGCCAGTACCGCTCTCCACGGCGCAAGTCAGCAGGCAGCATCCCACTGTCACCACTGGCCCACACCCCTTCTCCCCCACCCCCAGCAGCTTCACCTCAGCGGTCCCCATCACCCCTGTCTGGCCATGTAGCCCAGGCCTTTCCCACAAAGCTTCACTTGTCACCTCCCCTGGGCAGACAACTCTCGCGGCCCAAGAGTGCGGAGCCACCCCGTTCACCACTACTCAAGAGGGTGCAGTCAGCTGAGAAACTGGCAGCAGCACTTGCCGCTTCTGAGAAGAAGCTAGCCACTTCTCGCAAGCACAGCCTTGACCTGCCCCACTCTGAGCTAAAGAAGGAACTGCCGCCCAGGGAAGTGAGCCCTCTGGAGGTAGTTGGAGCCAGGGGTGTGCTGTCTGGCAAGGGGGCCCTGCCAGGGAAGGGGGTGCTGCAGCCTGCTCCCTCACGGGCCCTAGGCACCCTCCGGCAGGACCGAGCTGAACGACGGGAGTCGCTGCAGAAGCAAGAAGCCATTCGTGAGGTGGACTCCTCAGAGGACGACACCGAGGAGGGGCCTGAGAACAGCCAGGGTGCGCAGGAGCTGAGCCTGGCACCTCACCCAGCAGTGAGCCAGAGTGTGGCCCCCAAAGGAACAGGAGAGAGTGGGGAAGAGGAAACTTTCCCATCCAGAGACCCTAGGAGCCCGGGCCCAGTGGTCCCAAGCCTATTGACAGGGATCACACTGGGGCCTCCCAGAATGGAAAGTCCCAGTGGTCCCCACAGGAGGCTTGGGAGCCCACAAGCCGTTGAGGAGGCTGCCAGCTCCTCCTCACCAGGCCCCAACCTGGGTAGGTCTGGAGCCACAGACCCCATCCCTTCTGAAGGTTGCTGGAAGGCTCAGCACCTCCACACCCAGGCACTAGCAGCACTTTCTTCCAGCACTTCAGGACTCACCCCCACCAGCAGTTGCTCTCCTCCCAGTTCCACCTCTGGGAAGCTGGGCATGTGGTCCTGGAAATTCCATATTGAGGGCCCAGACAGGGCATCCCCAAGCAGAAAGGCAACCATGGCAGGTGGGCTAGTCAACCTCCAGGATTTGGAAACCACAACTCCAGCCCACCCTAAGAACCTGTCTCCCAGGGAGCAGGGGAAGACACAGCCACCCAGTGCCCGTCCACCTTGTGAGGATCCCAGCCAGGGCTGGCTATGGGAGTCTGAGTGTGCACAAGCAGTGAAAGAGGATCCAGCCCTGAGCATCACCCAAGTGCCTGATGCCTCAGGTGACAGAAGGCAGGACGTTCCATGCCAAGGCTGCCCCCTCACCCAGGAGTCTGAGTCCAGCCTCCTCTGGAGGGGCCAAGAACCAGGGGGCCATCAAAAGCATCGGGATTTGGCATTGGTTCCAGATGAGCTTTTAAAGCAAACATAGCAGTTGTTTGCCATTTCTTGCACTCAGACCTGTGTAATATATACTCCTGGAAACCATCGTTATGTCTTTTGCTTGCTTGTTTTCCTTCGGTCAACCCGCATGTAACTAGGTCCTGTGTTGCTGCTGGGAATAAAACAGTTTCCACCATCAGGGGAGGGCCACCTAACCCTGCTTGACTTCCCAAAGGCTGTGACATTTGAGCTCAAACATGCAGATGATACGTAGTTGTTGCTGGGTGTGGCAAGGGTGGAGGCTGGTTTAAGAAAGGCTGTCCAGGCAACATTTAGCACATACAGTATACCTGGTATATTCAAGGAACCAAAGATAATTCAAAGTAGAAATGGGTCTGGCAAGTGAGGCAAGGGCCATGTCTAATGGTCTAGCAGGAGATGACTTTGTGAAGGTGATGGGGAACCAGAAAATACCATGTAGCAACTAAAATTCCTTCTTTATAGATAAGGGCACTCAGGCTTTGATGGCCATGGTAATACAGCTTGGGTAGAACTGGGGTTAGAACCTAGGTTTCCCTTGGACTCCAGAACTCACATGTGTCTCCTAACTTGGATTGCCTCAGCCAGGAAATGAGGAGGGGAAGAAGTGAGAGGAGGCAGTTTAACTTTGGGTGTGTTTGAGATAGAAGACAGAACAGCCCAAGAGTCATAAAGTCCACAGGAGGAAAGAGTTTTTAAAATGGACGGAGAAGTTACTTGATAAATGCCGAGGTGAGGGTGAGATGAAAACAAAGCTGCCAGTCATATTTAGTAAGAAAACCTTCATGATTGTAGCCAGTGAGCTCTTCCTGGGCTGTTGCAGGTAGAGGCCTCAGCACTGCAGGTGGATGGGCATCGTGTGCGCAGCCCTCATTGAGTAAAACTTCATTTGATGGGTAGTGCGGGAGGAAGGGGGAGGAAATAAGTGGGACCAGAGCCAGGGGAGTCAGGAGGTGGCATCACAGGGCAGGCAGTGGGGCTTGGCAGAGTACCAAGGCTTTGTCTTCATAGTGGTGGAAGACTTGAGAAACTGTCTTGCACTGGTTGCACTGATCGTGCCACAATCCAGTGCCTAGGTCTGAAGAAGTGTTAGGAGGCTCATTGCCTGGGAAGGCGGTGGCCACCAGAGGGCACACTGTATCCACAGTGGCAGAGCCCATTTGTGCAGATATTTGGCCCCTCAGCCTTCTAGTCCTCTCTTCACTTCTTCATTCATTCACAGTAGACTCTGGGCTAATGTACCGGGGCCTTGGCAGACAGATTACAGGTTGTGAGCTGGAGGATGGCAGGGGCATGGCTGAGGGAGCAAGTGCCCCGTGCATATAGGGATCTGGTCAGGAGCAGCACGCCACAGGTGAAAAGGATGTTGGGAACTGCCCTCCTAGAGGGTTGGAAATGGGGATGGGAAGAGGAAGCACAGAGATGCTAAACATCCTACACCACATCGGGCAATTGCCCCAAGTGTCAGTAGTGTTCCCTTTGAGAAACTGGTGGGGGTAGTGAAGAGTTCCTGAAAGGTAACTTCAGGGAAGTGGTATTATCTTCTGTTTTAGGAAGATGACTCTGGCTGCAGTATAGAGAGGCTGGAGTGGAGTAGGATGAGGTAGTGCGGTGTGAACTAGAACAGCAACAGTGAGGAGGTAAGGAAGGAAAGGGTAGGAAGTTGGACATCTAGATTTGGGAGCCATCAGGCAGTAGAAGGCAATGAAAGCCACAAGAGATGAGGACTGTCCAGGGAACATACGCAGGATGAGGAAGAAGTCCTGAGTTACTGGCACTAGCTGAGGGGGTAGAGCCAGTGAAAAGAAGTTGAAGGTGGGGAATGAGATCCCGAATCAGGGAGAAGCCAGACCATCTAATTTTGTAATTCACCCTAAGATCAATGGAGACTTAGTAATTGTTTGCCACAGGTTCCGATTTGTATTTTGAAAAGATGCCTGGTTGCTATAATCAGAATGGATTTGAGGGGGACAAGAAGAAGGGGGGCCCTCCAGGATGAAGGATGCAGATGGTAGTGAAGCAGTGAACTTAGAAGTGGTGTTTTGATTGATACTTGGTGAAGGACTTTAGATATGAAGCAGAGGGCTATCGGGGATGATGACTGACTACATTTCTGACTTACATAACCAGATGAATTGTATTTCCATTCACCGAAATAAGAAACAAGGAAGAGAACCAGGGCTAAGTAGTTCAGTGCTGCATTCCATAAGCTAAATATGAAGTAGCTTCCAATAGAGGTCTGGGCAAGTGAAATAAACAGATGTAATTGGCCTAGAGATGGTGGGTGGATTCATGACTGTGGATAAAACTGCCAGGTAAAATGGCGTTAAGTGAGAATTGAAGGAATCCAGGAGATGTAAAAGAACAGTCAGATGTCAGAAGAATGTTAGATTAATGAGTTGTAATAAGACTCCATGAAGGAGCTTTCCATGGAGAGGATAGTTAACAGTGATGGTTATTGAAGGCATCAAGAAAAGCAGTTTCAAACAGTGGTGGAACCAGTACTGAAATACTTGAGATGAGGAAATAAGGATATTTAAGACAGCTCTTTCCAAAGGCTTGGCTTTGAAGAGGAGAAAAGAAATAAAGATGTATGGGATGATTGAGTAGGGATTGGGGGAGTAGAATGAGAACCAACCAACCATGTTTAAATATCAATGGAGATGATCCAGTTGAAGTAGAGAAAGAATTGATCTTAATCTTGGGAGATTCCTAAGGTGGAAGAAAATAGATTCCAAAATACATGTGGAGGGCTGGCTTTAGTTGGAGGCAACTATTGTAATTTAACAGGTGGGAGAGAGAATAGTTATATAGATGTAGATAAGGTTGTAGGTTTGGTGGTAGGAAGGTAAGGGAATTCATAGCCAATCATACTTTTTCTGCCAAGTAAACAAGTTTTTTTGTTTGTTTTTTTGAGATGGAGTCTCGCCCTGTTGCCCAGGCTGGAGTACAATGGTGCGGCCTTGGCCCACTGTAACCCCTGCATCCGGGGTTCAGGCAATTCTTATGCTTCAGCCTCCCGAGTAGCTGGGATTACAGGTGCATGCTACCACGCCCAGCTAATTTTTGTACTTTTAGTAGAGACGGGGTTTCACCATGTTGGTCAGGCTGTTCTCGAACTCCTGACCTCAGGTGATCCGCCTGCCTAGGCCTCCCAAAGTGCGGGGATTACAGGCATGAGCCACTACACCCAGCCCCAAGTAAACAAGTTTGAAGTGTCAGTGAGACACCCACCCAGGAGCCCAGTGGAAATATCCAGCCAGCAGGTAGGGTTCAGAAGAAAGAACTGGGAAGGAGATAGAAATCTGAGCATCCTAAACACAGACGTATGAACAACTCTGGGATCAGGAGAAATCCACAGTTCCTAGCAGTGGTCTTGGGATGCTGTGTAGCTAAAGTGTAGTGGGGAGAAAAGACATAGACAAGGTCACTTAGAACAGGCTGTTCCCTGCCCAATCTGACTTATTTGTAATTGACTACACATGGGTGGGGCCTGAGACATGGATGAGCGCTGCAATATCCTATGCAACAAGAGGTCATCACATGTTTGCTCATTCCATTCCCAGAATACAGGAAGCTCAACAGTGTGCCTTGGTAGGAGATGACAAGGGCCTGGGGCAACAAGGGGAGAGACTATAAAGCTGGGTCCATTTCCCCCTCCCCCAGAGTAGAATGTGGAAACACTTTTCATTCTGGGTAGAAATATGAGAACCAATAAACAGCTTATTAGTCAGGAGTGGGCAGTGAGGTGTGGAGGAAATGGCATTCAGTTTTAATTTTCTGAGTCAATATCTGAGACTCCCTGTGTCTGTGTTTGGTGGATGGGACTCTGGCATCATGCCTGGTCGCAGTGGATGTCCTCCCCTAGGAAGAAAAGAGCCTTTGGTTGCCCCAGTTCAGCCCAAGTACTAGTCTTTTGGCGCTTACTGGAGAGAAGGTTTGGAAGTTTCAAGGGCTGTTCAACACCTGAGTACTTTTCTCTCTTGACCCCCACTCTGCCCCCAGCCCACCCTTTCATAGCATGAAGACAAAAAATTACTTTATTGCAATGTGTTTATTGCATTACTGGAGCAAGTTGGCCAGACTGTCCCCTCTTGGGGAAGGTTATAAAACAAAAAGACCAATAAGTAACTCCTCTCGCCTTTCCCCCTACCCTCCCCCACAATTGCACAGCAATGTCTGAACACATCTGGTGACAAGAACAATTTGCAAAGTGGTCTAGGAACTACATATGAACTGTCCCATCACAAGACATACAATTGGCTTTCTTGGGAGTCAGATATTTTTACGTAAAAACTACATGAATTTTTTTTGGACTACATCGAAGACAACAGAATAAATTTTCACAAGTAACAGGGCACCAAAGTCACATGCTGGAATTTGTAAGGAAACGAGGTTGTTTGCCACAAGTGGCTGGAGCTAAAGCAGGGTTGAGCAGTTGGCCACAGAGGGCCCAAGCAGGCCCCCTATCTGGACCCTCTGGTTTCTGAGACCACTGAAGCCTCACAGAGGCCTACTCTGGGTTCTTAACTAGCAGCAGAGACCACCTTAGAAAACAGGAATTGCCCAGGTGCAATTCTCAGTTTCAGAGAATACATGGGGCTGATTCCTTGCAGCAAAAAGAGGAGACCTGTTGGAAGACACCACATTGGCTCTCAAAGCTTCTTCACAGCACATGAGGCCTAAAGTAAGTGGAGGTCCCATCAAGGCTTGGAGAGGGAGTGAAAGTGTTGGGAGGTCCTCATTCTTGGCCAGATCAGTGGTAAGGACACAGGCAGCCTATCCAGGCCTGAATCATGGCATGGCATCTATGGCCAGGTGGAGAGGGCACTGTTCTGTGATGAAAGCTTCACCTGAAAACGATGGGCCTAGTACCTGTGTCCAGCCAGTCCCAAGCTGCTTTCATGTCAGTAGCTGGGTTCTCCAGCCAGGGGTATAATGAGCCCCTCTGATCTTGGTCTCTCTTTGCCCTCTGCCTCATTGAAACTGCAGTTAAGATGCCAAAACAGATAGTCCCAGGGTCCAGATCATGGGACAGGAAACAGCACTAGATTCTCATGAAAGAGGCCAAGATCTCCTCTCAAGTCATGGGCGTAGAGATGCACCTTGCTACCCTATCCCCCTCTACACACCAGGCTCAGTGGGTAGTAGACTGGTCACTATGCCATTTCCACTGGCTCAGGGTCAAGCAAGTCATGTGGCAACTGGTCAGAAAAGATACTGTCAAACCTCTCAAATGACCCCTGGGTCTTAGATCCCACAAAACAATGAATTCAAGAACGAAAAACAAAAGAAAAAAAAATGAAGGAATGTAGGACTGAAAAAAAGCAGCCCTTCTCCACAAGCCAGCCCAAGTGTAGATAAAGATGGTACTTGGTCTCTCCCTGCACACCCTCTGTGTCTGCCCAAAAACGAGCAGACACACTGAATACTACAGTCATGTATCTGTATTTCCATTTTGGTATAAAAGACACTCAGAACACACTGAAATGTTAGTACCAGACAGGAGGGATTCCTTACACGTAATCTTGAGCATCCACCTGCTTCAGCAGGTTCAACACCAGGTGCAAAGCCATGCAGGTGTGCCCAGCAGCAATTAGCTTGGTATTACTCAGTAAAACTTTCAGTAAGATTTCAATCGACAGTTTGGGGAAGGGATGTGCTGGCTATTAGTTAAATTACTTTAGAGGGGGGTTCATTTGTCTCTGTCTCACCCAATCCTGAAACTGCAATGTAACCAAGAAAAAGCCAAAGATAAGCACTTCCCTTCCTATCCTCATCGCTAGTAACTGGAGGTTTCTCCAAATTTATAAATCTATGTCTACATCATGGTCCATATTTTAGATGCTGTCACGGAAATAAGTGCTCAGGTAAAGTTATATTTTTCTTTCACCCCCAAAACTAGAGCTTTCCTAGCTGTAACCTTATAAACCAAGAGGCAGGTACTGGTTTCTCTAGCTCAGCCAGGATGCCTGACTGCACAGCTTTGGGTTCAAACAGCTGACTCACTCTGAGCCTATTATGGTTTCGGGATTGGCTCAGAGGCAGCTGGACTCTATTTGTCAAATGAGTGTTGACTGATTGATGGGTGTGGGGCATGATGGGGGCAGGAATAGATGCCTGCCCCCACTCCATTTGCCTAGCTTCACTCAGCTGGAAGGCTTAAGCCACATGGAGCAGAAGATTCCTGGCCTAAAATCAAGGCCACTGGAGCATGAGGGCAGACTGCACATAGCCTTTATGGCAGGATCACAAAAAAAGGCAAAGAGAAAAGCTTCCAGATGGCTTCTGCTAACAGTCTAAACACTAAGCCATCTTCTCTCCCTGCAAAAGCTTCAGAAGCCACTGTCTGGAAGCACATGTGTAATGTGGTGTGACTCTCACCCGCACCACAGGGCCCCCGGGTCTGTGATTTACTGAGGCCCCTGACCACAGTCTGACTCCCCTCCTTAGCAACCTATAGCTCCCAAAACCCCGTCCAGCAAAGGAGGGGGAGATGAAGGGAAATTAAATCATGTTTACTATTTCTGCAGGGCCTTTAAACTTGGAAAGCACATATAATAATGTTGTTCTATATTGTTATTTGGTATATCAAGCCATCGAAAAGCACTGGATTGCACCTCTTCTTGACTCATACAAACAAGTTACAAAGATTTCAAACAATAGGTCATTCTTTAGGCTAAGGAAACACCACACAAGCACCAACTTCATTTTATGATTCAAAACTCACCATCCCCACAAAAAGAACGCTATTTCTCATCTCAGAGAAACAGGCAGGACAGAAGGGGTTACACTGACCAATTTTAGTGTTTGCTAAAACTCACAATTTCTAGTCTTTTTCTGTTCAAGTTTTGGTACAGAAGTATACATTCATCTATGAGTGCTACGTTTTTCCATCAAACATTGGTCTGGCAACAAACATTGTTTTGTTGGCTTCTGAACATAATACTTCTTTAGAGGGAGGGGCTGATGAGATGCTGAAGCCTAAATTATGTTGGTAAGAAATAAAGTACCTTCAGTTGAAGGTTTTTTTTTATCATCTTGGCTTAGATTGTTTGAATGAAATCCCAAGCCTTCCCATTTTCCTTTGGTTGTCTTTTTCATCAAATCCCATTCTATCACAAAACCAAAACAGCCTTCTTCGTGGGGGGAAGAGAGACTGCCAAAGCAAAACAGAACTCCCAGCAGAGCCATGCCCCTGCTGCACTCTCAAGAGTTAAGGATTTAAAAAAGACATGGCCTCTTCAGAGGCTTCCAAATACAACCCCACCCACTATAACCATCAAGCCTAACATTCTGTTGAGGGTGCCTGGCTAAACAAAACAAAAACCCCAATGAAATAGACTTTCAAAAAAACATCTGCTTCCAGCTTAGTATGTCAGTGCAGCGGCATGGCTGAGTCCTAGAGAACCTCAGGCCTCTAATGCCCCCATCCCGGCCGGCTGCTGCTCGGCCTCTCCACTTCACATTCACAGAATCACTTCTTGTGCAAAACAAGCAGTCTATGTAGAAAGAATGCCCTCATCGTAGTCTAATAAAAACTGTAGAAAAAAATGCCAGAGAACCACCTCTCTTCCCACTTCCTCTTTATCTGCACAGCGAGGGCATCTGTGCATGAACAGGGTAGGCAAGCCTGACATTGAGGGAGTCGTTGTGCTGAACCAAGGATGTCTGCTGGTAATGGAGCACTAGCTCCTTCAGAGAGCTGTACAGGTTGTAGGGCTCTGCAAAGCCATAGCCCCGAGCAGTGCTGTAGATCACACAGTGCTTCACTTCCCCATCAGCCCTGCAATGACACACCACAGAAGAAATGGTAAGGTAGGTAACGATAAAAAAGGGACGCTAAATGGCCAGAAGTCTGACAGCAACTGTTATGGAGATAAGTGTTTTTTGTTAACCAGGCAAAGCTTGTAAAATTGCGTCCCCATTCCCTACAGACTTGGCCACAGATACAGGCGTTAAAACAACCATAAATGTAAATGTTTCCTTTCTTTTTTTTTTTTTAGACAGGGTCTCGCTCTATCACCAAGGCTAGGGTACAGTGGCTTGATCACAGCTCACTGCAGCCTCAAACTCCTGGGCTCAAGTGATCCTCCCACCACAGCTTCCCAAGTAGCCGGGACTACAGGTGTGAGCCACATGCCCAGCTACTTTTTTATTTTTAGTAGAAATGGGGTCTTGCTATGTTGCCCAGGCAGGTCGTGAACTCCTGGGCTCAAGGAATCCTCCTGCCTTAGCCTACTAAAATGCTGGGATTACAGGTATGAGCCGCTGCGCCCAGCCAAGGGTAGTTTTTGATTAATCAGTTTATGTAAGGACTCCAACCAAGTCCTGAACCTACAGGCTGCCACCCAATAACCTGAGTGAGTGAGCAACTGGGCTTCCTGCCTTCCTTATTATTCTTAGAAGACCCAAAGTCTTACAAGAACCATCCTCACCTATATTTCCACTCAGATAACTGGAATAGCCCAAGTCAAGGAGAAATGAAATGTTGCAAGTAGTTCTATCTTTGGATAACAGTAATCCAATGCACTTTTCAACTCCTCCCCCATTTTCCAACCGTAAGACATCCCATTCATCTTTTTGAGGTCCATCTCAGATGCCTTTTCCACAAAACCTCCCAATCCACTCTTTCTCCACTAGAATTAACCCTTCCACATGTGCACAGCCTACTAATGATACTTATTTCACAGTGGTTCTATTCATCTTGGATATTTGGTGAAATGAAAAAACCCTGGTGCAATAGAAAAATGTGGGTTTTGAAACCACGTAAACTTGGATTCAAACTCTGACTCCATGACAGAAGTAGAGCGCTGCAAACAAGATGATCACATAAAGCACTGAGCAGTCTGTTAATATGAATGCCTCTCCTCTATCTTCTCCACTTTGCCCTCTAAGGGCACAATCACTTTGTCACTTTGTTTGCCTTCTGCCACATCCATCAGTAGCATCATCATCATCATATTAGTAGGTGACATTTACTTCTTATGTTAAAAGCATATTGTATGACATAGATTAGCTCATTTAATCCTCACAAAAACCCTAAAGTAGGTATTATCCTTATTTTACAGATAAGGAAACTGGGCAAAGACTAAGTAATTTACCCAAGGTGACCCAGCTAGTAAGCAGTAGAGCCAGGAGCTGAACCCAGTATATCTGGCACCATCGTAACTCTTTTCTAAGTGTGGCTTTTGTCAATGAAGATGTTTGCCTTCTTAAGGAATATATTCCACACTCAGGCAAAAATCTGACCAAGGCACAGTTAGTTATCCCCAAAATTTCACTTTCCATTACAAGGAAAATGGGCTTTTCTCAAAAGAGTCACATGATTATCTTACGGAAAACACGTCCACATTTCCTATCACTACATCAACAGAATAATATATAATTTAAATTTTTAGATAGAGTTTTCCTTCTGAAGTAAAAACAGTTCTATTTAATCAAGCCTTTCCTAATCTGACACTGGAGACCATACTAGGTGTATAGGATACTACTCAAGAATTAAGTGATTTTTTTTTTTTTTCCAATTTAAGATCTCACATTACCTTTCACAGATACCTGAAATCCAACAGCAATACTGCAGGACCTAATCTACTTACCATGTAAATTAAAACTCCAGGATAATTTCAGATATCATTTCTCATAAAGCTGGGTTTTTTTGTACTAATAGTTATGGTCCAAGCCATGGGTCCTCGTTACTGTACATTAACTAATTTCATCTGAATTTTACAAGGGGTTGATTTCATATTAATTAATGCAAAAGATTTCAAAAGGCTATATCCCCAGAGAAGACTTACACCACAGAGCAAGCATAGCATCCTTTCTTGCTACTCTCACGAATTAAGAATGCACCATCAGGTTTCCCATAAAGCAAGTCCTCTGCTTGTACTCGATTGATATCCTCAACAAACCAGGTTTTCTCATCATAGTGGGGCAGGTTTTCATCTTCCTCATTGATAAAATAGTTCCTAAAAATTAAATGTTAATTGTTATTCTAACAAGTTACTTCTATCTAAAAGCAAATTCATAAATAAAACACTCTTCTAAATCTTTAAACCACAAATGACAAAGCAAAATTGCAATTAGTTGGGTGTTAGCTTCATTACTTGCT
Source organism: Papio anubis (assembly GCF_008728515.1). NCBI lineage: Eukaryota > Metazoa > Chordata > Mammalia > Primates > Cercopithecidae > Papio > Papio anubis. Next base: position 44,570,939 of record NC_044976.1, read on the forward strand.
ATGGTGCATAAAGCACAGAATTCATGTTTCATCCAATAAGCTGAAATATGAACATCTGAATAACAGTGCTTTTACATCCAGATTTTGAGTAGCTATACTCAAAGTAGCTTATACATCCAGATTTTGAGTTCAGAGGCAGGTCTCTAAACTCCAGTGCCTATAGGGTACTTTCAGGCAATTCAATTCAATTCAAAAGAGAGTCAAAGTTCTAGATTCAATGTCCTCAAGTGACAATGACAACCAATATTTACCATGTATAAACAAGGCGCATGTCTTATATTGACAACAAAGCCCTCTGACCAAAAGGTCTAGAGAGAACTTACTCATCAGCATCCTCATTCTTAATTCCCAGCCAGGCATTCAGGCGTTTCTGTCTCACCCCTTTGTGATTGAGCCATCTGCCAGAGGAAAGACACCAGTGTCAGTATCTATGCAAACTCTGACTGGACAAAGTAGGTATGTCTGAGCCGACTAAACTTCTAGAGTGTAGGCACCTCTTGTTTTTCCTAATCCCACAAAGAGTGGGCAAAGATTTCTCAAAATAGTCTCTCATTACTTTTCTTTCAACTACTATCAAGATGAACTGATCTTTTCTGGAAAAAGGCAGAAACATAAAGGGCTACTTGAAATTAGGCCCTTCACTTTTCATTTTTCTTTTCTGGAAGATGTGCCACCACAAGCACATATATACTCGCACTCACAGTGGGACATTTGTTTCTGAAAACATTAGTTAGGTGAGCATGGTGTCATGTTGGCAATCTCCACTAAGCCTGAGAACCCACTTTCCGTGTGACCTACTGAATTGAGTTTAATATTTCAACTAAAAACTTCAAGATCTATTTTTGCATTTAAGCAGGCCACAAGAAATTCAGGGTGGCAATCTGAGTAATTAATGAGTGAACTTCATTACCAAGAAAATCACAGTATCCAGGCTGGGCTCAGTGGTTCATGCCTGTAATCCCAGCACTCTGGGAGGCCAAGGCAGGTGGATCACCTGAGGTCAGGAGTTCAAGACCAGCCTGGCCAACATAATCAAACCCCATTTCTACTAAAAATACAAAAATTAGCCAGGTGTGGTAGTGCATGCCTGTAATCCCAGCTACTAGGAGGCTGAGGCAGGAGAATTAAGCTTGAAACCAGGGGGCAGAGGCTGTAGTGAGCTGAGATTGCACCACTGCCCTCCAGCGTGGGTGACAGAGCGAGACTCGATCTCAAAAAAAAAAAAAAAAGAAAGAAAAGAAAATCGTAGTATCTCTTAAAATGTACCAGTATTTTAGATGTAAAATGAGGTAGACCAGCACATTTTGTTCCTTTCAGATGGCCAACAGTCTAAAACTAGGGTGGAGAAGTGGAAAGCACCTTCATTCATCATTACCCACCAAGCAAGGCTCCTATCATTCAGGTTTTATCATACACACCATCCCCTCAGGGAGGATGACCCTAACTGTCCCAACTAAGGCAGTCCCCGGTCACTCTCTACACTTTACCTTGTTTTATCATCTTCATAGCACTTAGTTAAAATCCATTATTTTATATTTTTGTTTGGTTGGTTGGTTTTGTTTTTTTTTGTTTTGTTTTGTTTTTTTGTTTTTTTTGAGATGGAGTCTCGCTCTGTTACCTAGGCTGGAATGCAATGGCACGATCTCGGCTCACTGCAGCCTCCGTCTCCAGGGTTCAAGCAATTCTCTCACCTCTGCCTCTGCAGCTGGGACTACAGGCATGCGCCACCACGCCCAGCTAATTTTCGTATTTTTAGTAGAGACAGGGTTTCACCAGGTTGGTCAGGTTGGTCTCGAACTCCTGACCTCAGGTGATCCGCCCACCTTGGCCTCCCAAAGTGCTGGGATTACAGGCGTGAGCCACTGTGCCAGGCCTATTTTATATTTGTATTTGTTTGTCTGTCTCCCCAATAAAATGTAAGCTGCTGTAATGAAAGGAGTCTGTCCTGTTTGTGGCTATGTTACCAATTATTAAAACAGCACATGCACATAGATATTCAACTGTCAGTAAATATTTGCTGGTGGGCTGCTTTTAACAAAATCTTCACAACTCCAGGATCATCCTCTATCTCTCTCTGGCCCCAAGTACACAAGATAACTTGGCATCACACCTAATTTTAAAGTTCTGTTAGACAGATTTCACAGTCTTTCTCAGTAAGACTTGCCCTTTAGTTAACTTGGATTTCATTTTTTATGCTTAGGGAAACTGGAAAATAGATAATATGTGATCTTGATACAACTGATTTAGTAACAAGCCCCCTCCCCCACACCATGTCTGTCATCAAAATATCCAGATGCCCTCCTCTAAGCATTCTTATCACCCAAAGTTTTCTATCCTCAAAGAAACTGACCTTCTCTTTATCAAAGAAATAAGCACACTGGGTAAAAAGGCGTGAATTGAATTAATGTACCACATTTTCTCTTGAATCCCCATTTTCTTTTACCCACCAACCTCTTTAAACTGAGCCTCTCTTTCGGTCACACACAGTGTTAGGAACCCATTTCCTAGCACTTTCCTAATGAAAAAAAAAAGAAGAAAAAGAAAAATTGCTTTTGCTCCACCCTCCATTCATGATGGTGCCTACCTTCTGACTTAGGCAGCTTTTCCAATCTCCCAAAAGTCCATTTCAAAGACTTATCTAGTTCTGAGTCCTTACAAACCTATTAACAATGCCAGGAGCTGATTAGATTTTAAAAACCATTTTCAAAAACCTCTAATAACTTTAGCAAATATGTTAATTCACATTTAATGTTATTGAATACTGCACTGATCACAAATAATGCAATAAATTCTACAGGAAAAATCTAAGGAAAACATTCAAAGACCTAACATCCAGTTCTGATTCTGTTAGTGTGGTAACTGGGTTGTAAAACCAATTAGATTTTTAGAAAGGATACTATATATACGTATTTTTTGGCATGGTCTTGGACCCATCTCTCTTTGGCGCAGCTATTTCTTCTAAAAAAAAAAAAAAAAAAAAAAAGGGAAAACACTACTTCCACAGATTACATCAAAGTAATCTTAAGAAATACAAGACAGAAAAAATATCTGGTGTTAGCATATCTTTTCCTAGCCCTACCCCAGCAAGTAAGGGAAAAAATATGTATTATATACACTTTAAGACGAAGAGAGCTTGTGTTTCAGTCTAAGACAAAAGGATTAAGCTGGGAAAACCCTGAGAGAGAAGGACAGGAAAAACGACTTTAAAGCTGACGCCGTGGTCCTGGAAGAAAGCAGAAGCTTGTCTAGAGCCTCGCTGAAGTAGAAAATGGGGTGACAGAAAACAGTGCCTCATGCACAGGCCATCCTGGATGGAGAATGAGCTTTTACGATGCAGCATCTGTTGGTGGCCAGTGATGAGATTACTGTGAAGGACACCTTGGAATTTTCAGCAGTCAAGAGGGAGGCACAAAAGACCTTGTGCTCCTCTAATTTTCTGACACTACTTCAGGATGACATTCTTATATGATCCAAGTGTCAGTCTGTGTAGGAGGTAGGAATGATAACAGAGATTAAATATTTTTAATGTAACCAGGCCAGTGGGAGCTTGAAATAGATTTATTTATTTATTTATTTATTTTAAATGAGGAATGTGGCTGGGCACAGTGGTTCATGCCTGTAATCCCAGCACTTTGGGAGGCCAAGGCAGGTGGATCACCTGAGATCAGGAGTTCAAGACCAGGCTGGCTAACACGGTGAAACCCCGTTCCTATTAAAAATATAAAAAATTAGCCGGGCGTGGTGGGGCATGCCTGTAATCCCAGCTACTCGGGAGGCTGATGCAGGAGAACCACTTGAACCTGGAAGGCAGAGGTTGCAGTGAGCCGAGATCGCACCATTGCACTCCAGCCTCGGTAACAAGAGTGAAACTCTGTCTCCCAAAAAAAAAAAAAAAAAAAAAGGAATGAAACTTGTCTTCCACCAAATTTTATGGACAGACATATTCTCTACATAAAAAAACAAAGTGGGATAATGTATACAATACTTTAAAAAGAAAAATCACTTATAAAAATTTAGTTATCAGAAATATATTGAAGAATGAGGCCAGGTGCGGTGGCTCCATGCCTGTAATCCCAGCACTTTGGGAGGCTGAGGCAGGTGGATCATCTGAGGTCAGGAGTTTGAGACCAGCCTGGCCAACATGGTGAAACCCCATCTCTACTAAAAATACAAAAATTAGTTGGAGGTGGTGGTGTACACCTATAATCCCAGCTACTCAGGAGGCTGAGGCAGGAGAATTGCTTGAACCCAGAAGGCAGAGGTTGCAGTGAGCCAAGATCGCACCACTGCACTCCAGTTTGGGCAACAAGAGCAAAAATCCATCTCAAAAAAAAAAGAAATAAAGAATGATTCATTACTTTAAGAAACCCAAATTATCACTACTGGTGTGAATGTAAAATAGTGCAACCACTACGCAAAACAGTCTGGGCAGTTGTTCAGTGAAACACAGATAATTACCATATGATTCAGGAATTTCACTCCTCAGCATATACCCATGAGAAATGAAAATACATACCCATTCAAAAACCTGTATATAAATGTTCACAGCAGCATTACTGAAATAGCCAAAAGGACAGAAACAACCCAAATGTCCACCAACTGGTGATGATTAAACAAAATGTGGTATAACTATATAACAGACTATTATTTGGCCATAAAAAGGAATGAAATACTGATATATGCTACAACGCAGACAAACTTTGAAAACACCATGCTAAGTGAAAGAAGCCAGTCACAAAAGAGTACATTTTACATTATTTTCATTCATATGAAATGTCCAGAATAGACAAATCCATAGAGACAGAAAGTAGATTAGCAGTTGTTTAGGGCTAGATGCAAGGGGTAATAGGGATGAGAAGTAAAGGGTGCAGGGTTTTTTTTAAGGTGATGAAAATGTTCTAAAATATTTGGTGATGACTGTAAATACCTGTGAACATACTAAAAGCACTGAATAATACACTTTAAATGGGTGAACTGTATGGGATGTAAACTGTATCTCAATAAAGCTGTAAAAACAAAAAATAAAACCAGAACACACCACCCTCCTTTTTTTTTCTATTTATTTATTTTTTATTATTATACTTTAAGTTCTAGGGTACATGTGCACAACATGCAGGTTTGTTACATATGTATACATGTGCCATGTTAGTGTGCTGCACCCATTAACTCGTCATTTACATTAGGAATATCTCCTAATGCTATCCCTCCTCCCTCCCCCTTCCCCACAATAGGCCCCGTGTGTGATGTTCCCCTTCCTGTGTCCAAGTGATCTCATTGTTCAATTCCCACCTATGAGAGAAAATGCGGTGTTTGGTTTTCTGTTCTTGCGACAATTTGCTGAGAATGATGGTTTCCAGCTTCATCCATGTCTCTACAAAGGAAACAAACTCATCCTTTTTTATGGCTGCATAGTATTCCATGGTGTATATGTGCCACATTTTCTTAATCCAGTCTGTCACTGATAGGCATTTGGGTTGATTCCAAGTCTTTGCTATTGTGAATAGTGCTGCAATAAACATACGTGTGCATGTGTCTTTATAGCAGTATGATTTATAATCCTTTGGGTATATACCCAGTAATGGGATGGCAGGGTCAAATGGTATTTCTAGTTCTAGATCCTTGAGGAATCGCCACACTGTTTTCCACAATGGTTGAACTAGTTTATAGTCCCACCAACAGTGTAAAAATGTTCCTATTTCTCCACATCTTCTCCAGCACCTGTTGTTTCCTGATTTTTTAATGATTGCCATTCTAACTGGTGTGAGATGGTATCTCATTGTGGTTTTTTCCTTTTTTTTTTTTTTTTTTTTAATACGGAGTCTCATTGTGTTGCCCATGCTAGAGTGCAGCGGGGTGATCTCAGATCACTGCAACCTCCACTTCCCAGGTTCAAGCAATTCTGCCTCAGGCTTCTGACTAGCTGGGATTACAGGCATGTGCCACCATGCCTGACTAATTTTTATATTTTTAGTAGAGACAGGGTTTCACTATCTTGGCCAGGCTGGTCTCGAACTCCTGACCTCAGGTGATCCACCTGCCTCGGCCTCCCAAAGTGCTGGGATTACAGGTGTGAGTCACTGCACCCGGCCACATAGAACTCCTTTATCTGCAAACTCCCCTAGTACATATATTACTCAAAACTCATCTTTTCCCTAAGCAGAATATGCATTTAAAAAACCCTCATCATTATGTACCTATATTGTTATGGCCGTTATTCTTTATTTTAAATTTATGAATTTTGATTTATGAATACTGCAGTCCCTGCTTATCCATGGGGAATAGTTCTAAGACAACCAAATAGATGCCTGAAACTACAGAAAGTACTAAACCCTATATATACTGTTTTTCCCTATACATACATACCTGTGATCATTTAATTTATAAATTAAGCACAGTAAGGGATTAACAATAACTAATAATAAAAGAGAAAAATATAACAATATGCTGGAATAAAAGTGATGTGAATGTGGTCTCTCTCAAAATGTGTTATTGTGCTGTATTCACCTATCCAGACTGTGGCTGACTGGGGATACCTGAACACATGGAAAGCAAAACCACAGTAAGCAAAGCCATGGACCAAGGGGTCTACAGTACCAAAAAAGGTAAATGGTAATCATGAAAGCTAGCCTTAAACTCATGAGGAAAAAGAATTGCATATTAACAACAAAATTCCTTTTTTTGAAAGGAAATTTTTTAAAAAACTGATACCTAAGAAATGTTTAACGTATTTATTGAGTTATAATACACATAAAGCACATTAATCTTAAGTGTACGGATGATAAATTTTAACCTATGTATAAACCCATGGAACCCCACTCATATCAAGATTCAGAACATTTCTAGAACCGTTAAAGGTTCCTCATCCCATTTTCCCATCAAAATCCTCACCATAAATAATCACTGTTTTTAATTCTATCATCATAGATAGGTTTAACCTATTCTTGAGCTTCCAATAAATGGAATTATATAATTTTTTTTCTATATTTAAGCAATGAAATTCTGTATTTAAACCCTCAAGAATATCTTACTAGCAGTACACCTAGATCTCGGCAGACAATCACATAGAATCCTTGTGGGCTATGCAGTGGCCAGTCAGGGAAATGACCACATCCAAAGAGGGCTTAAAGAACTGATGACAATCTTGAGCTAGGTATCACAGAATCCCAATCCATTCCTTTAAAACAGGACCAGAGAGAGATCATACTCAGCATCATGTAGCAACGCTAATATGAGACACATATTTTACTACAGTCTCCTTCAGTACTGACAACATAAATTCCAGTATTAGAATAGATCGAGTCCACCAAGCCCAGAGACAATTCTCTGTTAGAAACATCAAAGCATGGACTATGGGACACTAAACTATTCTCCTGGAAGCGGCCCTTCCAAAAGAGGTAATGGCTGTCTGTGTCTCCCTACACTTGAGTTGTCCTTACTTGTAGGTCATGAATTTGTCATCCATGATGTTATCTAAACTCTTTTATATTTGTTGTTGTTGTTGTGTTATTGTTTTGTTTTTTGTGTTTTTTTTTTTTGGTGTGTATGGTTTTTTGTTGTTGTTGTCTTTTTGTTGTTGTTGTTTTCTTTCTTTCTTCTGTATTTAGTTTATACAACCCATTAAAGAAACTTCCAAGGTCTGGTTTGTCACCTGCTACAGTCTGAATGTTAGTATCTTCCCAAAATTCATAGGTGGAAAATCTAACCCTCAAGGTGATGGTATTTGGAGGTGAGGACTTTGGGAGGTGATTAGGTCATAAAGGCAGAGCCCTCAGGAATGGGATTAGTGCCCTTATAAAAGAGGCCTGATAGAGACCCCTTGCTCCTTCTACCAGGACATAGGTAGAAGGCACCATCTATGAACCAGAAAGCAGATCCTCACCCCTCACCAGACACCAAATCTGCCAGTGCCTTGAGTTTGGACTTCCTAGTCTCTAGAAGAGAAATTCATGGTGTTTACAAGCTACCCAATTTATGGTATTTTGTTATAGCAGCCTAAACAGACTAAGACACTACACTTATTCATGCCCCTTGGGATGGTATATTCCTTGTATTTCTTACTGCTTTTCAGGGCAAAGAAGGACTTCCATTCATGATTTTGGTGTACAGCATAGCCTTCTTGGGCCTTTCTTCAGCTTCATGATGTGACCAGAACCACGTGAGCATTCCAAGAGCAGACACACCCTTCTTACAGATGAGAGCACCTCCTTGCCTTCTTTACAAAGCTCTTCAGTATGCTATATACACTCAGCTTGACTTTTGGCCACAATAGCAAACTAAAATGATCTCTTGAGAGGGCTGTTATTAAAAACTACTCAGCATGGTGTAGTTGTAATTGTTTACCCCAAAAAATGTCACCTTAGGCCGGGAACAGTGGCTCATGCCTGTAACCCCAGTACTTTAGGAGGCCAAGGTGGGTAGATCACCTAAGGTCTGGAGCTTGAGACCAGCTTGGTCAACATGGTGAAACCCCGTCTCTACTAAAAATACAAAAATTAGCTGGGCATGGTGGTGCATGCCTGTATTCCCAGCTACTCGGAAGACTGAGGTAGGAGAATCACTTGAACCCAGGAGGTGGAGGTTGAAGTGAGCTGAGATCATGCCATTGCACTCCAGCCTAGGTGACACAGTGAGACCCCGTCTCAGAAAAAAGAAAAATCATCTTAAATCTTCCTCTACTGAAACTCTTCTGCCACAGTTCCAATCTCTGGGTATATATTTCATCTTCTCCCTCTTTCTCACACAAAGAACCCAGGGTTTCTACGGAAAACCCAGATTCAGAGGTCTCTGCTCTGTTTTCTCCTGCCAGTAGTTTGAATTGAGTGGTGTTACATGCATCAAGGTCACCCATAAATGTATTTCAGAACAGCCTATTTGTTACCTAGAACTAAGCCCAATATCCAGTATGTTCCTTTCTCATGCATTCTGTCCTATGAAGCAGTTACTTATGTTTCTAAAAATATAATTCACACATTTTATTCTGATACTATCTTTCCATTTATATTTGGATATTATCTCTATTATGCCTATATTTGGCTAAATTATATAGTTTTCCCTAATCTTAAAGAATTAGGTTTCACTACTCAGTCAAATTACCTCAAGTGCCTTCTATAGACACATTTCTGTTATTTAAATAAAGAACGTCATTTTGTTTTTGTTGTTGTTGTTTTTGAGACTCACTCTTGTCCAGGCTGGAGTGCAGTGGCACGATCTTGGCTCACTGCAACCTCTGCCTCCCAGGTTCAAGCGATTCTCCTGCCTCAGCCTCCCAAGTAGCTGGGACTACAGGCACCCACCACTATGCCCAGCTAATTTTTTGTATTTTTAGTACAGACGAGGTTTCATCATCTTTTTTTCTTTTTTTTTTTTTTTTGAGATGGAGTCTCACTCTGTCACCCAGGCTGGAGTGCAGTGGCGTGATCTCGGCTCACTGCAACCTCTGCCTCCAGGGTTCAAGTGATTCTTCTGCCTCAGCCTCCCGAGTAGCTGGGATTACAGGCATGTGCCACCACACCCAGCAAATTTTTGTATTTTTAGTAGAAACGGAGTTTCACTATGTTTGCCAGGCTGGTGTCTTGAACTCATGACCTCAGATGATCTGCCTACCTCGGCCTCCCAAAGTGCTGGGGTTACAGGCGTAAGCCACTGTGCCCAGCCTAGGACCTATTTCCCCTCAGAGGAAATAGAAATTCCCCACTCAGTTCTACTGTGTAAACAAAGATTCTGATTTTTATGTTTTAGGCAAACATTAATCTGTTCTTCTTAAGGTATAGCATTTTACTCATGCCACAGCCAGCCTCTGAGATTTCCAAGGCATTTCTATGAATCAAGAATCCTACATTCTGGGTTGCTCCACATAATAACTTCAGATTAACTCTGGTACCCCCTACAACTACCAAGGCCATTTTCCTAAATTCTTACCATCTTACTGGCCAATTCTCAATTACAAATCTCTTCTCCCACCTCTGACATCTCTAGTGCTGGTAGTAACCTGGCACTAGTGTCTCCCTCCCGATACACTCCCAGACTACTTACACAAGGTGCTGATCTCGGATCTTTCGCAGCTGGATCAGGTCAGGTTTGATACTATTCATTTTTTTATCTATTTCTCGGTTGTCCAAAGCTTGTTTCTTCAAATCCTGCTCTAGACGCATTTTGCTATCATGAATCTCTCCCAGACGTGATTTCAATTTATCATAATTCATCATAATTCTGTAAAAATATGTGACATGTTAAGGCTAAAATAGAAATCAAGCAGACAGATCCTACTGAGTGAGTATGGTCCTAATATCCTTTTTTTTTTTTTTTCCCTTGAGTCTCACTCTGTCACCCCAGGCTGGAGTGTAGTGGCATGATCTCAGCTCACTGCAACCTCTGCCTTCCGGGTTCAAGCAACTCTCCTGCTTCAGCCTCCCCAGTAGCTGGGATTACAGGCACGTGTTACCACACCCGGCTAATTTTTGTATTTTTAGCAGAGACGGGGTTTTGCCATGTTGACCAGGCTGGTCTCAAACTCCTAACCTCAGGTGATCTGCCTGCCTCAGCCTCCCAAAGTACTGGGATTACAGGCGTGAGCCATTGCACCCAGTGAGGTTCTAATATCTTATGCGGGGTGAAGATTTGTTTTTGCCTGGCCCATATCCATTCCCATTTCTGGTATTAGCACCCTGATGTTCCCTGGAGGTAAGGATTCATTCCCCCATCTCAGATCCAGGGATGTAAACACACATGGCCCAGACTGGCCAATAAGAATATTCCACTCTATCCCATCCCTACCCTCAGACCACAGTGACTGGTTCAGGAACAGGAATAAGACTCAAACTGATCCAATGAGAGTCAATTCTAGAACATTTGCTAGAACTGTATTGTTAAAATAAATGATCTCTTTCCACACGAATTGCTAAATTATGAATATGCAGTTCTCATCCCAGCAGCTATAATGTCACTTCACTGGCAAAGCCTGCCTGAGAATAAAATCAACCCAGAGAAAAACTGAGCTAAAATACAATGTGAGAGAGAATCTCAATAACCTTGTTTGGGCCCTGAATCCAGCAATGACTGAACAAGTAAAGCTATACGTTTGATATTCAAGAGGTAGCACAACACAACAGTTAAGAACTATGGTTTTGCAACCTACATGTGAATCTCTGCTGTCACTTGCTGTGGGGCCATGGGCAAGTTATTTAACGTCTCAGTGCCTTCATTTCCTCATCTGTTTAAAATGGTGATATGGTTTGGCTGTGCCCTCACCCAAATCTCATCTTGAATTGTACTCCCATAATTCCCACAGATTGTAGGAAGGACCCGGGAAGAGATAATTGAATCATGGAGCGGTTCCCCCATATTGTTCTCATGGTAGTGAACAGGTCTCATAAGATCTGACGGTTTTATCAGGGGTTTCTGCTTTTGCATCTTCCTCATTCTCTCTTTGCCTGCTGTCATCCATGTAAAACAGGACTTGTCCCTCCTTGCCTTCCACCATGACTGTGAGGCTTCCCCAGCCACGTGGAACTGTCAGCCTAATTAAGCCTCTTCCTTTTGTAAATTGCCCAGTCTTGGGTATGTCCTTATCAGCAGCATGAAAATGGACTAATTTAGTAAATTAGTACTAGCAGAGTGAGGCATTGCTGAAAAGATACCCGAAAATGTGGAAGCAACCTTAAAATCGGGTAACAGGCAGAAGTTGGAACAGTTTGAAGGGCTCAGAAGAAGACAGGAAAATGTGGGAAAGTCTGGAACTTCCTAGAGATTTGTCGCATGGCTTTGCCCAAAATGCTGATAGTCATATGGACAATAAGGTCCAGGCTGAGGTGGTCTGAGATGGAGATGAGGAACTTGTTGCAAACTGGAGCAAAGGTGACTCTTGTTATGTTTTAGCAAAGAGACTCATGGCATTTTGCCCCTGCCCTAGAGATTTGTGGAACGTTGAACTTGAGGGAGATGATTTAGGGTATCTGGCAGGAGAAATTTCTAAGCAGCAAAGCATTCAAGAGGTTACTTGGGTGCTCTTAGAAGCATTCAGTTTTAAAAGGGAAACAGAGCATAAACGTTTGAAAAATTTGCAGCCTGACAATGCAATAGAAAATAAAATTCCATTTTCTGAGGAGAAATTCAAGCCAGCTGCAGAAATTTGCATAAGTAACAAGAAGCCAAATGTTAATCCTCAAGACAATGGGGAAAATGTCTCCAGGGCATGTCAGAAGTCTTCAAGGCAGCCCCTCCCATCAAGGCCTGGAGGCCTAGAGGAAAAAGGAGTTTCGCTGGCTAGGCCCAGGGTCCCTGAGCTGTGTGCAGCCTAGAGACTTGATGCCTGGCATCCTAACCACTCCAGCCATGGGTGAAAGGGGCCAACATAGGGCTCAGGCCATGGCATCAGATGGTACAAGCCCCAAGCCTTGGCAGCTTCCATGTGGTGTTGAGCCTGCAGGTGCACAGAAGTCAAGAATTGGGAACCTCCGCCTAGATTTCAGATGTATGGAAACACCTGGATGCCCAGGCAGAAGTTTGCTGCAGGGGCAGAGCCCTCATGGAGAACCTCTGCTAGGGCAGTGTGGAAGGGAAATGCGGGGTCAAAGCCCCCACACAGAGTTCCTACTGGGGCACCGCCTAGTGGCATTGTGAGAAAAGGGCCACTGTCCTCCAGACCCCAGAATGGTAGATCCATTGACACCTTACACTGTGTGCCTGGAAAAGTCACAGACACTCAAGGCCACCCTGTGAAAGCAGCCAGGAGGGAGGCTGTACCCTGCAAAGCCACAGGGACAGAGCTACCCAAGACTATGGGAACCCATCTCTTGCATCAGCATGTCCTGGATGTGAGACATGGAGTCAAAGGAGACCATTTTGGAGCTTTAAGATTTGACTGCCCTGCTGGATTTCAGACTTGCACGGACCCTGTAGCCCCTTTGTTCTGGCCAATTTCTTCCATTTGGAACAGCTGTATTTACCCAATGTCTGTATCCCCATTGTATCTAGGAAATAACTAGCTTGCTTTTGATTTTACAGGCTCATAGGACTTGCCTTGTCTCAGATGAGACTTTGGACTGTGGACTTTTGAGTTAATGCTGAAATGAGTTAAGACTTTGGGGGACTGTTAGGAATGTATAATTGGTTTTGAAATGTAAAGATACAAGATTTGGGAGGGGCCGGGGCAGAATAATGTGGTTTGGCTGTGTCCCCACCCAAATCTCCTCTTGAATTGTACTCCCATAATTCCCACATGTTGTGGGAGGGACCAGGGTGAAACAACTGAATCATGGAGGTGGTTTCCCCCATACCGTTCTCATGGTAGTGAATAAGTTTCACGAGATCTGATGGTTTTATCAGGGATTTCTGCTTTTGCATCTTCCTCATTCTCTTTGCCTGCTGCCATCCACGTAAGATGTGACTTGCTTTTCCTTCCCTTCCACCGTGATTGTGAGTGAGGCTTCCCAAGCCACCTGGAACTGTAAGTCCAATTAAACCTCTTCCTTTTGTAAACTGCCCCAGTCTCAGGTATGTCTTTACCAGCAGCATGAAAATGGACTAATACAAATGGGTACCTACAACAGTACTTACTTCACTGGGATTTTCTGTTAATTAAATGTGACAATACATGTAAAGGAAAGAACATTTCCTGACATTATCTTCGTAAGCACTCAACAGATGATGGCTATAAGCTTTTCCAACACACAAAGTTTTGCTATGCTCTGAACCCTTATGGTAACAACTGTCTACATTATTCCCTTGTCACTTAATATGTGGCTTTATATTACTATTAAAACTTCACAGACTGGACACACACCTGTAATCCCAGCACTTTGGGAAGCTGAGGGCAGAGGATTGCTTGAACCCAGGAGTTCAAGACCCCATCTCTACAAAAAGATTTTTAAAAATTAGCCAGTGCAGTGGCGCTTGCCTGTAGTCCTAGCAACTCGAGAGGCTGAGGCAAGTGGATCCCTTGAGCCCAGGAGGTTGAGGCTGCAGTGAGCCATGATCATGCTACTTCATTCCAGCCTGGGCAACAGAGCAAGACCCTACCTCAAAAAATAAAAAAATAAAATAGGCTGGGCACAGTGGCTCATGCCTGTAATTGCAACACTTTGGGAGGCCAAGGTGGGTGGATCACCTGAGATTAGGAGCTCAGGACCAGCCTGGCCAACTTGATGAAACCGTATCTCTACCAAAAATACAAAAATCAGCCAGGTGTGGTGGCATTCACCTGTAAACCCAGCTACTTGGGAGGCTAGGGCAGCAGAATCACTTGAACCCAGGAGGCAGAGGGTGCAGTGAGCCGAGATCGCACCACCGCACTCCAGTCTGGGTGACAGAGCAAGACTCTGTCTCAAAAAAATAAATAAATAAAATGAAACAAAACGTTATCATGCTACTTTATTTCCCTCTGCAACAAAACTACAAATCCTTTTCTGTTTCTTCATCGTTAATAATAATTATCATGAGGCCGGGCGCAGTGGCTCAAGCCTGTAATCCCAGCAATTTGGGAGGCCAAGGCGGGTGGATCACCTGAGGTCAGCAGTTCAAGGCCAGTCTGGTCAATTTGGTGAAACCCCGTCTCTACTAAAAAATACAAAAGAGTAGCCAGGCATGGTGGTGGGCGCCTGTAATCCCAGTGACTCAGGAGGCTGAGGCACAAGAATCATTTGAACCCAGGAGATGGAGGTTGCAGTGGGCCGAGATGGCACCACTGCACTCCAGCCTGGGCAACACAGAGAGACTCCACCTCAAATAAATAAATACTTATCATTTACTGAAAGCCCATCATGTGCCAAAATATATATTACTTAATTCTCTAGCATTCCAACAAGATATTATTCAGTTTATGGAAGAGAAAACAGACTGAGAAAAGTTAAGTAATTCACCTAAGGTTATACAGCTAACAAAACGGCCAATTCAGAATTCAAGCCCATAGTTTTAATCATTTAAGCTACACTGCCTCACAGCACTTAGCTCTAAACTCATGCCATTAAGCTACACTGCCTCACAGCACTTAGCTCTAAACTCATGCACACAGAAATACACTAATACTGTGGTCCTAATATGAGAAATAATTTTGCTTTTCCATTGCATATTAATTACTTATATTTATTATCTATTTTAGCACTCAACCCACTACAATCTAGCTTAGTCTTCCAATACTCCACTAAATTTGCTTTGACAGGCTTTCAATATCCTTTTAGTTATCAAATCCATTACTTCTCCCGCCACTCATTCTTTCTGTGTAATTTCATTCTTAGCATCTACCATCAGCTACACACCTATGCCTTCCAAATCCTTTCTATACCAAGTTCTAAATCCAAATAATCAGCTGCCTGCTCCCCAGTGAGCTCCATTTGTGTTCTCACAGGAACCTCGAACTCACTGGTTCCAACCCTAGACTCTCCTCATGTACTTTTTATTTGGGTGAAAAACACCATCTTCCAGTCTCTCACACCAGAAATCTAGGAATAATCTTTGACTTCTCCCACACCTACCATATCTGGTCAGGCATAAAGTCCTTAGCATTCCCATGACCTCCCGCTTCTTTTCTGCTACTTCTCTAGTCCAGGCCCTCATTATTGTTTAACCTGATGACCACAACCGTTGCAGTCATGTGCAAGTCAGGCTGGTGTTCCTGCCTAGTCTTGTTCTACTACAATTTATTCAGACTGCTGCCAAAGTTGATTTCATTTCAAAAAAATATTCAATGAGCACCCATTATGTACTCCCATACATACGTAGGTACTAGGGCTACCAGGGAAAATAAGCCACCAATGCCTACTCTCGATGAGTTTACAGTTGAGTGGGCATGGCATTCAGTAAATGTTACACTAGGGATCAGGACCAGACACTGTAGGGACCCAAAATACAGCCCCTAAATTGGTCTCCGGAATCAGGGAACAATTTCTAGAAAAGATGGTATCTAACCTGAAGTCCTAATGGATAAGCAGGAGTTAATTTGGGAGAATGAAGAAAGAGCAGAGGAGAGAGGAAGTTCAATTTGGTGCCATTAGTGGAAAGAGCAAGTGGTTCCAATAGTAGGGCTGTGCAGTTTGAGGGGCAAAAGCAAACAAGACAGAAATTACTGGGGAAGAAAGAAATCCTGTCTCACTGATGACCTTGGAGGTACTAAGTACTTACCGTTCAATCTCCTTTTCATTCCCCTCTCTGCGAAATCGCTCAATATACTCTTTGCTATGTTGTTCTTGTGTGTGACACTGCTCTTCAAATATTTTAATTGTTTCATTAAAAGCTTCTATTGCAGTCCTCTTCATCTGTATTTCCTACAAGAGAGACAAAGAAAAAACACAGGCTTCATTCTTTATTATTTTCTTCTAACCTTGGTCTTAAATTTTATAATTCTAGTTATTAATGTAATCCCATATAACACCTAGTCTTTCAAAAGTCTTTCCCCTTGTTTAGGAGGACTAAAACAAGAGCTTTTATTCAACCCCTACTCTATTACCTATATGTAAAATACATCATTTAAACTATAAAATAGGCCAGGCATGGTGGCTTACACCTGTGATCCCAGCACTTTGGGAAGCTGAGGCAGGCAGATCACCTGAGGTCAGAAGTTCAAGACACCCGGGCCAACATGGCAAAACCCTGTCTCTACTAAAAGTACAAAAATTAGCCAGGCGTGGTGGCGGGTGCCTGTAATCCCAACTACTCAGGAGGCCGAGGCAGGAGAATCGCTTGAACCCAGGAGGCAGAGGTTGCAGTGAGCCAAGATCACGCCACTGCACTCCAACCCGGGTGACAGAACAAGATTCCATGTAAAAAATAAAAAATTTTAAAATTTTAAAAAACTATAAATAAATGAAAAAGAACCATTATGTGAAATATATCGCTAAGAACCACAGAAAGGTCTCTGAGCTGCCAAGAGAGATTAACCCTGAACACCTTGAAGACAAGGACCAAATTCTGATTTTGCACCTATTATAGTGCTATTCCCCAAAAGGTGCTGAAAGAGTGAATGGATAGAGCTAAAGAGTCCATGCACCAAAGCACAAAGACTTACTCCCAGAAGAGTCTTATAAAGTCTATTTATTCTTACTCTCATTTCTCAAGTATGTGCTTAGTTTTCCAAACAGATTCATCAGTAGATTAATCCGATTACAAGAAAATGAAAAGGGGAAAAATAGCTGCTAAAGTCCAATGCACTTAAGAATAATAAGATGATCATGCCTGTAATCCCAGCACTTTGGGAGGCCAAGGTGGGCAGATCACGAGGTCAGGAGTTCGAGACCAGCCTGACCAACATGGTGAAACCCCGTCTCTACTAAAAATACAAAAATTAGCCAGGCATGGTGGCGCACGCCTGTAATCCCAGCTACTCAGGAGGCTGAGGCAAGAGAATCGTTTGAACCCGGGAGGCAGCAGTTGCAGTGGGCCGAGATTGTGCCACTGCATTCCAGCCTTGGCGACAGAGCAACACTTTGTCTCAAAAAAAACAAAAACAAAAACAAAAAAAATCTGAATCACGATTCCCCGAAAATCTTCAGAAGGTTAATTTTGTTCAGTTTGTTTTTTAGAAAAGCAATAAATACGCCTAAGGGTCTAGAAAAACTGCTATCCTGAATGTTTATAATTCTAGAAGTTTTGATGCTTATGGGATAATTCCTACATTATCTAGCACTTATTAGGCTGGGGTGGGTTTTGGTTTTGGTTTTGCTGGTGGGTGGGCGGGTGGGTTAGTGTTTTTAAAACTGTTGCCTAAGCTGGACTTGAAATCCTGGGCTTAAGGGATCATTCCACCTCAGTTTCCCAACTAGCTGAGACTTTAGGAGGGCACCACACACCCAGTTTAAGCATTTGTCATTTTCAACAATTGATTATTGAGAATCCACTACACAGAAATTACCATCTGGTGATAGAGAT
Source organism: Papio anubis (assembly GCF_008728515.1). Lineage (NCBI taxonomy): Eukaryota > Metazoa > Chordata > Mammalia > Primates > Cercopithecidae > Papio > Papio anubis. Next base: position 44,588,795 of record NC_044976.1, read on the forward strand.
TTGTGAAACATGAAGCCTGCCCTCTAAGACTCAGAATATACGGGTGGAATAGATTTCTGAACTCTAATAAGGTTTGGTTTCATGTCATGGAAGAGGCAACCAAGTGATATTAACTAATTATTTATTGCTTTACAGAGACTTCACAGAGGAGGTGACACTTAAGCTAGGTCTTAAAGAACTGATATAGAGGAAGAAAATGCAGCACTGCACAAAGGAGGCATGGTATAATGTATACATAAAATAACAAGGCATGTTCAAGGATTAGTAATTGCCCAGTAGGGCTAGAACATTAGAGGATTAGCAGATGAGGGAGGCTGGAACCTTGTGATAGTCCATACAGTTGAGATTACATCATATGTATCTTAATATTAAAAACTAACTAGAATGTCCATATGCCAAATATCTTGGTACTAATTCTACAACTCTTAAATTATAGTGGATAGCCTTAGCTCCCTTGCAAGGTTAGAAATTACCTATAAAGTTCTGGCCCTGGATCTTCAAAGAAAACACTAACAATTTAGATTTTATTAACACTGGTATATATATCAGTAAGTAGAACAGCAAAGGGAAAAGTATTTGATATCACTACTAAGTCAGCACCCCCCCCATAAACAATGCCACTATACCACTACATCTGCCACCAAAACTATAAACCTACCTGTTCACCTCTTCTCTCCCTTCCTCTCCCTTTATTTACATGTGCTCTAGGTCTCAGCTCCCTTTCCTTTCTGGGTCCTTCACTCTATCGTATCAGCTAGCCCCTTTTACATTATTAACTCTCCCAGTCTAATGATTCCTTCTTAGCAGCATATAAGCAAGTTCTGGTAACAACACTTTGAAAAAAAAGCACTCTTATTCCAAAATTCTCTTCAAATCACAGATAAGCTTCTTAAAGAGTTGTTTATGGCTTTGTTTGTGGCTGGGCATGGTGGCTCATGCCTGTAATCCCAGCACTGTGGGAGGCTGAGTCAGGTCGATCACTTGAGGTCAGGGGTTCAAGACCAGCCTGACCAACATGGCAAAACCCCTCTCTACTTAAAAAATAAGTAAGTAAAATAAAAAATAAAAATAAAAAAAGAGCTGGCCGGGCACAGTGGCTCACGCCTGTAATCCCAGCACTTTGGGAGGCTGAGATGAGCAAATCACCTGAGGTCAGGAGTTTGATACCAGCCTGGCCAACATGGTGAAAACCTGTCTCTACTAAAAATACAAAAATTTGCCAGGCATGGTGGCGGACACCTGTAATCACAGCTATTCGGGAGGCTGAGGCAGGAGAATTGCTTGAACCCGGGAGGCGGAGGTTGCAGTGAGCTGAGATGGTGCCACTTCACTCCAGCCTGGGGGACAGGGCAAGATTCTGTCTCATAAAAACATCAATAATAAAATAAAATCTAGGTCAATAAATGTCCAAAGAATATAACTTTAATGAACATATTTACTAACAACAAAATTAATTTAAATTAGAAATAAATAATATATTTGAAAGTCCCAAATATTTAAAAATTAAAAACACAAGGGGCGAAAGAAGAAATCACAAAAAAAGAGAAAATATTAAAAACTGAATAACAGGGAAGACAGAGTATGACAAAATTTGTGAGATGCATATATGCAGTGCTTAGAGGAAAATGTATTGCTTTAACTGCTTATTTTAGAAAAGAAAGTTTTTTTGTTTCTTTTTTTTTGAGACGGAGTCTTGCTCTGTCACCCAGGCTGGAGTGCAGTGGCCAGATCTCAGCTAGCTGCAAGCTCTGCCTCTCGGGTTCACGCCATTCTCCTGCCTCAGCCTCCCGAGTAGCTGGGACTACAGGCGCCCGGCACCACGCCCGGCTAATTTTTTGTATTTTTTAGTAGAGACAGGGTTTCAAAATTTCCTACTTTCCTAGGAAAAGAGAAAACTACACAGGAAACTGTGTAGTTAGGTCTACTAGTAAGCCCACAATTTCCATCCATCAGCTCCTTCTTCCTCAGTAAATCCCCACGTTAGTTGAGCACACCTGACCAAATAAAAACTAGATTTCTCAGCCTCCCCTACAGCTAGCTGTGACCTGTAGCTAGGTATGACCATGCGACTTAGTTCTAGCCAGTGAGATAAAAGTGAAAGCAGAGTGTGCTCCTTCTAGGAAGTTGTCTTAAAGATAGAGAACCTTCCTTTCTCCTTCCTATTCTTCCTTCCTGTTTACTAGAATATGGTTGTGACCGCCAATATTAGAGTAAGCCCTCTTCCACAGATAGCCAAGCATCAAGACAGAAAATGCCTGTAAGTTCTGAGGACAGTGGAGTTACCCTAACACCCCTGTAGTTCCTATATACACATGAAAGAAAACTAAATTTCTATCTGAAGTCTTTGTTATTTTTTTTGTCACTTGTGACCAGTTAATATTAACTGATACAAATTATATCCTTAACCAATTAAGAAGGGAGGGGAATTTGTATCATCCAAGTTTCAAAAAGGCTGTTTAAGCCTTTAAGACATTAAAACAGCTAAAGATCATCAAGTAAATGATAGAAAATTTGAAGTAACTAAAACATTGCACACATACTAGTCAAAACAACATAAATATAGCAACCTGGGATGTTCTCGTATATTCTTCATAGAGCCTATCATACTCTTTACTCTTCTCTTGATACTGAGAGTGGTATTCTTGCAGTTTTTTACCTACTGCATCAATATTATCTTCTTTTACCAACTGATCCTATACAGGTAAAGAAAAAAATAAAGAATGTTAACAATTCTGACATGTGACTTTTTCCATATCTATTTTTTAAAGGAAAATATCACCTCAACTGTATATTATTTTTAAACTGTATTTCAACTGTACAAGTTTAAGTCACTGTATTAATATCAAGCACACAAATGTACCAAATCCTTTGATAATATTAAGATCAGCCCTTATATCACATCAAAATGATTAATACTTTAAAAATTAAGAAATGAAGTATAAGTGGGAAACATAAACATAAGTATTTTTATATAAAGGTAACAAGTACATGCAATAAGATATTATAGAAAGGTAGCCACAAAATAAGTTCCAAAAATATTTAAAATCTTAAGTAGGCACTAGGCACAATAACTCATGCCTATAATCCCAACACTTTCAGTGGCCAAAGTGAGAAGACTGCTTGAGCCCAGTTCAAGACTAGCCTGGGCAACATGGCAAGACCCTGAAGTTGTGGTATGCACCTGTGATCCCAGCTACTGGGAGGCTGAAGCAGGAGGACCACTTGAGCCCAGAAGGTCAAGACTGCAGTGAGCCATATTCATGCCACTGCACTCCAGTCTGGGCAACAGAGACTCTGTCTCAAAGTAAATAAATAAATAAATAATAAAATGGCTAGTTTTTTAAAACTGGTAACACTGGTAAAAAAAAAAATCAAATAAGGTTGTTAAATAATGACTTGCTCAATAGCTAGCAAGGACTTCCATAATCTTACCTGTTGGTATCTGGACACTGGGTACATCAGCTTCACATCAAGCTTGGGATTGTACTGAGCAAGAGATTCATGGTGATAGTGGTTAATGAGTTCCACCACGGAATTAAATGTCAGAGGATCAGAAAAGCCATATTTACCATCCCGGTGATAGATCTTTATTAACTTATTATTGCCTCCCTTCCTGTGAACAACAAGACAACAACTGTGGATTTTTTTCCCCCAAATTCAACTGAACTACTGTTTTCATATGGAGGTGTGAAAGCTTGGTGTCACATAATAAACAAGTTTTACTACGTTAATGTGGCTGGAAGGAGTGAAAAGACATGTTATTGTGTATGTGAACATATATATATATAATTACTTTTGCATTGTTTTGTCCATAAAATACCTTGGTTATTAAAGGTCAACATATCTACACAGAATTCAGTATGAACAAATGTAGCAAAAAAAATCACTTAAGAAAAATAAAACAGAAATAAATTCTATTTTTGTTTATATTCTGAACGAATTTTCAAATTTAAATTCTATCAATATTTTTAGTCAGGAAGAACGGAAAAAATCTCCTAAGGACCCAAAGATATGTGGTTGTATGTCTCTGTGGGGGGAGCAGAATCCATCTCTATATGAAAGGAATGATAAATATTTGTCACACAATCACCAACACACTCAAGGTTTTGTTGTTAACGCACAAACATAATTGAGCTCCTTAATCTATGATTTATAGCTGCATAATTAATCTAGAACCTTATACTATTTTGTCTTTTACACTTGCTTATAATTCTCAGAAATGACTATTTAGGCCATCACAACATGTAAATGATTCAAGTCATTCAACCGTTTTACAAAGTATAGCTTTTGAAGAGCTATGTATATTAGATGAATGTAATTTCATGCTTGGACAGTTCAGGACACCTTTGTTTACTAAGTCATATCTAAATGGTCCCTTAAAAGATAATTTATAACTAAAGTTTAAAATAGCAATGTTTTGCAAGTCCCATAAGGCATAATCTAAAAGCACAGCAGGCTGATTCATAGCAAAAGGCTGTACCATTCCCATTCAACTCTTCTTACAGCAGCATGCAGATTTATGCCCCTATCTCTCTTTATGCCATGCCATTTTTATAATAAATGAGGCACTGGGATTTGTAAAAGGTCGAACGCAATAAGATTGACCCTATAAGCTGATTAAAACAATGTTTAGGTCAGTTTTTAGATGGATGATAAATAATTTCTATTAAATGTACATGAGAAGGACCATCTAATCATATACAGTTACTACAAATGTGTACACTCACACATACAATAACTGCAAGCTGGCCTCTCTGTTAAAGTTAAAAGGCATTCATTCATTTAAAATGATGTGCTGAATATCTATGTGCCAGGAATTACATAACACGCTACAGATACATGATAAACAAGTCAGATACAGTCCATGCTCTCGTGGAGCTTCCAGTTTAACAGCACAAGGAACATATCTCTGTCTTTCAGTTTATTAAGGAAGATAACAAATTTCTCAAGATAGAACACAAAAATAAACAACTAAATATACCAAATGGTAATAAGTCTATTGGGGAAAAAAAAACAAAGCAGAGTAAAGGGAAAGGAGTTCTTGTGGTGGAGGATTGTTTGTATTGCTCAAGGAAAATCTCTGTGTTCAGCTGATATTTAAACAGAGTTCTAAGTGAAGTGAGGGAGCTAGTACAGCAGACATGTATGGGAAGTGTCCTAGAGAGAGGTGCGGTAAGGGCATGCTTGGCATGTTCAAGGAACAGCAAGGAGGCCAGTGATGCTGGGCCTGAAGGAGCAAGACGGAGAGTAATAGGAGACGAGGTAAGAGATGTAAAAGGAGCTTAGATTATGTAGTAACAGTCTGTAGATTACTGTAAGGGCTTGAGCTTTTACTGAGTGAGATGGGAGGCACAAAAGGGTTTTCAGTAGAATCATGTAATCTATCTTGCGGTTTAAAAGGCTCACTCTAGCTGCTGGGTTGAGAAAAGACTGTTCAAAGGGGGCAGCGGTATAAGTGGAAATATCACTTGTGAAACTTTTATAATAATCTAGGCAAGGCATGATGGTGTCTTGGATGAGGGTAGCAGCAGTACAGGTCATGAGAAATAGTGAGATTCTTAATATATTTTGAAGAGAGAGCTGACAGGATTTGCTGATGGCTTGGATACGAATATGACAGAGAGACAAGATAAAGATGATTTCAAGGTTTATATCATAAGCAATCAGAAGAATGGAATTGTCATTTATTGACATGAAGAAAGCTATTTAAAAAGAATGGGTTTAGACCAGGCACAGTGGCTCACACCTGTAATCTCAGCACTTTGGGAGGCCGAGGCGGGCAGATCACTTGAGGTCGAGAGTTCGAGACCAGCCTGACCAACACAGTGAAACCCCGTCTCTACTAAAATACAAAAATTAGCCTGGCGTGGTAGAGGGCACCTGGAATTCCAGCTATTCAGGAGCCTGAGGCAGAAGAATCACTTGAACCCAGGAGGCAGAGGTTGCAGTGAGCTGAGATCATGCCACTGCACTCCAGCCAAGGTTACAGAGTAAGACGTCATCTCAAAAAAAAAAAAAAAAAAAAGAAAGAAAGAATATGTTTAAAGGTGGAAAAAGTTTGGTTTTAGACACTTTAAGTTTGAGATGCCTACTAAACATTCAAAAGCAGATGATCCAGCAGCCTACTTAAAGAATCTAAAGTTCAGGAGAAAGGTCTGGGCTAAAAACAGAAATTCAGGAGTTGCCAGCTGATAGATGTTATTTGAAGGTGAGTATAGCTGGACAGAAGAAGATGTCCAAGGACTAAGAACTGGGGTATGCCAATGTTTAGTGGTCAGAGACATGGAAGGAAGAACCAGCAAAGGAAACCAAAAAGGAGCAATTAATGAAGTAAGAGGAGAACTAAGAGTGTGATATCCTAAAAACCAACACGTACAAAAGCATTTCAACAAAGAGAAAATTATCAACCAAGTCCAATGATAATTAGGTTTGGCAAAGCAGGTATCACTAAATGAACTGACTAAATGGTTTCAGTGAAATGGTAAGGATAGAACCCTGACTGGAATGGATTCAAGAAAATGAAAGAAGATAAAGAAGACATGCCCATAGGCAAGTGTCTCGAAGAATACTGCTGTAAATAAGGGCAGAGAAATAGAGAAGTAGCTAGAAAGAGATATAGGGTCAATTATTTACTATTCTTAAATGGGAGATAATAGAGTATATTTATATGCTGATGGGGAAGACTCAACAGAGAGACAAAAATTGTTGATCCAAAAAAGAGGACAAGATAGTTCCTAGAGTGATGTCCTTGAGTAGATTAGAGGGATGGGATGGGATCCAGTCCACAAACAGAGAAGCAGACCCTGGACAAGGACACGAACAGTCATCCACTGGAACAGAAAAGCGGCAGACTATTCACATTAATGTGTAAATATGTTGACAGCTGTGGCAACAGGAGCATGAAGGAGTTCTCGTCTGACTGTGTCCACATTATCAGTGATATTAAAAGCAAGTTCTTTAGTTAAAAGTGGGAAGAACGGTTGTCCTTTAAAAGAGAAAAAAAAAGAACATGTGAAATTGTCATTTAGGAAAGTGACGGGGAAGCAGGATGAATGCATTGTGGAAATGCAGAAGTTAAGCTGGGCAGTTTTAAAGGTCACTTAAGGTTAGTGGTCATAATTAATGTGAGACCAGTCCATGTGGTCACATCCCTTTCTCCACATTCAGCAGCTCAAGTATAAGCAAGGACTAGGTGGAGAATTGAATTCACGTGTTGGAATTTAGTCTCGTGACTACACTGGAGGAAGAGGGGCAAGTTTAAGAATGTATTCACATGGGTAATTTTAATAATAATGTACTATGGACTCTAAGCAGAGATGAGAGAAGGAACGAAGGAATTGAAGGTCATGTCTTTATCATGCTAGTCCTCCTTGCATCTCAGCACCTAGTCCAATGTCTGGCAGATAGCAGATTCTTAAAGATTTGTTAAGTATCCAGATTTTCTACAACAAATACTATTTACCAATTTAAAAAATAAGAGTTATTGAACTGAAAAATCTCTATTTCCTCATTATCTACTACTCTCTGCATTCTGGTTTCACTCTCATTCCTCTCACTTGAGAGTCACCAATGACTGAACAAATTCAGACTCTGTCCCCTTCCTTTATCCCAGGTCTTCCTTCTCCCTCACTCTCTGCTTTCTTTATTTCATCCTTCCATAACTTTGATGAAATTATTATTTTCTTTCAACCTCTCAAACCACTCTTCCTGTCTCCTCCCTGACCCCAGTTATTCCCTAAAAAAAAATTTTGCCTTCAGCCTCCACCTTTTTAAATTTTATATATTTTTTCCATAAAAAATCCCATTTACTCTATGCATATGGTAGCTTGACTCTTTCTCTGGCCCTATACTCTTTCCTAAGCATTAAACTACATTTCTAGCTATATCCTAGATACATTTCTACCTTGCAGTTCTGGAGCAGCTAGAAGTCAACATTTATCTCCGCGGTGGCTCATGCCCGTAATCCCAGCACTTTGGGAGGCAGAGGCGGGTGGATCACCTGAGGTCAGGAGTTCAAGACCAGCCTGGCCAACATGGTGAAACCCTGCCTCTACCAAAAATACAAAAATTAGCTGGGGGTGGTGGCACACAACTGTAATCCCAGCTACTCAGGAGGCTGAGGCAGGAGAATTGCTTGAACCTGGGAGGCAGAGGTTGCAATGAGCCGAGATCGCACCATTACACTCTAGCCTGGGCAACAGAGCAAGACTCTGTCTCAAAAAGAATATATATATATATATATATAGCCGGATCACAATTTCCCTGCCGAAAAAATGCAGTGGTTCTCCCCACCTACCTACAACATTAAATACAAACTCCCAAGTTCTGGAATTCAAGGCCCTCTTAAACATGACCCCTTTCCAACCTCCTATCCCCTGCCACTTCTTCTTTACAAACTTTATCTTTTAGCCAAATAGGACTACATCTCACAGAAAGCAGCTATAAAATCTCACCTCCGTATATTTGCTCCTATTGTTATCTATTCCTGCTACTCCCCTCCCACTCTCTCCATGTCCAAACCTATCCCCTTCTTCAAGATATTCTGCAAATATGATCTCTTCCATGAAGGTCAGTTTTCTACATTCTTTTAACAAAGATATCTCTTTTCTTCCTTTCAGCCTCCAAAGCATATTGTGTGAAGCTCTCCTGCTATTAAACTTTCACTCAAAGCCATTTTCTCATTCCCTTTGTCCTCACTAGATTTTATATTCCCTGAGACAAAAGTTTTAACTCATTGTTAAATACCCTGCAGAGTAATTAGCACTCAGTTGTAAGTATTTATTAAATTGACTTAAGATCATCACTCTTCTGCCTTCCAAAAATCTATCAAGGCCTAGCTCAACTGTTATTTCCTGTGTGAAACTTTGTCTTTCTCTAATTCTTTCATTCAAACATTTACACAACACCTATCAAACACCTACTGTATGTCAGACCTTGTGATAGATACATGAAAACTTTCAAACATTCTTGCTAATGCTATCAAGTGATGAATGGATAAACAAAATGTAGTATATACATATAGCAGACTATTATTCAACCTTAAAAGGAATGAAATTCCACAACTTAGTGTGGGATTAAAACCATTTTCCAGAAAAATAAGCAGCATATTCTTCTATTAAATAAGTATTTATAGGCTGGGCATGGTGGCTCATACCTCTAATCTCAGGACTGGGGAGGCCAAGGTGGGAGGATCACTTGAGACCCATAGTGTGCGACCAGCCTGGGCAACATAGTGTGACCTCATCTCTACAAAGAAATTTTCACAAAATTAGCTGCCAGGCATGGTGGCACACCCCTGTAGTCTTAGCTACTCGGGAGGCTGAGGCAGGAGGATCACTTGAGCTCAGGAGTTCAAGCCTTCAGTGAGCTATGATCACATCACTGTACTCTAGCCTGGATGACAGAGAGAGACCCTGTCTAAAAAATACAAATATAAATATATATATATATATACATGTATGTGTGTATATATATATATATAAATACACACACATACACACACTTATTAGACATCCATTCTCTAATGCTTACCCATTATCAGGCACTAATCTAGACACTGGAGATATAGCAATGATAAAACAAAATCCCCAACCTCAGGGAATTTAAATTGTAGTAGGCCAAGACAGACTAGGTGAGAAGGGAGAAGAAAATAGACAGTGAGCTGCCCACACAGCGAATTAGTCAATGCCATAGGTCTACATGAGTCAGAGTATTCTGACTGTTGCTTTGCTTCTGCTGTCCATTATGATAACCATGTCCACCTTGCCTTGTCAACTGAGTCCCTTCACTTGGCCTCTGCTACCCTGGGATCCAGTTATTCCCACTGCATTTAAATTTTTCCGTTGACCGACTGCAGTTCCCATTTTAAGGTCCGGCCTACAGAGAAGGGCAATCATGGCCTTTAGGGATGATGGGGTTCTCCTCACAAATCTGTTTCTCAGAGTACTGCTGAAAAGCATGTGGTCTGGACCCACCCAGTGTGAATAAGTAGATTTTAAATGACAAATCCACTCTAGCAACCCAGTCTCCTCCCTAAGCCTTTGAATCTCTTCCTCTGTGTTAACCAAGGTAGATCAGACACCTCCAGCTGGCTCACAGTAGGCCATCTTTTCATCCATGTTTCAGCCAACTAACCATATAAACTGTTGCCTTTTCTTTTTTTTTGAGACAGAGTCTCGCTCTGTCACCCAGGCCAGAGTGCAGTGGCGTGATCTTGGCTCACTGCAACCGCCACCTCCTGGGTTCAAGTGATTCCTCTGCCTCAGCCTCCCAAGTAGCTGGGACTACAGGCACGTGCCACCACATTCAGCTAATTTTTTTTTTTTCCAGTATTTTTAGTACAGACAGGGTTTCACCGCATTTTGCCCAGGCTGGTCTTGAACTCCTGACCTCGTGATCTGCCCACTTTGGTCTCCCAAAGTGCTGGAATTATAGGCGTGAGCCACCATGCCTGGCCAACTGTTGCCTTTTCTAACTCTCTGAGCTGCAACATTAAATGCAGAATGTGTTTGGTGGGCCAATAACAATAAATTCAGCCAGGCGCGGTGGCTCATGCCTGTAATCCCAACACTTTGGAAGGCCGAGGCAGGTGGATCACAAGGTCAGGAGATCAACAGCATCCTGGCTAACACAGGTGAAACCCCGTCTCTACTAAAAATATAAAAAATTAGCCAGGCGTAGTGGCAGGTGCCTGTAGTACCAACTACTTGGGAGGCTGAGGCAGGAGAATGGCGGGAACCCAGGAGGCGGAGCTTGCAGTGAGCCGAGATTGCGCCACTGCACTCCAGCCTGGGCGACAGAGCGAGACTCCATCTCAAAAAAAAAAAAAAACAATAAATTCAGCCTGACTCAAGTTTATGTTCCTTCCATCATTATCTCACACCCTAAATATCTATTCCCATATCTGTTTTCCAGATTTCTGCTTGTACAAATTAGAAAACTCAAGTAGCTTTTTTAGCACATAGCACATCTCCTCATGGATAAAACTTTGTACCTCATCTTTAGGGGCTGCTGGGACTCAAGTCTAGCTATAGGTCTAGAAGCAAAGAGGGGTGGTGGGCATGGGTCCTGAGAAGACTCAGCATCCTCTTGCTTAGCAGTTGCCTCCAAGAAGGCCATTACAGTTTCCTCAAGCAATGCAAAGTCAATCCCCTCAGACAAAGGTGGAAAGGCCAGTGTAAGGGGGATGCTGTTACTGGGGGAGGGAGGCCATTTCTGCTGGCAAACAAGACTCATCAGAATTTAGGAGCTCAATGTCCCCAACCTCATCAGGGTCTTCCCACACATCCCCATCCAAATGTATAGAATTCCATTCTTTCCCAACCAATGCTCTCATTTTAACAGCAGACACCTTACAAGGCTGAGATTTCAACTTTGATTGTAATTCAGCTAATCACATGATGAGAGCATGTGTTTGATTTTTTGCAATTTCAGACCTGTGGAAACAGAAGAGAAGACTCTGACTTAGGGCATACTTAGAAGTTCTTGGGCTATTTATGGCAGAGCTGGGGCCAGGAAATCAAAACCCTGAGCTCACCCTTTTCTTTCATCACTTTGTCTGGCAACATTAGAAAACCTTGGTTTTCTACAAATGTTTGACAGTATCAAATACAGGGTTGCCAAGTTCCTTGCCTCTTACAGGTGGTAAATTAGAAGTATCAAGTGTAGATTTTTTGCATATCTCTATATAAACAGTTCACACTATGGACTATCAGTGCTCTCTGTACTATTTATTAGAAGTAGGGTCCTTAGCATTTTTAAGTCTCATCAAATTAGAGAGCCAATTCTGGGAACCCCAAAACTAATTAAGGAAACTCATCCTTAAAATTATCTTCCTCAGGCTGGGCGCAGTGGCTCACACCTGTAATCCCAGCATTGGAAGGTTGAGGCAGGAGGACTGCTTGAGCCCAGGAGTTTTGAGACCAGCCTGGGCAACATAGGGAGACTTGATTCTATAAAAAATAAAAAACACAAAAATTAGCTGGGTGTGGTGGCATGCGCCTTTGGTCCCAGCTACTCATGAGGCTGAGGTAGGAGGATCACTTAGGCCTGGGAGGTTAAGGCTGCAGTGAGCCATGATCATGCTACTGCACTCCAGCCAGGGAGACAGAGCAAGAACCTGTCTCCAAAAAAAAACAAACTAGAATCATTCCTGGTACCAAATCTGTGTTAATCAGAGTTCTCCAGAGAGACAGAACCAATAGGAGAGAGAGAAAGATAAATATGAGGGGATTTATCAGGGGAACTGGCTCACATGATTATGGAGGCTGAGAAGTCCCATTACAGGCCATCTGCAAGCTGGGATGCCAGTAGTGTGGCTCAGTCCAAGTCCTCAAGCCTCAGAACCCAGGAAACCAATGGTGTTAACTCTCAGTCCAAGATTGAAGGCCATAGGGGGTGGGGAGTATTGGTATAAATCCTGGAGTCCAAAGGCTGGAGTTCTGATTTCCAAGGACAGAATAAGAGTGTGCTCTAGCTCCAAGACAGAGAGAGGTAAAATTCTTTTTTCTTTCTTTTTGTTCTATCCTCAGCCAATTGGATGGTGCTTACTCACATTGAGGGGCGATCTTCCTTACTCAATCCACTGACTCAAATGCTAATCTGCTCAGGAAATATCCTCATAGACACATCCAAAATAATGCTTTACCAGTTCTCTAGGTATTCCTTAATCCAGCCAAATTGACACCTAAAATTAATCATCACATATATTAAGGCGATGGGACAGACAAGCTCACCTTAAGAGAATGAATACAGAGAAGAAAAGGAGGCCCAAGTCTGAGCCCTGGAACACTTAACATTTAGATATTGAGCAAAATAGCTTAAAGTTAGGAAGAAAATCAGGAAAGTGTGATGTCTTAACAGCCAAAACAATAAACTGCTTCTAAGAAGAAGTGTCTATGACTAATGCTGCTAAGAGGTCAAGTAAGGTAAGAAGAGAAAAGTGGCCACTGGTTTAGGAGTCTCCATGGAGTGGTGGAGACGGAAGCCTGACTGGAGTAGAGGAAAATTTGTGTTCAATGAATTATTGTAGAACACTGATTAGTCAGCACAATTCAGGTGCAAAGGTATTAATTTCTTTAGCTCTTTACCAGAAACTAAAATAGTGCCTCCAAATTTATGCCATATTTGCATAAAATATAGCATTATTTTTTCTAAAGATATTAGGCTGGAAAGGCAGCAAACAGCCAGATGAATCTGGATTTAAACTCTTCCTCTACCACTTTCTAACTATGAGACTTTAGGCAAGTTCCTTAACCATGTTAACCCTTAGTTACCTCATCTATAAAATGGGAATAGTAATAATACCTACCTCATAAGGTTGTTGTGAAGAATAAATGATATAATGCATGTAAAGGGCTTAGTACAAGAAAGTCAGTAAATGTTATTGTTAACTGTTATTTTCTTTTTGTTAAATAGTTCCTTTTTTAAAAAATCATAAGGCTTTATTGTAATTGGGCTACTTTAATTATTAAAATTAAATGTGGAAATTTCTTATGCAGTTTTCTTAACTTTTTAAAAATATGTGCAAATACAGGCTGGGCGCGGTGGCTCACGCCCGTAATCTCAGCACTTTGGGAGGCCGAGGCAGGTGGATCATGAGGTCAGGAGATCGAGACCATCCTGGCTAACACAGTGAAACCCCGTCTCTACTAAAAATACAAAAAATTAGCCAGGCGTAGTGGCGGACGCCTGTAGTCCCAGCTACTCAGGAGGCTAAGGCAGGAGAATGGCATGAACCCGGGAGGCGGAGCTTGCAGTAAGCCGAGATTGTGCCACCGCACTCCAGCCTGGGCAACAAAGCGAGACTCCATCTCAAAAAAAAAAAAAATGTGCAAATATAAAAAGTCATACATCCATCACTTAAAAGACGCTAATATGCCCATATGGAAAGCATGATACAGGCTGGGAACTGCTTTATCTTCAACATATCCTCATCAACCAAAATTATGTTGAGTTCTGCTTTCTAAAGTCTGCCTTAAGGAAGATAAAAGGGTTATTCGAATGATAGATTCATTTTTACCCTTAGAATATGCCCGTGACGGCCGGATGCGGTGGCTCACGCCTGTAATCCCAGCACTTTGGGAGGCCCAGGCAGGCGGATCACAAGGTCAGGAGATCGAGACCATCCTGGCTAACACGGTGAAACCCTGTCGCTACTAAAAAAAAATGTAAAAAAATCAGCCGGGCATGGCGGCATGCGCCTGTAGTCCCAGCTGCTGGGGAGGCTGAAGCAGGAGAATGGCGTGAACCCAGGAGGCAGAGTTTGCAGTGAGCGGAGATCATGCCTCTACACTCCAGTTTGGGAGACAGAGCGAGACGCCGTCTCAAAAAAAAAAAAAAAAAAAAAAAAGAATATGCCCATATGCCCATGACATCTACGTACTTTATAAGGTCAACTGTATGCTTCTTACTCCCTTACGTTTTGGGATTTTAGCCTTTTCATTTACTTTCTACATTTTTTTAAGTTGCCATTCTTATACAAAATGTTTAAATACTTAATGTATAGAAAAAAGAATTAGCCAGACTGGAAATTATGTACATAAATGAAAATATGAAAAATTGTATAAAGATTTAAATACAGAAATATCTGTATACCCAGAATAAAAATAACATCAGTAGAGCACTAGCCAAAAGACTGAAAAGTACTTACCGCAAAGTCAAAGTATAATCTCCCTGCATTTTTGTTGAGGCATCTCGGACCAAGAAGGTCCCATCTGGCATATCCCGCAATTTGTCATTTACCTCCTCCCTGAAGAACAGAATTATAAGAAAAATGAAAAAATGTCAACACTGGTTGTCTTTACATGTTACTACTAAGGCTGCTTCGGCAGTAGGTTATAGAATAATGGAGCCCTTTAGAGGTCATTTAGTTCTTTCCTGCATTAAATATGCTCTTTCTGTTTTGATTTTTGGTGGTAAGCAATCTACAGAAGAGCTATTTGATTTTTAAACTCTTCCAGATTTCAAATGTGTATAACAGATACTGTTTCCATCAAGCCTCTAGGGCTTCCTTAGGCAGGTCTGAACTTGTAAAGTTTCAGGAAAAAAACAGCGGCTGTTTAGAAAGTTATATTTAAGCAACAGTGGCAGCTGTTTCTGAACAGAAGGGGGAAAATTCACTAAGTTCATAACCTTTCAATAGGATTTTCTCCTAGTTTAAATTTGTCCCGATAACAAATTCCTTCTGTATAGGAATTTAAGGAACACTTAAAGGAAATGGCAGGGCATAAAAGACCCTTGAATCATATTAGAACCATGTGATCTTAAAATAAAAAATAATAGACTGTTTTATTGTACAATATTAAAATAGAAATATTCTAATCAATTTTAAAATAAAATGGCTGGGTGCAGTGGCTCACGCCTATAATCTCAGCATTTTAGGAGGCTGAAGCAGAGAGGTCACTTGAGGTCATGAGTTCGAGACCAACCTGGCCAACATGATGAAACCCTGTCTCTACTAAAAATACAAAATTAGCCAGACGTGGTGGCCGAGCAAGCGCCTATAGTCCCAGCTACTTGGGAGGCTGAGACAGGAGAATCACTTGAACCCGGGAGGCAGAGGTTGCAGTGGGCTGAGATTGCACCATTGCACTCCAGCCTAGGAGACTGAATGAGACTCTATCTCAAAAAAAAAAAAAAAAAAAAAAAAATTTTAATGAAATGTATTAAGTCCTCTTCAAAAAATTAAACACAGAATTACTTACCATATGACCTGACAATTCCATTCCACTACTGGGTATATACCCAAAATAACTGAAAGCAAGGACTGAGATATGTGTGCACCAATATTAACTGCAGCATTATTTACAAGAGCCATAAGTTAGAAACAATCCAAATATCCAGATTGGATTAAATGGACAGAATGGATTAAAACAATATATAGCATACACATATAATAAGATATTAGCCTTAAGAAGGAATGAGGCTGGACGCGGTGGCTCAAGCCTGTAATCCCAGCACTTTGGGAGGCCGAGGCGGGCAGATCACGAGGTCAGGAGATCAAGACCATCCTGGCTAACATGGTGAAACCCCGTCTCTACTGAAAAATACAAAAAACTAGCCGGGTGTGGTGGCGGGCGCCTGTAGTCCCAGCTACACAGGAGGCTGAGGCAGGAGAATGGCGTAAACCTGGGAGGCGGAGCTTGCAGTGAGCTGAGATCACACCACTGCACTCCAGCCCGGGCGACAGAGCGAGACTCTGTCTCAAAAAAAAAAAAAAAAAAAAAAGAAGGAATGAAATTCTGACACATGCTACAACATGAATGAACCTTGAAGATGTATGAAGAAAGTGAAATAAGCCAGTCACAAAAGGACAATTATTATATGATTACACTTATGCAAAGTACCTAGAATTGAATTCATAAGACAGAAAGCAGAATGGTGGTTGCCATGAGCTGAAGGAGGGGAGAATGGAAGGTTATTGTTTAATGGGTACAGAATTTCAGTTAGGGAAAATAAAAAAGTTCTGGAGATGGATGGTGATGATGGCTGCACAACAGTGCAAATATACTCTTAAAACAGTTGAAACTGTAAGAGTAAAAAAAAATTAAATAAATACCATTTTGGTAGAGGAAGAGAACAGAGAAGAGAAAGGGATAGATAAGTGTGTTGAGGAATACAGCATCAACCTGGAAACTGATTTGACAGAAATGGATAGGCCTTTAAAAAGAAAATACATCTGAGACCCATTAAAGCAAAGTTTAACAAGAAAAAAATTTAATAAGAAAATACAATATTCAAATTAAATGTATATAATTCCCTCTTTGGGTTCAAAATTATCTAAAACCACACTTTACCCAGAAAACAAATCTGTCCTAGAGTCCTGTTTATCAAATTGGGGTGTGTAAAGAGACTGCATCAAATTCACCCAGGGAAGCTGTTAAATGCAGATTCCTGGGCTCCACCTCAATTGATTTTTGTGCATGCAAAGACTTTGGAATCACTGGCTTAGAGAAAGAAAGGTACAGAAATGTAAGTACCCACAAATATTTTTAATTCTAAAACACATATAACTATCCTAAATGTCTAAGTGTCACTTATTTAGAAATCCATCCTCAATATAGTATTAGAAGTAATAATCACACTCATAATTTAAAGATTTTCAGCCAGGCACAGTGGCTGACACCTGTAATCCCAGCACTCTGTGAGGCCAAGGCAGGTGGATCACCATAGGTCAGGAGTTCGAGAACAGCCTGGCCAACATGGTGAATCCCTGTCTCTACTAAAAATACAAAAATTAGCAGGGCATAGTGACACATGACTATAATCCCAGCTACTCGGGAGGCTGAGGCAGGAGAATCGCTTGAATCCAGCAGGCGGAAGTTGCAGTAAGCTGAGATCATGCCACTGCACTCCAGCCTGGGCAACAGAGTGAGACTCTGTCTCAAAATAAATAAATAATGAAGATTTTCTTGTCATTTTTTCATGGGAAGAAAAGTGTTAAGACATTTATGAAATGTTCCCACACAAAATTTTTTACATGAGCATTTTTTCTGTTTTTTTTCCAGATAGTGTCTCACTCTGTCGCCCAGGCTGGAGTGCAGTGGTACTATCTCAGCTCACTGCAACCTCCACCTCCCGGGTTCTCCTGCCTCAACCTCCCAAGTAGCTGGGATTACAGGCGCATGCCAACATGCTCGGCTAATTTTCTGTATTTTAGTAGAGACAGGGTTTCACCATGTTGCCCAAGCTGGTCTCGAACTCCTGAGCTCAGGCAATCCACCCGCCTCAGCCTCCCAAAGTGCTAGGATTATAGGTGTGAGCCACCGCACCTGGCCTAAAATGGTAATCTTTAAATAAAAATTAGTAGGGCACTACAATACTTTTTTTTTTTTTTTTAGATTTGGGGGGTCGGGGCCAGGAGCGGTGGCTCACACCTGTAATCCCAGCATTTTGGGAGGCCAAGACGGGCGGATCACGAGGTCAGGAGATCAAGACCATCCTGGCGAACACGGTGAAACCCCGTCTCTACTAAAAATACAAAAAAATTAGCCGGGCGTGGTGGCAGGCGCCTGTAGTCCCAGCTTCCAGGGAGGCTGAGGCAGGAGAATGGCATGAACCCGGGAGGCGGCCGAGCTTGCAATGAGCGGAGATCGCGCCACTGCACTCCAGCCTGGGCAACAGAGCGAGACTCCGTCTCAAAAAAAAAAAAAAAAAAAAAAGATTTGGGGGGTCTTACTCTGTTGCCCAGGCTAGAGTGCAACAGTGCTCTTTATAGCCTTGAACTCCTGGTATCACGTGCTTCTTCAGCCTCAGCCTCCTGAGTTGCTGGGATTATAGGCGTAAGCCACCATGCCTGGCTTAAAATGGTTTACTTTACCTACTAATTCTCAAAAATGACTTTTTAAAAAACTGCATTCAATTACAGTAGCATTCTAGTTACCTTGAAATATCCCCCCAGTACCATTCTGCATCCTGAAGAGAAACAGAACTGTCCTTCATTCCATTTGTAACTGCTGAAGTCATTGGCTTAGGTGGCTTTGGTGGAAGAGCTAGAAGAGAAATGAATATTACTCTGTAGATGTAAATTATTTTTTGTTTTCTAATTTCCTCTGAAGCAGCTCACTAACCAAGGTATGTTAAGATTCTAATAATTATCAATCAAATTGAGTATTATTTTATGTTAAATGTTAGCAACAGAAAGAATCCTTTTGATTGCCTAAAAAGTGAAAATGTCAAGATATTTGGTTTTTTCCTTCTTACGAAACACCGACTTCTAAGTCTGTACAACTTCATCATCTCTCAAAAGCCAACATGCAACCCCTTTCCAAACAACTCAGTCCAAAAGCCACTAAGTGACCAACGTACAACATGAGAATTATAGTTAATAATATTGTATTATATACTGGTAATCTGCCAAGTGAGTAAATTTTAGGTATTCTTACTACCAAAAACAAAAAAGGGTAACTATGAAATGATGGGTATGTTATTAATAATTTGCTCAACTGTAATAGAATGAAGCCTCTTATTTTGGACTGGAATATCAACTCATGAATTTCAATGTATATAAACATAAATATGTAAATGTCTGTACACAGCATACATATATTCCCTAGCTCTGTTCCCTGAGATAGAGATTCCCTAACCCCCGGGCCGCGGACTGGCACTGGTCCATGGCCTATCAGGAAAAGGGCCACACAGCAGGAAGTGAGCAGTAGGCAAGCGAGCATTACTGCCTGAGCTTCAGCATTAGATTCTCATAGAAGCACAAACCCTACTGTGAACTGCACATGCGAGAATCGAGGTTGTAATCGAACCTTTTGAAAATCGAGTTCTTTTGGAAATCGAACTAATGCCTGATGATGTGAGGTGGTACAGTTTCATCCTGAAACCAATACCCCTACCCCGACCCCACCCCAGCAATGAAACCGGTCCCTGGTGCCAAAAAGGTTGGGGACTGCTGCCCTGAGAGGTCCTGGGGGCAACACCCCAATATGTACACTGAGCACCTTGACCTTGTTTTCTAATACCATTCTCTACTAAAAGGAACCAGGGCTCTTTGAAGAAATGGCTGATTCCAGGGACAGAATAGAGCAAGTACCAAACGAGCCTGAACATCATCTTGTGCCAAAAAGGAAGGAAGTGCTCAAAGAATGGGAGAGGCTATGTTAAAAGAACAAAATGGTGAGCCTGAAGGGGCTGGCTCTCACTGACCAAATCTGGAACAGCTGGCCTATCAATACAAATAATAATAGTAAAGAAATATAACTCACTAAACAAAATAGGAATATATGTGTCCATGCAGATATAAATAAATAAATAAAAGAAACAAAGATCGATGAGGACCAAGATTACTATTATCTCAATATACTGTCCCACAAAATCCTAATTGCAAAAGGAAAAACAATAATAGTGAAAAAGCCTGGCAAATACCACCTTAATCAAGAATCAAGGTTAATATTAGAAATAATGGGGAAACTGTGGGCCCCAATACAATGCAGTAGGAAGGATATAACATCACTTCTGTGACATCCCTGCCAAATATGCATAAACTGAATCTAATCATAAAGAAACATCAGACAAACCATGACTGAGGGGCATTCTACAAAATAACTGACCTGTAATCTTCAACAATGTACAGGTCATGAGGGTCAAGGAAAGACTGAGGAAATGTTTCAGATTGAAGAAGACGACTAAAGAATCCTGACAATTAAATGCAATGTGTAATTCTGGACTGGATCTTTTTTGCTATTAAGGACAACACTGGGACAATGGGCAAAACTTGAATGGGATCTGAGTATGACCATAGTAGTAATACATCAATGTTAGTTTTCTGATTTTGATGGTTATATTGTGCTTCTGTAGGAAAATGTTCTTGTTTGTGGGAAATACACACAAACATGGTCATCATATGGCATCATGCTGACAACTTACTCTCAAATGATTCAAAAAAATTACGTTCTTTGAACTGTACTTGTAACTTTTTTGAGATTGTTTCTTTTTTCTTAATTTAATCAAAAAATTGTAAGCAATCTTGGGGGGAAGGAGAACAATGTGAATATTTTCCCCCAAACAGAAGTCCCTTAGTTGGCCGGGTGTGGTGGCTCACACCTGTAATCCAAGCACTTTGAGAGGCGGAGGCAGGCAGATCAACTTAGGTCAGGAGTTCGAGACCAGTCTGGCCAACATGATGAAACCCCATCTCTACTAAAAATACAAATATTAGCTGGGCATGGTGGTGCACACCTGTAATCCCAGCTACTCGGGAGGCTGAAGCAGGAGAATTGCTAGAACCCCGGAGGCAGAGGTTGCAGTGAGCCGAGATTGCATCACTGCACTCCAGCCTGGGAGACAGAGTGAGACTCTGTCTCAAAAATAAATAAATAAAGTCCCTTAGTCAACTGATTTTCAACATGAGTGTCAAGATAATTCAATGAGGGAAAGAATAGTCTTTTTAACAAATTGTTCTGGAACAAGTGGATATCCACATGCAAAAAGAATGAAGTTGGATTCCTGCCTCACACCAAAATTAACTAAAAATGGATCAAAGACCTAAATGTCAAGACCTAAAACCATAAAATTCTTACAAGAAAAAATAGGCTTAAATATTTGTGACTTTATATTAGGTAACGGTTTCTTAAATATGACACTGAAAATAACAAACAAGAAAAAAATAGATCAACTGCATCAAAATTAAAAACTTCTGTACTCCAAAGGACATCATCAAGAAAGTGAAGAGACAACCTACAGGATGGGAGAATGTTTTTGTAAGTAGAACTGATAAAATATATTTTTGTAAATATTTGTAATTGTATCTGTAAATATATTTTTGTACGTGTATCTAGAATACATAAAAGACCTCTTTTAATTCAATAAAAGACAAATGACCCAATTAAATATGGGCAAAGGATCTGAATATATATTTCTCCAAAAGACAAACAAGTAGCCAATAAGCACATGAAAAGATACTGAACATAATCAGCCATCAGAGAAATGCAAATCAAAACCACAGTGAAATACCACTTCACACCCACTAGGATGACGATAATCAAAAAGACAGATAATAACAAGTGTTGGTGAGGATGTGGAGAAACTGAAATACTCATAGACTGCTGGTGGGAATGTAAAATGATGCAGCTGCTTGGAAAACAGTCTGGCTTCCTCAAAAGGCTAAATGCAGAGTTGCCCAGCAATTTCACTCTTACATATACCCAAGAAAAAAGAAACGTATATCTACACAAGAACTTGTACAGGAATGTTCATAGTAGCGTTATTTATAATGGCCCAAAAATGGAAAACAACCCAAATATCTATCAACAGATGAACAGATAAATAAAATGAGGTATATGTCCATACAACAGATTATTCGGCAATAGAAAGGAATGAGGTACTGATACATTACAACATGGACGAATCTGAAAACATTTTGCTGAGTGAAAGAAGCCTGTCATGAAAGGCCAAATATTATACAATCCCATTGTCCATAGGCAAATCTATAGAGATGGAAAGTAGATCAATGGTTGGCTAGGGCTGGAGAGTAAAGGGGGAAATAGGGAGTGACTGCTATATGAAGGATTTCTTTCAGGGTAATGAAAATATTCCAAAATTGACTATCATGATGGTTGTACAACTTTATGAAGATACTAAAAAAATCACTGAATTATACAATGTGGGTAAACTGCCTGGCATGTGAATTATATATCAATAAAGCTGTTTTAAAATAAATAAATATCAGACTTCTGAAATTACTAGATGGGGGTGGATTTGCTATAATCCACACTTTTTTTCGAAGTAGCTAAATAACCATCTTGTTTGAAAAGGATTTTATGTGAATTATAAAAGTAGCTACAGTTTGAACTAAACTTAGCAAAACCTATAATTCTTCTACTTACTTAACACAAGGATTAACAGTGTAAACTTGTTCTATACAAAGCACTGCACTATAGTATGAAAAGGTACAAAGATAAGGTGTTCCCTGCACTCAAAAGAACAAATCCAGAGAGAATGACACACAGAAACACCTAACTATAATACTCATCAGAATGCAGTAAAAAGCAAATTGTAATGGAAACCCAGCAAAAGGAGTAATTGATCCCCTCTAGGGAAACTTTAAGGTCAAACACTAAGCTTCTCAAATCTAGTCCTTAGTGATTTGAGTACATGATCAACAGAGCCCAAGAACCAATGTGCTTCATTGTATCAGCAGGTGGGTTACACTCTAATCACCTTCAAATGGAGTTATGGAGACTTTTCTACATCCCTTCACTGGAGGAGCTCTATATTGAGATGAGTTGAGTTGACCAGACTGCATGAGGAAGCTGTTATTTATGGATAATGATAGTTCACAGATAGCTCTACCACCAACAAACATGTAATGACCATTTCACATCTATTACAGAGGGCTGCCTCCTTGTATCTTGCTGTTCTCAACTACAGAAATGTAAGAAGAATGAAATTTTTATAAAGGCAGTTGCTACATGAGGTTGCTAAAAGAATACAATCATAAGGTCTGAACTGAATGCAATACTGGCCTATTTCTACATTCCTACTATCTATCATCACTCCACACAGACATAGGCAAATATGTACTGAACATCTCCTATGTTCCAGAAGCTGTGAACATAGCAATGAACTAGATTAGATATATATAGTCTCCATACATATGGACTTTATAATCCAAAGGATAAATTTCAAGATAATTCATTGTTCCTAAAATTGTGAGTACACTCAAATGTAGCTCTATCAAACTAAACTGAATCTTCAATCTAAATGTTTCGCCTTTCATTGGGAGTTATACCTGATGTAAATGACGAGTTGATGGGTGCTGACAAGTTGATGGGTGCAGCACACCAACATGGCACAAGTATACATATGTAACAAACCTGCCCGTTATGCACATGTACCCTAGAACTTAAAGTATAATAATAATAATAAAAAACAAAAAAATAAAGAAAAAAAGGAAAAATAAATAAATAAATAAAATAAGCATCACATTTAAAAAAAAAAGTTTTGCCTTCTCTGAGAGTTGTTCCCCACACTCCCATGTAGATTGTAGAATATACTGGGCAAATGTGAATAAAAATTTATCTCATAATAACCTCCTAATTGCATTAAGATAAGCATATTTATATTTATCTTGTGATATTATAAATAAAGGTAAAATAATTCCAAATCATTAAGCTTTTAAGTAGTTCAAAAGGACTATCTTGAGGGAAAAACTGATTAGAATACACTAGTCATCTTTTCAACTCCTTGACAAAGTAGTTCTTGCATGAGGTAAGCACTGCAATGCTGAGTGATAAGTTAAGTGCACCTAACCAAATACCTTCTGAAATGAGTATCCATAAAATATATAGCACTTCTATTTCTATTTAGCAGACAATGAAAAATATTTATCTTCCCATTTTTAGAAACTATATTACAAGTTTGGGGTTTTTTTTTAAATTGTGAGACAGCGTCTCATTACGTTACCCAAGCTGGTCTCGATCTCCTGGCCTCAAGTAATCCTTCCGCCTTGGCCTCCCAAAGTGCTGGGATTATAGGCATGGGCCACTCATGCCTGGCCTATATTACAAGTTTTTAAATATTAGCAATGCAGAAAGATATTTTCAATTCAGTTTTAATTAATACATAGCTATATGAAGAAACATATAGACATATAGGTGTTTTAAGTGTGTGTGTATGTGTACATATGGATATATATGCACAGAAACATATGAAGAACACACAAACTGTTAATAGTGAATACAATAGGGACCAGGAACAGCAGAGAACACTGTATGTATGTATGTATGTATATTGTGTATGTTTTATATGTTTTAACACAAAAATGGTGCCAGGTGCAGTGGTGTGCACCTATAGTCCCAGCTACTTGGAGGCTGAGATGGGAGGATTGCTTGAAGCCAGTTCAAACCCACAGTGTGCTATGATCACACATGTGAATGGCCACTGCACTCCAACTCATAATCCCTGCACTTTGGGAGGTTGAGGCAGGTGGATCACCTGAGGTCAGGAGTTTGAGACCAGCCTGGTCAACATGGTGAAACCCTGTCTCTACTAAAAATACAAAAATTAGCTGAGTGTGGTGGCGGGCACCTGTAATCCCAGCTACTTGGGAGGCTGAGGCAGGAGAATCACTTGACCCTGGGAGGCAGAGGTTACAGTGAGCCGAGATCGTGCCATTACACTCCAGTCTAGGCAACAAAGTGAGACTCTGTCTTAGCAAAAAAAAAAAAAAAAAAAAAAAAGCAACCTGATTCACACCACTATACTCTGGAAAGGCCAGGAATTGGAAGCACAATGCATCTCTGAAGGGAGGATTGAGTCATGTGGCCAGAAACAGAAGAGTTGGCTGACAATCTATAGAAAGAGCAGTTAAGTCCTCAATTCTCTTCCCCAACTGCCCAAGCAACCAGGCAACTACCCCTCCTCCACCCTAGACAAAGGTTGCCTGTCAACTCACCAGTACAGAGAAACAATTAGAAAGGCTCTGGACTCTTCATCCATGTCCCTACAAAGGACATAAACCATCATTCTGAGCAAACTATCGCAAGAACAGAAAACCAAACACCGCATGTTCTCACTCATAGGTGGGAACTGAATAATGAGAACACTTGGACACGGGGTGGGGAACATCATACACCGGGGCCTGTTGTGGGGTGGGGGGATGGGGGAGGGATAGCATTAGGAGATATACCTAATGTAAATGACAAGTTGATGGGTGCAGCACACCAACATGGCACATGTATACATATGTAACAAACCTGCACAAGCACATGTACCCTAGAACTTAAAGCATAATAATAATAAAAAAGAAAGATACAGCATGCTCAGTGCTGTGTTTTAGAATGTTTTTTAAAAAAAAAGAAAAGAAAGGCTCTGGACTCAGGGAACACCAAGCTCAGCTGAGAATAGGTAGAGACGGGGTCTCACTGTATTGCCAAGGGTGGTCTCGAATTCCTGGGCTCAAATGATCTTCCTGCCTTGGCTTCCCAAACTGCTGGGAGTACAGGTGTGAGCCACCACACCTAGCAGGTATTCATCATCTTATCACTTCTCAGTGAAGGCCTCCAGTTAACAAGTTCCTGCCCACTCACATGGAGCTTCAACATGGATGAACATTGAAAATATTACGCTAAGTGAAATAAGCAAGTCACAAAAAGACAAGTATTATGATTCTTCTTACATGAGGCTACTAAAGTGTCAAATCCGTAGAAACAGAAAGTAGAATGCTATTGACCAAGGGCTGAGGGGAGGATGGAATGGAAGTTAGTATTTAATGGGTACAGAGTTTCAGCTGAGGAAGATGAAAAAGTTCTGGAGGTGGATGGTGGTGATGGTTGCACAACAGTATGAATGTACTTAAAGCCACAGAATTTAAACATTTCAAAATGGTTAAAAACAGCTGAGTGTGATGGCTCACGCCTACAGTCTCAGCATTCTGGGAAGCCAAGGCAGGTGTATTGCTTGAGCCCAAGAGTTCGAGACCAGCCTGGGCAACAGAGCAAGATCCCATCTCTAAAGTAAATAAATAAATACTTTAAAAGAAATAGATCAAATTATTAAAATGATAAATTACATGTTACATATATTTACCACAACTTAAAATTTAAAAAAACACCAGACATTTGAGGAAAGCCATTACATTAAAGAAGACCAAAACAAGAAGAAACTGGGGAGTAACCAGAGAATTCAAGGGAAAAAAAACTTCACAGACACACAAAAACAGCATATCTCAGATATATAAAAGGAAAGACTGCATCTATGAAAGACAAACAAGATCTATACTAAAGTAACATTCAAAGAACAAAAGCCTTTATATATTAAAATTATTATAGAAAATTTTTTAAGTCAGTTCACAATCTGGCAGGTAAAGCTGAAATCTCCCAGGAAGTGGAACAAAAAGAGAAAGTAATGAAAAAATAGGGGAAAGATAAGAGAATCAGAGGATCAACTCAGAAGATCCAGCATCAAACTAACAGAAGTTCCAGAAAGCAGGAAGAGAAATCTTTAAAATAAGAAAAAAATTTTAAGAACTGAAAGACACACATTTCCTGAATAAAAATGCCCACAGAGTATGCCACATAATGAATGAAAAAGATCCACATCAAGATACACCCCTGTGGAATTTCACAACACTGGGGGAAAAGAGAAGGTCCTAAAATCTATCACAAGGACCAAAAAAAAAAAAAAGTCACAAAGGACTAAAGAATGTCTTTGGGTTGCTCAACAACACTGGAGACTAGCAACACTGAAGATAAACCTTCCAAATCTGAGGGAAAATGATTTTTTCAAGCTAGAATGATATATCCTGCCAAATTATCAATTACACATGATGGTAGAATAGATATTTTCAGATATACAAGATCTCAACCAATTCATCTCTCAGCAACCCTTCTTAGGAAGCTACTGAATGATGTGCTCCACCAAAATGAAGAAATAAACTAGGAAAGCAGGTGGTATAAAATGCAGGAAAATGGATGCCAACACCGGAGAGAAGCAATGGCAATGCCCAGCATAATGCTGAATGCAGTACCAGGATGACAGCTGAAAACAGTTAGAATTCAAACAGGAAGATGAAGGGCAGTTTAGAGGGTATGTTTAAGAAAAGAATGGAAATGGTAAATTATCTGATGTTTAACCATACTGTGATGAATTTTATGGTTCGGTCATACGGTTCTGTCAGAATCATACAATTCTGTCTTTAAATTTATATATATATAAAAAAGGAAATGTGGCCAGGTGTGGTGGCTCACACCTGTAATCCCAGCACTTTGAGAGGCCGAGGCAGGAGATCACAAGGTCAGGAGTTCGAGACCAGTCTGGCCAATATGGTGAAACCCCCATCTCTACTAAAAATGTATAAAAAATTAGCCAAATACGGTGCCATGCACCTGTAGTCCCAGCTACTTGGGAGGCTGAGGCAGGAGAATAGCTTGAACCCAGGAGGTGGAGGTTGCACTGAACCAAGATCGCGCCACTGCACTCCAGCCTAGGCGACAGAGTGAGACTCCGTCTCAAAAAAAAAAAAAAAAAAGAAAGGATGCAATCATAATATACTAATGGCTTAGCTGTGAACACTGCACGTAATAATAGTGTAAATATTGGAAGATAATTTAAGAAAGTTATAATTGTGATACAAATACACTGGAAAATGCATAGAAGAAAACAGTGTATGGCATAAGAGAATAAGAGAAGTAAATCGCTATCTTTCTTAGAAGGAATAAATGACATCAAAAGGTGAAAAATTATAAATACCAGTATTACCATATTATGAAAAACAGGGAGGTAAACACCAGAAGAAAAGGCCAGAAGAGTTAAGTGTTGCCCCTGGGCGCTAGAAAGTGGCAGAAGAGAGGGTAGGACAGGCAACTGATGATTTTGTACTATAAACCTTGTAGTACTTTTTGACTTTTTAAACTATAAACCCATATTGCTTTAAGATAAAAATCAAAAGAAACCTAGCGTTTCTTCTGATTCTACCACTTAAACTAGACTTAGTAAATTATCTCACCTGTCTGAGCCTTAAGTTCCATGCTATGTTGAATCCAACTTGTACAGGCTAGTGAGAGCTGATTGTTGTATTTTCAGGAATTTTGCAAGCTGCTATTCTATACACTTTTTTTTTTTTGAGATGGAGTCTCCCTCTATTGCCCAGGATGGAGTGCAGTGGTGCAATCTCAGCTCACTGCAACCTCCACCTCCTAGGTTCAGGCGATTCTCCTCCCTCAGCCTCCCGGGTAGCTGGAACTACAGGCACATGCCACCATGCCTGGCTAGTTTTTTTTGTATTTTTAGTAAAGACAGGGTTTCACCATATTGGCCAGGCTGGTGTCGAACTCCTGACCTCATGATCCGCCTGCCTTGGCCTCCCAAAGTGTTGGGATTACAGGTGTGAGCCACCGTGCCCAGCCTCTACACAGTCCTTATTAAATATTAAATAAGTTCACAATTAAATTATATTAAAAATAAAGTTTAAAAATGCTTAAACCTCATTACTTCATTAATACTGTATTTATGTTTTTAAGAAACATCTATTGTATTTATATAATGGAAATACTGTGTGCTACTGAGGATTTCTTTCAAATTCTGCATTCAGTATGTCAGTCACACTAGTAGATTGAAATCAGCCACAGTGGGAGTATTTATATTTTGGAAATCAGCAAATACTACAAATCAGAGAGCTTGATTTATTGTGGTATTGATGATTTGCCTGGGGTTAGCAAACTATGGCCCTCTGCCTGTTTTCCAAGGCGCAAAAAATAGTTTTTACTTTTTTTATTATTTTGAGATGAGGGTCTCACTATGTTGCCCAGGCTGGTCTCAAACTCCTGGGTTCAAGTCATCTTCTTGCCTCACCCTCCTGAGTAGCTGTAGAACTAAAGGCGTGCACCACTGTGACCAGCGTTTTTACTTTTTTCTTTTTTTTTTTTTTTTTTTTAGACAGAGTCTCACTCTGTTACCCAGACTGGAGTGCAGTGGTACAATCTCGGCTTACTGCAACCTCCACCTCCCAGATTCAAGCGATTCTCCTGCCTCAGCCTCTCAAGAAGCTGGGACTACAGGCACGGGCTATCACACCCAGCTAATTTCTGTATTTGTAGTAAAGACGGGGTTTCCCCATGTTGGCCAGGCTGGTCTTGAACTCTTGACTTAAGTGATCCACCTGCCTTGGCCTCCCAAAGCGCTGGGATTACACGTATGAGCCACCACGCCTGGCCCGGTTTTACATGTTTAAATGGTTATAAACACACACACACACACACACACACGTGCGCGCGAAAGATCATTTGTGGCCTGCAAAGCCTAAAGTATTTACTATATGGCTCTTTACAGAAAAAATATGTCAATTCCAGATCTAGACTTAAGGAAATGATAGAGAAAATATTAATTCATTGTAATAATCTCCACTCTTCTGAATTCTATGGCTGCAGCTTTAGTGCAACAAGCAAATTTGAGGGTATTCAAAACCAAATACATACAATCATACCTCAGTATCCTCATAGGATTGGTTCCAGGATCCCTGCAGTTACCAAAATCCAAGGATACTCAAGTCCATTTTATAAAATGACACAGTATTTGCATACAGCTTATGTACATCCTCCTATATACTTTAAGTCATCTCTAGATTACTTGTATCTAATACAATGTAAATGCTATGTAAAGAATTGTTATACTGTATTTTTATTTGTATTATTTTTGTTGTTATATTGTTAATTTTATTGGTTTTTTCACACACACCCTGAATCCACAGTTGTTTGTTATTTCAATTCGAGAAAGCAGAATCTGTGAATAGGGAGGGCCCACCGCATTTCCTCACCTGTTCCTATCCACCCTATCCTGATAAAAGGCACCACTATGCATTTGTCAAAACTCAAAGAACTGTACACCAAAGAGTATAAACTTTACTGTATGTAAATTTTAGAGTATTTTTTTAATCAGCTGTATGTATAACATCTTAAATGAAGATGCCTTAGCCCAACGGCCTACAGATTCTGATTCCATTGATCCAGAATGAGACCTGGGTAACTATGTTTTTTTAAAAAGGCAATTGGTAATTCTGATATAAAACTAGAATGAGAACCACATTCCTAACCCCACAAAGGTACTCCTTGACCTCTCTACTTTTTTTTTTTTTTTTTTTTTTTGAGACGGAGTCTCACTCTGTCGCCCAGGCTGGAGTGCAGTAGTGCTATCTCGACTCACTGCAACCTCCGCCTCCCAGGTTCAAGCGATTTTGCCTCAGCCTCCCGAGTTAGCTGGTACTACAGGCACGGGCCACCACACCCAGCTAATTTTTTGTATTTTTAGTAGAGACGGGATTTCACCGTGTTAGACAGGCTGGTCTCGATCTCCTGAACTCGTGATCCGCCCACCTTGCCCTCTCAAAGTGCTGGGATTACAGGAGTCAGCCACCACACTTGGCCCTCTCTCTACATCTTTACCACTTACTCCAGTAATCCCAGTTCTTTCACCTCAATGAGACCTCCAATTTACAGCAATGCTACCACTGTTCTTTCACCTCAGTAAGACCTCTAATTCCTCAAACTTAGTACTTTCTTTCTATCCCATACTGGTCTTCATTCTCCCTCTCTCTCAACTAATACTATCGTCTCTTTTGCTCTCTTATCCTCCCACTGTACCTGTCTGGCAAGACCCCGACCATAGCTCAATCCGTTTTCATGCTTTTTCTGCTCTCTCTCTCTAGGCTAATAAAGAGGAAAAAAGTTACATCATCTTCAATTGGTTTCACTAATAATGGTCTCCAACCATAAGTGGACCCTCAAAACAATCCAAAAATCTTACCCTAAATTTACCTCCCTCCCATTCTTCACTACAAGCTATTTCAAACATCATATTCTACCTCCCGAACCAGCCCTAAGTAACATATGTAGAACCAAAAACGGCAAACATAAAAGTATTATTCTTGTGTTAGGAAAAAGTCCCCAGTACTCCCAGCTTAATTAGCTGGTACTGGTAGTTTAGTATAACTAGAGATCATAAGCTAGCAGATCAGAATCTGCCTTTAAGTTTCATTAGGAAGAACTACACACTATTACTAATTCATGTTTCTGTTTTGCAGTTAACTCATTTAAGCTATATTTTGGTCAATCAGCTGAAAAGAAATACTGTAAGGGATTTGCAATGCCCCCTAATATCTCCTTCTCTTTGTCAACTTCTCACATTTGCTTTCCAAAAAATTCTTAATATTTACCTTCCAAATAGTAAATGCGATCTCCTACACATATCTTTGACATGAAAATGCTCAGTTTAAGAAAAATGGTTCAGTCACATAAATCTTTGCTATATAGTATTGAGGGCATTTAAATACTAAGAACATAAATTATTCTGTTAAATGTTGTCAGCCAGGTGTGGTGGCTCATGCATGTAATCCTAGCACTTTGGGAGGCTGAGGTGGGCAGATCACTTGACTCCAGGAGTTTAAGACCAGCCTAGGCAAATTAGCCGGGCGTGGTGGCAGGTGCCTGTAATCCCAGCTATTTGGGAGGCTGAGGCAGGAGAATCGCTTGAACCCAGGAGGCAGAGTTTGCAGTGAGCCAAGATCATGCCACTGCACTCCAGTCTAGGTGACAGAGTGAGACTCCGTCTCAAAAAAAAAAAAAGACCAGCCTGGGCAACACATGGAGAAGCTGTCTCTACAAAAAACTACAGCAATCAGCCGGGTATGGTGGTGTGTGCCTGTAGTCCCAGCTGTTTGGGAGGCTGAGGTGAGAGGATCACCTGAGCCCAGGAAGTCAAGGCTGCAGTGAGCCAAGATTGTACCACTGCACTCCAACCTGGGCAACAGAGTGAGACCCTGTCTCAAAAAAAACAAAAAAAAGTGTCGAAAATGAAAGATGTTATCAAAGACACAAAACAAACCTAAAATATTCCATCAGATAATAAATTCTGACTATCTGTTAAAGAACCAAGAAACAAGAAAAAAATTCCAAAGATATCTATTTGTGATAACTAGATATTATAAAAGGTTCAAACTACAAAATAAAACAAAATAATTTCATAATACATACTTCCTAAAATTCACAAATCTATTTCATTTTAGAGGAACAGAAGATGAAGAGAATTAGAACTATCTTGGATGTTAGGATATAATCTTAGATGCAGAATAATGCTTAGGAAAAAAAGACTAGTTAATCAAGCTAACCAAGGGGAAAACATTTATTTTAATTAAATCTTCAACTTTTTGAAAGCCTAAAAATGAAATTATGGAAACAGGAGGAGAGAGAAAAGACAAAAAACATTTCATCCTTCTAAAAGGGAAAAAACTGACAGCTTTTATCAAGTTCATTTTAAAAGACAATGATTATACAAAATTTCCCCCCAGCATCCGTAAGCTGCCACATCCAAATCCAAACTTCACTGACTATTTGGCATCCAGCATTGAATTACAGAACAACTTTGCTCATGCATGGACAAATGCTATTTTTCCCCAGCGGAATGATTTCTCTGTAGTGTGCTCATTAGTAACACTAACCCCTTCCTATGCCCCAACAACCGACTGCTTTGTGAGCTAAATCCCAATCCCAAATCAGACATTGTTGGCAAAACTAATCTCTGAATGAAAACGGTACAACAGTCAATCACAGCATAGAATTTGGATTGTATGTTACTGACGCTGAGACAGAAAACTGTGCCATTTCTAGCAGGTAGTTTTAGTTGAGTTTCTTGGCTCAGCAAAATTGAAGGATGATTTTATCTTTCGAGACACATATGATATTTTCATAAAATTATAGTACTCATTTCTCTCTGAAAACACATTTTAAAAAACGGTTTCACAATCAAAATAAACAATTACTTCAA
The DNA here is from genome assembly GCF_008728515.1 of Papio anubis. Taxonomy (NCBI): domain Eukaryota; kingdom Metazoa; phylum Chordata; class Mammalia; order Primates; family Cercopithecidae; genus Papio; species Papio anubis. The sequence continues at coordinate 44,621,555 of NC_044976.1, forward strand.
CAACTAGAGGGTGGCGATTCCTCAAAGACCTAAAGGCTTTGATCCAGTAATCTCATTACTGGGTATACACCAAAAAGAATACAAATCATACTATTATTAAGATACATGCATGTGTATGTTCATTGCAGCACTATTCACAATAGCAAAGGCACAAAATCAACCTAAATGCCCAATCCATGATAGACTGGATAAAGAAAATACGGTATATATACAGCATGGAATACTATGCAGCCATAAAAAGGAACAAGATAATGTCCTTTGCAGGGACATGGATGGAGTTAGAAGCCATTATCCTCAGCAAACTAACTTTGAGAGGCCGAGGCAGGAGGATCGCAGGAACAGAAAACCAAACACTGCATATCCTCACTTATAAGTGGGAACTACATGATAAGAACACATGGACACATGGCAGGGAACAACACAAACTGGGGCCTGTCGGGGGGTGGTCGGGGGAGAGAGAGCATCAGGCGGAATAGCTAATGGATGCTGGGCTTAATACCTAGGTGATGGGATGATCTGTGTAGCAAATCACCCTGGCACATGTTTACCTATGTAACAAAAATGCACATCCTGCACACGTACCCCTGAACTTAAAAGTAGAAGTAAAAAAACAATTAGAAGGGAAAACAATTAATTAAAAGTTAAAGGTTGACAAATTTAGGTTGATATATTAGGTTGATACATTAATGTGATTCTCCCTCTATACCTCTTTCCAAGTTGGAGACAGTTTCTTCAAGATTTCATTTTGATACCACCCATTCATATGATATAATTTGGGTAAGTAGTTTCTTCAGTTAAAGTTAATTGCTTTGAAGACTTCCCCAAATGCTGTTGATAATAATAATAAATTTCCTCCTGATAGCAATGAATTATACGTATATCTTTATTTTTATGGAGACAAGGTCTCGCTATGTTACCCAGGATGGTCTCAAACTCCTGGACTCAAATCATCCTCCTGCCTTGGCCTCCTAAAGCACTGGGATTGCAGGCGTGAGCCACTGCGCCCGACACAATGGATTAAATGTATGTTCTAGGGCTTCTCCAGCTGGAGTACAGAATGAGTGGGCATGCATAAGTTTTACATTTATTTCATTCAAATAAATACTATATTTGTTTCTTAGCATTGCTCACAAACACACAGATGAAATTAAATCTTTTTTTTAAAAAAAACCTATCCTTTTCACACACTACTAATCATTGGTGAGTAAAAACCACCAAAGTAAAATCTCCTGGCTGTCAGGTAACCTAGCAGAGTAACTTTGAACAATCTGTTCTATTTATCTGTAAAATGGTTGATTATATCACCATCGTCTCTCTCATCTCTAATTTTTATGGACTTTTATATTCAGTCATCTGAAAGACAGTATACTAGGCAGATTTCACTGAAATACCAGAAATTTCATTAATATTCTGCTGGGTGCCATAAGTCATTCCTCACTGGTAAGCTACATTAAATGAGAATCTAACAAAGTATTTCTGTGTGTTCTTAAAAAGAATAACCAGAACAAAAAAATAGCATTAATATATTTTTAGAAGGCAGTAATAAAACTGGCCAGGTGCAGTGGCTCACGTCTGTAATCACTTAGGGAGACAGGTAGGCAGATCACTTGAGGTCAACAGTCAAGAGAGCAGCCTGGCCAACACGGTGTAATCCCAGCTACTTGGAAGGCTGAGGTGGGAAGATCACTTGAACCTGGGAGGCAGAGGTTGCAGTGAGCGCAGATCACGTCACTGCACTCCATCCTGGGCAACAGAGTGAGACTCTGTCTTTAAAAAAAAAAAAAAGAAGAAGAAGAAGTCAATAACAAAACTGAAGAAAACTAGGATCAGATAAGTATTCAGGGAACTTCTCAACTCATTCTGTGAGGCCAGTATTCCCCTGATACCAAAACCAGAAAAAGAAAAAAACAAAAAACAAAACAAAACAAAAGGAAAAACCTACAGGCCAATATCCCTTATGAACACAGACACAAAAATCCTCAACAAAATACTAGCAAACCAACTCCAGCAACATATAAACAGGATTATATATCATGAACAAGTGAGATTTGTTTCCAGGAATGCAAGATTGGCTCAACAAACAAAAATCAATCAAGGTAACACACCATATTAACAGAATAAAGGACAAAGACCAGCATAATCATCTCAACAGATGCAGAAAAATCATGTGACAAAATTAAACACCCTACCAGGTGCAGTAGCTCACATCTATAATCCTAGTACTTTGGGAGGTCACGGTGAGAGGATACCTTGAGGCCAAGAGTTCAAGACCAGCCTGGTCAACATTGTGAGACCCTGCCTCCAAAAAAATATATAATTCAAAAATTAAACACCTACTTATGATAAAAATACTCAAAAACTAGGATTAAAGGGAATTCCTCACCTGATAAAGAGTATCTACAGAAAACCCACAGCTAGCATCATAATTCATGGTGACAAACTGAATGTTTTCCCCTACAATCAAAAACAGCACAAGGATGTCTGCTGTTACCACGTCTATTCAACACTGTAATTAAGACTCTAGCTAGGGGCTGGGCATGGTGGCTCATACCTGTAATCCCAGCACTTTGGGAGGCCGAGGCAGGTGGATCACCTGAGGTCAGGAGTTCAAGACCATCCCGGCCAACACGGTGAAACCCTGTCTCTATTAAAAATACAAAAATGAGCTGGGCATGGTGGCACGCACCTGTAGTCCCAGCTACTCGAGAGGCTGAGGCAGAAGACTCACTTGAACCCAGGAGGTGAAGGCTGCAGTGAGCCGAGATCACACCATTGCACTCCAGCCAGGGCAACAAGAGCGAAACTCCATCTCAAAAAAAATTAAAAAAAAAAAAAAAAAAAAAAAAAGATTCTAGCCAGGGCTATTAGGGAAGTAAAATAAATAAAAGGCATCCAGAGAGAGAAAAGGAAAACGACGATCTCTATTTGCATACTCAATCATAAGAAATACTCAAAAAACTACTAAAGCTAATAAAAGAGTTCAACAAGGTTGCAGAACACAAGATGAATATACAAAAATCAAGAGTATTTCTACACACTAGCAATGAACAATCCAAAAATGAAATTAAAAAAACAATTCCATTTCAACAAGCACATAAAAAAGATACTCAGCATCATCAGTCATTAGGAAAATGCAAATCAAAACCACAGTGACATACTACCTCACATCCACTAGGATAGCTGTAATCAAAAGGATATATAACAAGTCTTGGTGACGATGTGGAAAAAGTGAAACCATAATACACTGCTGTCAGGAAAGTAAATATGACCCAGTAATTCTACTCCTAGGTGTATACCCAACAGAACTAAAAACTAAGTTCACATAAAAACTTGCAATGAATGTTCATGGCAGCATTATTCAAAATAGCTAAAGGTGGAAACAACCCAAATATCCATTAACTGGTGAATGGATAAACAAATATTCAGAGTGGAATATTGTTTAGCCATAAAAAGGAATGAAGTACTGATACATACCACAATTGAATAAACCTTGAAAACATTATGCTAAGTGAAAGAAGTCAAACACAAAAGGCCATATACCACGTCATTCCATTTCCATGAAATGTGCAGAATAGGCAAACTTACAGAGACAGAAAGTAGATTAACAGTTGCCACAGACTGGGGCTAAGAAGAATGGGGAGTGACTTTTTTTTGAGACAGGATCTTGCTCACCCACCCAGGCTGGAGTGCAGTGGCACTATCATAGCTGACAACCTCAAACTACTGACTTCAAGCGATCCTCTCACATTGACCTACCAAGTAGCTGGGACTACAGGCGCACGACACCATGCTTAGCTAATTTTTTTTTTTAATTTTTGTAGAGACAGGGTCTCGCTATACTGTCCAAGCTGGTCTTGAACTCCTGGCCCCAACTGATCCTCCCACCTCAGTCTCCCAGAGCTGGGATTATGGGCATGAGCCACCCCACCCAGCCGACAGTGACTCTTAATAGTTACAGGACTTCTTTTGGGGGTGATAAGAATGTTCTGGAATAAGACAGTTGTAATAGTTGCACAACTATGCGACTATACTAAAAACCATTGATGTTGTTAAAAACACTTTTAAAAGGTGGATATACGGCATGTGAATTATATCATAACAGAAAAAGTAGTCAAACAAAGGTACTTTCAAAATTCTACTTAATTTAAAACAGAATTTTATCAGACCTTTTTAAGTTGTAATAAAACACAAAAGTACATACACAAAGACCAATCACAGAGGGAATTAGATGTTTCAATTCAGGACTTACTTTCAACCTAGTATAATTTTTTATATGACAGAAAAACTACCTGGTTCTAAATCTCTGGCTGCTCCTTTTTAGACTCCTTGGAATGCAAGGTTGATTTTCCCTCAGGCTTTTCTTCCTCCACCACTGCTTTTTACCCCTCCCAAATTCCCTTATTTTCCCCCAGGGGTTCCATCTCCTAACATATTTCGTATCCGTATGAACTTTATACAGGAGGAATCTTTCCACAGCATTTCATTCTGCATTACATTTTTAGATTAATTTATGTTGATACAAGTAGGTATTTTTATTTTCTCACCTCTACCATTACATGAATACTCTATAATTTCTTCATTCTCTTAATGATGGACATTTGAGCTGTTTCTAGTTTTCTGTTTTTACGAACAATGTTGCTATGAACTTAATGGTACTTGTCCCAGGTACAAACTCTTGTTCATCTTCTACAGTTTCCCTAGGGTATATACTTTACTAGATATTGCTAAGTTCCTCTCTACAATGAGGTTCTAGTTGATATTCCACTGTCCACATAAGTATATGAGAGTTTTCCTTATTCTACATCCTCACCAAAATGGTGAGTGTAAAATATTATTCCACTGAAGTTTTAATTTGCATTTCCATGGCTACTAAAGAGGTTGAACACCTTTTCATGTCTGCAGGACATTTGTATTTCGTCTTCTATGAATTTCCAATCTATTGTCTTATTATTACTACTGGTTGGTAAAATATTCTTCATATATCCTGATTATTAATCCTTTTTAGTTATTTTTTCTGCAAATATTTTCTCCCAGATGATGGGGTATCTTTCTATCTCATGCTGAATTTCAGTAACTGTATATTTTTTATTTTAATCTAGACATATTTATCAATCTTTTTCTTTTACAGTTCAAATTTCAAGTCTTATTGAAGAAATCCTTTCTACCCTCCCTGCCCTAATATCATAAAAGCATTCTCCCACTTTTTTCTAAAAGTTTTACTTTTCACATTAACATCTCTAATTATCAGGTACATTTTTTAATATGGTAAGTAGAAATCTCATTTTATTTTCCATATAAATAACCAATTGTTCCATTATCATTCACTGTTTAGTCAGTCCATCATCTCCTTACTCATCTTCAACACTCACTGTCATGTATTAAGTTTCTTTATATTCAGGGGTTCTGTTTCTGGGCTCTTTATTCTTCACAGAGGTTGGTCTATCCTGTGTCAATACCACATTGCCTTAAATATTAACAATATTGGCCTTATAAATAATGCTGTGTAAAAGACTAAGTGTGCCTTCCTAATTTTTCTTGGCAGTTTCCTCTTCTTTATAAATTTTAGAGCTCGTCAAGTTATATGAAATACCCTGTCATTATATTAAACAGAAGTGCACTGAACTTACAAATTAATTTGGAAAGAATTGACATGTTTATGTCACTGGGTCTTCCTATCAGTTAATATGGTATCCCAATTAGATCTTCTCATGTCTTTTAATGGAAATTGTATAATTCTCACCATAAAAGGTCATGTGCATCTTTTGTTGATTTTGTTCACTGGTACTTTTCAATTGTTGTCCTTGTAGCTGTTACTGCTAGAATGAATATCTTTTTTAAAATATATTTTGTAGGCCAGGAACTGTGGCTCATGCACGTAATCCTAGCACTTTGGGAGGCTGAGGTAGGCAGAACACTTGGGGCTAGGAGTTTAAGACTAGCCTAGTCAACATGTCGAAACACTGTCTCTACTAAAAATACAAAAATTAGCTGGGTGTGGTGGCACATCTGTAATCCCAGCTACTTGGGTGACTGAGGCACGAAGAATAGCTTGAACCCAGAAGGCAGAGGTTGCAGCAAGCTGAGATCACACCACTGCCCTCCAGCCTGGGCAACAGAGCGAAACTCCGTCTCAAAAAAAGAAAAATTTTGTGAAAACATCCCAAGTGGGCTGGGCATGGTGGCTCACGCCTGTAATCCCAGCACTTTGGGAGGCTGAGGTGGGCAGATCACGAGGTCAAGAGATGGAGACCATCCTGGCCAAACATGGTGAAACCCCGTCTCTACTAAAAATACAAAAAAAGTAACTGGGTGTGGTGGCATACACCTGTAGTCCCAGCTACTCAGGAGGCTGAGGGAGGCTGAGGCAGGAGAATCACTTGAACCTGGAGACGGAGGTTGCAGTGAGCCGAGATCACGCCACTGCACTCCAGCCTGGCAACAGAGTGAGACTCTGTCTCAAAAAAGCAAACAAACAACAACAAAAAAAAACCCAAGTGTCCATCAACAGATGACTGAATAAACAAAATGTGGTCTGTATGTACAATGCAGTATTATTAAGTCATAAAAATGAGTAAAGTTCTGATACATGCTGCAATATGGATGAACACCAACATTATACTAAATGAAATACGAAGACACAAAAGGACAAATATTGTATGATTCCATTTATATGAAATAGCTAGAATAGGCAAATTCATAGAGAAAGAAAGTTGAATAGAATTTACCAGGAGCTGAGAGTGAGGGGAGAATGAGTGAGTCATTGCTTAATGGTTATAGAGTTTCTATATGGAAGATGAATATAGCTGCACAACATTGTAAATGTAATTATTGCCACTGAATTGTACCCTTAAAACAGTTAAAATGAAAAATTTTGTCATATATATTTTATAATTTTAAAAAATTAACAATGTAATGCACCAAAACATTGAATTGTATACTTAAAACTGGTGATTTGTATGGTATGTGAATTATATCTCAATAAAGCTTTTTTAAAATTACATTTGTTATCTGCTACTTGTATAATGGAATCCAACTGTATAGTGGTCTTGGATCCAACAACCGTATTTCATATATATCAGCAAATTATCTTTTGCTTTTTAAGCAGTATTCATCTTAGAATAACCCATTAAATACTTTAATGAGAATGACAATGTTTCTTCTTTTTCTTGATTCAGGAAGAATTTATCTAAAGTTATGAGTGTCTATAAATGTTTGCTAGAACTCATTTATAAATCTATATGGGCCTGATTAAGATGGCTACTAAAAGAAAAAAGAAAAGAAGAGAACAAGTGTTGGCAAGGAAGTGGAGTAACTGGAACCCTTGAGCACTGTTGGTGAGATTGTAAAATGGGGCAACTGCTATGGAAAACGGTATGGAGGTTCCCCAAAAAATGTTTTTAAAAATACCATACAATACAGCAATCCTTCTTATTCTGGGTATACATCTACAAAAAAAAAAAACTGAAAGCAGAGTCTCAAAGAGACATTATACTAGCAGACCCATGTTCACAGTAGCACTATTCACAATAGCTAAGAGTTGGAAGCAACCCAAAGTCTATCAACAGATTAATGGATAAACAAAATGTAGTATATACATAAATGGAATATTATTCAGCCTTAAAAAGGAAGAAAATCCCTTCATATGCAACAACTGAACCCTGAAGACATTATACTGAGTGAAATAAGCCAAAGACAAATATTACATGATCCCACTTACTTATACGAGGTATCTAAAGTAGATAAAATCATAGAAACAAAGTAAAGGTTGGTTACCAGGGGTTGGGCAATAGGGGAAAAGACTGGTAGCTGTTTAATGGGTACAGAGTTTCAGATTTGCAAGATGAGATCTGGAGATCTGCTTCAAAACAATGTTAATATGCTTAATACCACTCAATAGTACACTTGAAAGTGCTTATGATGGGCCAGGTGCGGTGGCTCATGCTTGTAATCCTAGCACTTGGGGAAGGCAGATTGCCTGAGCTCCGGAGTTCGAGACCAGCCTGAGAAACATGGTGAAATCCCGTCTTTACTAAAATACAAAAAATTAGCCGGGTGTGGTGGCAGGCGCCTATAATCCCAGCTACTCAGGAGGCTGAGGCACGAGAACTGCTTGAACCCAGGAGGTGGAGGTTGCATGAGCTGAGACTGTGCCACTGCACTCCAGCTCGTGCAACAAAGTAAAAGTCTCTGTCTAAAAAAAAAAAAAAAAAAAACAGCAAAGCCAGGAGTGGTGGCTCACGCCTGTAATCCCAGCACTTTGGGAAGCTGAGGCAAGTGGCTCACCTGAGGTCAGAAGCTCGAGACCAGCCTGGCCAACATGGTGAAGTCTCATCTCTACCAAAAATACAAAAAATTACCCAGGCGTGGTGGCTGATGCCTGTTATCCCAGCTACTTGAGAGGCTGAGGCAGGAGAATTGCTTGAACTCGGGAGGTGGAGATTGCAGTGAGCTGAGATCGCTCCATTGCACTCCAGCCTGGGCAACAAGAGTGAGACTCTGCCTCAAAAAAAAAAAAAAAAGTTTATCATGGTATTATTTATTTATTTATTATTTATTTAGAGACAGAGTCTCGCACTGTTGTCCAGGCTGGAGTGCAATGGCACGATCTTGGCTCACTGCAACCTCCACCTCCTGGGTTGAAGTGATTCTCCTGCCTCAGCCTCCCAAGTAGCTGAGATTACAGGTGCCTGCCACCATGCCTGGCTAATTTTTTGTGTTTTTAGTAGAGACGAGGTTTCACCATGTTGGCCAGGCTGGTTTCAAACTCCTGAACTCGTGATCCACCTGCCTCGGCCTCCCAAAGTGCTGGGATTACAGGCATGAACCACCGTGGCCAGCCATGATGGTATATTTTATATTATGTGAAGGTCTTTTTTTTGTTGTTTTTTTGAGACGGAGTCTCTCTTTTGCCCAAGCTGGAGTGAAGTGCTGCGATCTCGGCTCACTGCAACCTCCGCCTCCTGGGTTCAAGTGATTCTCCTGCCTCAGCCTCCTGCGTAGCTGGGATTACAGTATGCACCATCACGCCCAGCTAGTTTTTTTGTATTTTTAGTAGAGGCAGAGTTTCACTATGTTGGCCAGGTTGGTCTCGAACTCCTGACCTCAGGTGATCCACCCGCCTCGGACTTCCAAAGTGCTGGGATTACAGGCATAAGCCACCACACCTGGACATGAAGTTTTTAAAAATTACAATGATTAAAAAAAAAAAAAAAGGAAATCATATGGGCCTAGAATTGTTTTGGTAGATCTTTTAAATTACTAATTAAATTTCTTTTATGGTTACAAAATTATAAAGATTTTCAATTTCTTTTCAAGTCAGTTTTGGTAAGATTTTCTTAAGTTATTTTTAAAAAGTGCTTTCCCTATTAAAGCTATATTTTCATAGCTCACTAAATTGTCTATTTAATTCTGTGTAGTTACCAGGTAAATCCTATCAGAAAGTATCAAGTACCCATTTGAAGCCATAATCCATTAAATGAAACATCTACAAACAAGAGAGATTACAATGATGGGAATTTGCACCAAAGCAGCAGCTGCATTGCCGCAGTTCTTTTGTTTTGTTTTGTTTTGTTTTTGAGACTGAATCTCGCTCTGTGGCCCAGGAGTACAGTGGCCGGATCTCAGCTTACTGCAAGCTCTGCCTCCTGGGTTTACACCATTCTCCTGCCTCAGCCTCCCGAGTAGCTGGGACTACAGGCGCCCGCCACCACACCCGGCTAGTTTTTTGTATTTTTTTTGTAGAGACGGGGTTTCACTGTGATAGCCAAGATGGTCTCGATCTCCTGACCTCATGATCCGCCCGCCTCGGCCTCCCAAAGTGCTGGGATTACAGGCTTGAGCCACCGCGCCCGGCCAACATTGCCGCCGTTCTATCTTCACCTTCACAATGTTTCCCTTGGTCAAAAATGCACTAACGGCAGGGCACAGTGGCGCACACCTGTAATCCCACCACTTTAGAAGGCCAAGGTGGGCGGATCATTTGAGGTCAGGAGTTCGACACCAGCCTGACCAACATGGAGAAACCCTGTCTCCACTAAAAATTACAAAAAAATTAGCTGGGCGTGGTGGCGAGCACTTGTAATCCCAGCTACTCAGGAAGCTAAGGCAGGGAGCTTGAACCTGGGATGTGGAGGTTGCAGTGAGCCAAGATTGCACCACTGCACTCCAGCCTGGGTGACAGAGTGAGACTCCATCTAAAAAAAAAAAAACAACAACAACAACAACACACTAAGTCATCTCCAAGTTCAAAGCATTCAGCAAACAATGGCAAGGCAGAGCCACCAGAAACATAAACCTGATTTTCACGACAAATATGGTAATACTGTATTAGCTAGTGGAGCCACTTTCTGTATTGCTGTATGGACATATGGAGCAACACAAATTGGAATAGAATTGAACCTATCCCCTGTTGGGAGAGTCACTCCAAAGGAATGGAGAGATCAGTAATCATCCCAGCTGGTATAATACTGAATTGTTTAAAAAACAGCTCATCAGCTGGGCGCAGTGGCTCACACCTGTAATCCCAGCACTTTAGGAGGCCGAGTCAGGCAGATCATGAGGTTGAGTTCAAGACCAACTTGGCCAACATGGAGAAACTCCATCTCTACTAAAAATACAAAAATTAGCCAGCATGGTGGCTTGCGCCTGTAATACCAGCTACCCGGAAGGCTGAGGCAGGAGAATTGCTTGAACTCAGGAAGCGGAGATTATGGTGAGCACGCCACTGCACTCCAGCCTGGGCGACAGAGCGAGACTCTGTCTCAAAACAAAACAAAATAAAACAAAACAAAAATCAGCTCATCAGCTGGACACAGTGGCTCACACCTATAATCCTAGCACTTTGGGAGGCCAACGCAGGTGGATCACCTGAGATCAGAAGTTCAAGACCAGTCTAGCCTGGCCAACACAGCGAAACCCCATCTCTACTAAAGATACAAAAATTAGTCGGGCATAGTGGCGGGTACCTACAATCCCAGCTACTCAGGAGGCTGAGGCAGGAGAATCACTTGTACTCCGGGGCTGGGGTGGAAGGGGGAAGTGGGGGCAGAAGTTGCAGTGAGCCGAGATTGTGCCACTTCACTCCAGCCTGGCCGAAAGAGCAAAACTCCATCTTAAATAAATAAATAAAATGCAATAAAATAAAAAACAGCTCATAATTGATGCCAAGTAAAAGCACTGTGTATCCATTAAGATATGGCATCACTGAAGAAATAAAGTATATTTGAAACCTTCAAAAAAAATTACAATGATGACTACTTCTTGTGGAAATTAATTTACACATGGCAATTATAGGCATCTCAAATATAAAAGCTGATGAATAATACATCCACATACAGCATTCCCTATTTTAACTTTGAGTACAGTGCAATCATTTATTTACTTATTTATTGATTGAAACACAGTCTTGCTTTGTTGCCCAGGATGGAGTACAATGGCATGACTATGGCTCACTGCAGCCTTGACCTTCCAGGCTCAAGTGATCCTCCCACCTTAGCCTCCCTAGTAGCTGGAACTACAGGTACATACCACCACACCCAGCTAATTTTTTTTTTTTTTTTTTTTTTTGTAGAGACAAGTTTTCACTACGTTGCCCAGGCTGGTCTCAAAATTCTGGGCTCAAGGGGCTAGACCCACCTTGGCCTCCCAAAGTTCTGGAATTACAGGCATAAGCCACCATACAGAGCCTTAACCATTAAATCCTTTCTGATATATTCTTGATGATTATCTCCCTGCCCCCCAAAAAATCTAAATCTTTGGTTTCAATGATTTTTAGTAGTTGATTTCAAATTGTTTTTCTTCCACCAACCATAGTAAAAAACAATAATCAAATATAAATGACTTAGGAGAAAAATAACTTTAGATAATGGATGCATAGATACATTGATATTTACACATTAATATATTCTAGAAGGCCTATTAAGGAGTCCATGACTCAACTTGGAAGGTTAGTTGGAACCCATATTTCTTCCATTCCTTTGCAAAGTTAGTTGGAAGCCATATTTCTTCCATTCCTTCCAAAGCAGTCTTAAATGATACCCCAGGGATCAGCAAATAATGTTGAGTCCCTTATGATGTCCACAAATTGATTGCCTTAGTCTTTTTTTTTTGACAGAGTTTCACTCTTGTTGCCCAGGATGGAGTGCAATGGCGTGATCTCAGCTCACTGCAACCTCTGTCCCCTGGTTTCAAGCAATTCTCCTGCCTCAGCCTCCCAAGTAGCTGGGATTACAAGCATGCGCCACTAGGCCTGGCTAATTTTGTATTTTTAGTACAAATGGGTTTCACCATGTTGGTCAGGCTGGTCTTAAACTCCTGACCTCAGATGATCCACCTGCCTCAGCCTCCCAAAGTGCTGGGATTACAGGCATGAGCCACAGCGCCTGGCTTCCTTAGTCTTGTAATAAAACATAAGCAGCTCACACCTGTAATCTCAACACTTTGGGAGGCCAAGGCAGGTGGATCACTTGAGGTCAGGAATTCCAGAACAGCCTGGCCAACATGGCGAAACCCTACTAAAAATACAAAAATTAGCCAGGCATGGTGGCAGGTGCCTGTAATCCCGGCTACTTGGGAGGCTGAGTCATGAGAATTGCTTGAACCTGGGAGGTTGCAGTAAGCCTAGATCTCACTACTGAGATCGTGCCACTGCACTCCAGCCTGGGTGACAGAGTGAGACTCTGTCTCAAAAAAAGAAAGAAAAAGCAAGACTAATATTTTTATTTTATTTAAGCAAAGGCTCCAGATACATGAGATACCAGACTACTACAGAGTACTATTATTTTTTTAATATGGAAAGGAATAAATCAAAGAGACCAGGAAGCGGAGGTTACAGTGAGCCAAGATCACGCCACTGCACTCCAGCCTGGGTGACAGAGTGAGACTCCGTCTCAAAAAAAACCAAACTAAAACAAAACAAAAACAGAAACACAGCTTTTTATATGAGTGCATCATCATTTACTTAAAAAGACCATCCTACCTATTCTTCATAGTCCAAGTTCAAATATGATTATCTCCAAAGTCTTTCTTCAACTCTAGTCTACATCTTTCTTTTGAAATTCTCTAGCACTTGGTATCACTCTTTGACACTTGCAAAGCTAGTTGGAATCCACTATTTAGATAACTCATACTTAGTTATCTATTGCTTATATTGTTACTCTCCTGTGAGTCTGCTTTTTTAACTAAAAATTCAAATTAGAGCAATATGTGAGAAAATTATTAATACTACACAGATAAAACAATGCCTGACACAGTAACTATTCCACAAATTATAATAGTTCTCTTTGCCATTTACCAAATTTGTGACCCTGAACAATTCATCCATACTGAATCTCATTTTCTTCACCTATAAAGAAGAGCTAATAATCCTTGTCAAATAATTGTCTACATGTGACTAGGTGTGACCAATACAATGGTTTTGTATCTTTTCATCATTATGCCTAAAACAATCTCTTGAATATTACAGTAATTACTAACCCTTTGTACAATATATAGCACTTTTATTACCTTAACATTATAAAATAAGTACTTTTATAAACTCTTCATAAACATAAATTTTAATAGCAGAAACACAGCTTTTTATATGAATGTTATCATCATTTACTTAATTATTCCCTTAATGTTGCACATCACCCACTCTCTTGCCAGGATCTCTCCAGCTCCCGATTGTTCTTTTGCCACACTAGCCAGTAAATCTCTCAACCAGGGGGAATCAATCCAACCACCTGCTTCCTACATTCCCATACCACAGCTACTGAGTCCTGCTGAAGAAAATCATAACAGGTTAGGAATTCATGCCACTACAGATTTACAGTTTCTAATCCTGAGATTATTATCCTGTTGGTAATTCATCCATATATATGCCTCTGGATCAGTGACCTTTTCCATCCCAGACAGTAATCAATGGGTACTCTAAATCTCAAACCAAACACTCTATACATCTCTTCTCTCACAATTGCCCTTTACCAGAAAAAATAAATCTGACCTCACCCGATTTTCCAGCCTACACTCTTCTTCATACCCATATTCTTCATTCTAAGTATTAGGCAAAGGTTTATCTCCTCCTTCCCTGAGCTAGTACAGTAATCCCTTCTCACCTCCATACCCACCACCTTCCTGTTCCATCAAATCACACAGCCCTAAATATTCAGTCTTAACTCTATTCTACTCCACCAAAACGTAACACATTCTTTACTCTTCCATCTTCGAAAACATTATGTTTCTCAGCTCTACTTCTCTAGCTACCTCTTACTTTTGCTTCACAGCAAGTTTTCTAAGAATGGTCTATATTTGGCAGGGCACAGTGGCTCACGCCTATAATCTCAGCACTTTGGGAGGCCGAGGTGGGCGGATAACAAGGTCAGGAGATGGAGACCATCCTAACATGGTGAAACCCCGTCTCTACTAAAAATACAAAAATTAGCTGGGCATGGTGGCAGGCACCTGTAGTCCCAGCTACTAGGGAGGCTGAGGCAGGAGAATGGTGTGAACCGAGGAGGCAGAGCTTGCAGTGAGCCGAGATCGCGCCACTGCACTCCAGTCTGGGGCACAGAGCAAGACTCCATCTCAAAAAAAAGAAAAAGAATGGTTTACATTTGCAGTCTGTTTTCTCACCTCCCAGTTACTCTTCTGTCTATTGGAATTTGACTTCTACCCCAATCACTAAATAAATATTTATCTTGTTAAGGTTGTCTCAACAGCAAAGTCCACCAGAAACTTTTGTATCATTATTTCACTTAATCACTTTAGATTGTACAGTGTTAGCCATTTTTTCCTTCTTGAAAAATCTCTCCCGAGGCTTACCAGAGACCAATGTCCTGGGTTTGTTTTTTGTTTTTTGTTTTTTGGTTTTTTTTTTTTGAGACGGAATCTCCCCGTTGCCCAGGCTGAAGTGCAGTGGTGCAATCTTGGCTCACTGCAACCTCTGCCTCCTGGGTTCAAGTGATTCTCCTGCCTCAGCCTCCCTAGTAGTTGGGATTACAGGCGCCTGCCAACACCCCCGGCTAGTTTTTTTGTATTTTTAGTAGAGATGGGATTTCCCCATATTGGCCAGACTGGTCTCGAACTCCTGAGGCTGTGATCTGCCCACCTCAGCCTCCCAAAGTTCTGGGATTACAGGCGTGAGCTAAGTTACCGTGCCCGACCAATCTCCTGGTTCTTTTCCACCCTTCTATGCTTCTTTTGAGTTTCAAATCTAACCATAATGGTTTAGCACACTGTGTTTCAGGAGTTCCACACCACATACAGGATAAAGTTCAAACTCTTCAGCATGGCACAGAAGGCCCTACATGGTCCAGTCTCTGCTTACTCTTCCAAGATCATTTTCCTATTACTTCCCACAGGCACCTTTCCACCCTAGATACACCAATACCTGCAGCTCAGCCAAACACACAACTCTTTCTCATGCCTTTGCACATACCCTGTACCTCATAAAATGCCCATCCCTACTCCTGGATCCCCTCTCTCTTTTACCACACTGCCTCACCCACTTTTTTTTTTTTTTTCTTTTTCAGACAGGGTCTCACTCTGTTGCCCAAGCTGGAGTGCAATGGCACGATCTCAGCTCACTGAAACTTCTACCTCACAGGTTCAAGTGATTCTCCTGGCTCAGCCTCCCGAGTAGCTGAGACTACAGGCACGTGCCACCATGCTTGGCTTTTTTTTTTTTTTTTTTTTTAGTAGAGTTGAGGTTTCACCATGTTGGCCAGGCTGGTCACGAACTCCTGACCTCAAGTGATCTGCCCACCTTTGCCTCCCAAAGTGCTGAGATTACAGGCGTGAGCCACTGGGCTCAGCCTGAGCCACCACGCTCAGCCCAGCTACTTTTTTTTTAAGACTCAAGTTATGCATGTTTTTTTCCACAAAACTTTCCCTCATATTCTCAGGCCTTATTAAGTAATACCTCTTCTTTGATTCTACAGAGCTCTTCTCAACCTTCTAATAAAAAGTTTAGTGATGACAGTTTAGTTATTGAACCCTACCTTTGTATTCAAAGACTATGAGCTCCTTTAGGGCACATATTTTCTTACCTATCTTTGTATCTCCAGTGCCAAGTGTTTCACACATAGAAGCCATTACCAACAAATATTTGTTGAATTACTGCTTGAGATGGTCAGCATTTAGGCTTACCATAGAGAGGAAGTGAAGATCCAAGAAATAATTATGCTGAACAGCAGCGGAATTTTACTGAGACAGAAAATGAAAAAAAGTTGGGGGGGCGGAGAGTCAGCCTGGGAACAAAAAAAGGTTTTTGTTTTTTTTTTAATTTTCCCATAGAAAAAGTTAAAATGACCCATAAGAAAAGAAACATGGTCACTCACACTTGCTACATTGCTTCTCTTATCCCAGGATTTTACCCATCCTGATCTTAGAGCCAAACATACCAGAGCCAAGTAGCCTCTAGCAAGTAAGATACGTAGCTGCCTCTAACAAAATCTCTAGCACAAGCTCTACACATTTCCCTATTACCATATCACAAAAACACTGATCTTCACGAAAGATGTGTAGAGTACCTGCTATATGCCAGATACTAGGTGTTATTTCTTTACATATATATGTGAATATATATACACGGGTACATAGTTATAATTCTTATTTTAAAACCCTGTGAATTAAGTATTATTACTTCCATTTTATATGACAACCATTCAATGTCACATAGTTGGTAAGCAGACCAAATTCAAACCAGTCTTCTAACAATACTTCTTCCTCTCAAGGCAGCATCTACACAAAGATTCTCAGAGACCCAAAACATGCCCCACCACCGCCTTCTTACCTCTGGTGGTAAGAAAGGGAATATAATTAGAAAAGGGCATGTTTTAGGCTCCGTGCAGTGCTCACACCTGTAATCCCAGCACTTTGGGAGACTGAGGCAGGCAGATCACTTGAGGTTAGGAATTCAAGACCAGCCTGGCCAACATGATAAAACCCCATCTCTACTAAAAATACAAAAATTAGCCGCATGTAGCTGTGCATGCCTGTAATCCCCGCTACTCAGGAGGCTGAGGCATGAGAATTGCTTGAACCCAGAGGCAGAAATTGCAGTGAGCTGAGATCATACCACTGCACTCCAGCCTGGGTGACAGAGCGAGACTCTGTCTCAAAAAAAAAAAGAGTGGGGGCATGTTTTGGGTCTCTGAGAAGCTGGCTATCTATAAAATCTTTATCTAGGTGGTTGTTAAGTAGCTGTTCAATTTACATGAAGCCAACAAACTGTATGTTTATGTTTCCTACACTTTTTAGTACTGTATTTCACAAAAAGAAAGTTAAGTCACCATATCAGTGAGGCCTCCTCTGACTACCCAAAATAAAATAGCAATTCCATCTCTGTCCTCCACCCCCCTTAAGCCAGTAGTTGTTTTCTCTATAATATTTATCTCCACCTAACATACTATATATTCACTTCTTATTTATTGTCACATGTCCTCCTACATAAAATAAGGACTTTCTTTTGTTCACTGCGATAAGACATGGAAAGAGGACCTGAAATGAAATACACCTTTACACCTTTCTTCAGGTTCCTATAATCCTAAAAAAGAACGTGAAACATTGTTTTTGGTTTTTTTATAAAAATGGGATCTTATTAAACACATTTCTTTATAACTTGTTTGTCTTACTTTACAATCTATTACAGACATCCCTCCAGGTAAATATATACAGAATTATAATACATTCTCTGAGTTGCAAAATATTCCACAACATAGGTACATGACAATTTACACTTCCATACCTACTTCTGATGGATATTCAGGCTGTTTTTAGTAGCAAATATTGGAAACGTTATAAAAATATCCATACATACACCTTCATATGTTGGCACTTTTATTTCTACAGAACAGATTCCCAGAAGAGCTATTTTACTATATACTGACAAACTTTCCAAAACAGCTGCAGCAATTCACATCTCCACCAATAGTGAAGCTAATTCATGAATCTTAAGAGTTAATTTTCTTATAATTTATACACTTGCTTTCAAAAAGGATGAGGCAGCTTAAACATCTGAAAACTAAAAATTACTTTAGCAACTAAAACCTGGAAGCATTCAGTTCTCACTATAATCTCTCCTCCACCCTATGAACTCAGTAATATCTGATTTACTATCATCTGCTCTAGTCCCCAGACCTAGAAGTAGTAGAAGCCACTCTCCTCTCCTGCCCAAGTGAAACCTAAGAGAAAAAGAATCCCACCAAAAGAAGAAAACCTGGGCCATTTCACCATTCCCTCATTTTTATGTAAGAGGCCATATAATCCAAATCTGGCCTTCTTCCTCAACTTGCTTCTCTTGGTTTATACTACCACCATCTACCAAGCTAGAAAACTAAAAGTCATTCTAGATTACTTCATTTTCCTCAGAATAGCCTCTAAGGTCCACCAATTCTACTTTTTAAACAACTCTACTATTCATTCTCACTGCTACAATCTTAGCCTTATGGTTTCATAACATCTTTCTTCTGTACTGAAATAGCCTCCTAACCAG
This sequence comes from Papio anubis, assembly GCF_008728515.1. NCBI lineage: Eukaryota > Metazoa > Chordata > Mammalia > Primates > Cercopithecidae > Papio > Papio anubis. The sequence continues at coordinate 44,640,027 of NC_044976.1, forward strand.
TTTTCCTTCTTTAATCTTATTCTCCTCCAATCTATTTTTCACCTTATAGCCAATGTACTCTCTTCCCTACTTAAAACCAATCAGTCAATGGCTTCCCAAATGTCAGCAGGATAAAATTCAACCCCTAAATGTAGCGTTCAGGGACTTTCATGATCTGGACCCCACCTACTGGTCCAGATTCATCTAATACAACTTCCTATCTCTCAAATTTTTTTTTTTTTTTGAGACAAGGTTATGCTCTGTTGCCCAAGCTGGAGTGCAGTGGCCCAATCACAGTTCGCTGCAGCCTCCTGGGCCCAAGGAATCCTCCCACCTCAGCCTCCTGAGTAGCTGGGACTACAGTCATATGCCACCACACCCAACCAGATTTTTTTTAAAGAGATGGGGATCTCATTATGTTGCCCAGGCTGGTATTGAACTCCTGAGCTCAAGTGATCCTCCCACCACAGCCTCCCAAAACGCCAGAATTACAAGCATGAGCCACCATGCACAGGCCATGTCCTATATCTCATACATTGTCTTCAACAAAACTTAAGGTGTTTTAATAACTTTATGCATTTATTCAGGCTGTTACTTCTCCTACCCTACCAGTAAACCAATGATTCCCTATTTCGTTTATATATTCTTCTACTGCTATACTTCGACATCCATTCAATCAGTATTTACTGAGTACTTTCTATGTGCCAGAGACAGGGCTAGGTATTGAAGATCCAGCAACTAATTATGGACTCAGTCCTTATCCTGATGGAATTTATAATTTAATGAGGACTAAAGACACTAAATAATTATAAGTATGGTTAAGGATTGTAAAGGTGGTAGTACAGTATGTAATAAAAATATATTTTAGATGACAGCCAGGAGAAAGAGAGGTAATTATAAAGAGGAGCGTTGCATGGTATATTTACAAGTATGTCTTTCGTAACTACAGTCTGAGCTTCTTGAGGACAGGGATTATGTAATCTTCATATCCCTAGCCAGGACAGTAAATGGCAACGTATACTAACATACACTGACTAAACTACAAAGATCACTGCCCTATTCACTCCTGGGCTGATCACTGTGACTATGCAAGTGCTCTCATTGACCAGGCCTAGATCACGTGCCCACCCTTAAACCAATGGGTTAGGCCAACCACCCAAGCCACATCATTCCAAATGAAGGAGGAGTGGTTCCAAGAGAAAAATCAGGAAGTTCTTACCTAAGTAAGAGGGAAGAGAAACTAGATATGCAAAAAAAACCAGTAGTCCTCTCTTCAGTGGACATTGTTGTTATCTTCCAAACATCTTACCCCCTCCCCTCACTGGTAAAAAGTTTAAGTGGGATTGACCCCTTCCTCAGCTCCAGGAGTAGGCCCTGATTTGACATAACAGTGGTTCTTAAAGTGTGGTTTGTGACCAGCAAAATCAGTAACATCTGGGAACATGTTACAAATACAACTTCTTGGAACCAAGTCTACTGAACCTACTCAACTAGACATTTGGGGGGAAGGACCTAGCAATTTGTGTGTTGTGTTTTTGTTTTTTGAGATAGCATCTTCTCTGTCATCCAGGCTGCAGTGCAGCGGCATAATCACAGCTCAGTGCAGCCTTGACCTCCCAGGCTCAAGCAATCCTCCCATCTCAGCCTCCCAAGTAGCTCAGACTACAGGCATACACCACCAGGCCTCATTAATTTTGTTGTTGTTGTTGTTGTTGTTGTTGTTGTTTTGACTCGCTCTGTCGCCCAGGCTGGAGTGCAGTGGCCGGATTTCAGCTCACTGCAAGCTCCGCCTCCTGGATTTATCTGCCTCAGCCTCCCGAGTAGCTGGGACTACAGGCGCCAGCCACCGAGCCCGGCTAGTTTTTTTTTCGTATTTTTAGTAGAGACGGGATTTCACCGTGTTAGCCAGGATGGTCTCGATCTCCTGATACCGTGATCCACCGTCTCGGCCTCCCAAAGTGCTGGGATTACGAAGGAAAAGCCCGAGCCACAGCCCAGCCTTTTTGGTAGAGACAGAGTTTCACCATGTTGCCCAGGCTGATCTTGAATTCCTGGACTCACGTAATCCTCCCGCCTTGGCCTCCAACAGTGCTGGGATTACTGGCACGAGCCACAGTGTCTGGCTGCAGTCTGTAATTTCACAAGTCCTCCAGGTACTTCTAATGCACACTCAAGTTTAAAAGCCACTGGTCTAGACACAGAAAGCTACCCAGATTTTAAGACAGTGATCCTTTGGAGCACGAGATGGTTCAACTAGTGTCAAGCTTAGGATTTTTGCACTGTATTTGTAGGAAAAATCTTCTTTCTCTCCCAGGAATGAGGAAACATACAAAGGCAGCCATCTTGTACTACTGGGGAAGCCCGTATGAGGAAAAAAAAAGCTAATACAGGGTAAAGTCAAGAGAATTATAGAAAAACAGGGCCAAAGCCTGTATCCTTGATCAAACTATGCCAGGGGCCCTCACTCCCTTTGGTCTTTTCAATTACATAAGCCCATATAATTCAAATTCAAATTCCCTTTGTTTTAACTAATTTGAGTTGGATTTTCTGTTATCAAAGCTGAAAGTATCCTCATATCCACTACATCAAGTTACACATGTATTCTTAAACACCACAGAGAATGTACTAGAAAATACAGCCTAGTCAGCACCCTCTCTCTAAATTAAGGTTGCTAGATTTAGCAAATAAAAATATAGGACACCCAGTTAAATTTGAATTTCAAATAAACAATGAATAATACTGCATGGTCCATATTGCATATATTTTATCTGGCAATACTAAATTTCAAGGGCTGAACACTAGGAACCAGTCCCAGTTAGAAAGATATGATAGCAGCTCTTATATAGTTTATGACTATCTGGAGAAAAACTAAATTCCAAGTCCCGAATTAATGTGCTGCAACAGGTCTGAAACACCTCATTGTCCTTCTAAAACTAAACAGACTTTTTTCCAAAAGCCAAAGCATGTTATATCCTCTACCACAGGTAAGTGTGACAGAAGCGAAAATGTTGCTATATTTGAGTATTCATAGCTTCTTTTCTTTGCTCTCTTGGTTTCTGGCCCTTACTGTACAGATCAGAATAACAACACACGCAAAGGAGAGAGTTTAACGGGAGGCAGGTACTCGTGGAATAGAAACTTAATAGGTTTGAGAAGGGTTACAAAAGAAACACAAAAATGAGACCATTCACGTTGTTATGAGTTGGTAAGTTTTAAGAGAGAAGAAAGTTTGGGATTAACCATCCCAAACATGAAGAAATAGGATTTTAAGTAGTATTGTAGCTTTATGAATGTAAACCCCTTTGGCATTTTTGAGAAGATGGAATAAATACTTAAATTACTTTTCAATTTAATTTGAATGTTAGGCTGGTTCTTCCTCTGAATGGGACACTATGGAGATGGGCCACAAAGCATCCCAGTTTTAATAATAATAATGAAAACAAGCCAGGCACAGCGGCTCATGCCTATAATCCCACTGCTTTGGGAGCCTGAGGCAGGAGGATCACTTGAAGACAGGAGTTTGAGACCATCCTGGGAAACATAGTGAGATGCCATCTCTACAAAAATTAAAAATAAAAAAAAAGTAGCCAGGCTTTTAGTGCATACTTGTAGTCTTAGCTACTTGGGAGGGTGAGGGAGGAGGATCCCTTAAACCCAGCTCAAGGTTGCAGTGAGCTATGATCAGGGCACTGCAGGCTAGCCTGGGAGACCTTATCTCTTTTTTAAAAATATGCCTTTGCAGTCCCAGCTACTGGGGAGGGTGAGGCAGAAGAATCACTTGAACCCAGGAGGCAGAGATTGCAGTGAGCAAAGATCACACCACTGCACTCCAGCCTGGGTGATAGAGCAAGACTCTATCTCAAAATAAAAAAAAATTTTTTTGTTTTAAATAAATAAATAAATAAATTTTTGTTTTAAATAAATAAATAATGAAAATAACAAGAGCAATAGATACCTGCCCTAAGTGTCTTATGTGTACTATTTCATATAGTTCTCACAATAATCCTACAGTAGGATTAATATTCTTTTCTATGCTATACAGATTAGAAAACTGTCCAAGGTCACAAACTAGAAATAGGCAGGGCTAGAATAGGAAATTCCAACAACCTGAGTCTGGAGCTCTTAAACACAGATACTTTACCCATTTTATATCAATATCTATCTATCCTCAAGCACTTAAACATTACACCAAAAAGAAAATAACATACATCTGTATTAATTATTCTCAGAAAGCAAGAACTTCAGCACATAAAGTAAAATGAAACATGTATGGCATGGCTTCGTTCTCTTTAGTTTCTTCTCCCCTTCACAGCCCACCAAAAAAACTAAGAACATCAGGAAATTTTCTCTTCCAAAGTTACTTCTGAAAGTAAATTGGCTGGGTGTGGTGGCTCACATCTATAATCCCAGCACTTCGGGAGGCCAAGGCAGGAGGACCATTTGAGCTCAGGAGTTCAAAACCAGCATGGGCAACACAGTAAGACCTCATCCCAACAAAAAAGTCAAAAAATTAGCCAGGTATGGTGGCACGCACCTATAGTCCTAGCTACTCAGGAGGCTGGGGCAGGAGGATCACTTGAGCCCAGGAGGTCAAGGCTACAGTGAGTCATGTTTGTGCCACTGCACTCCAGTCTAGGTGACAGCAATATCCTGTCTCCAAAAAAAAAAAGTATATTATAGTACAATCTAAATTTATCAACTAATGTTTACTTAAAAAGTAACTCATGAGCAAGCTTTCATCAAACAACCAAGGCCACATATACTGTTGCTTGGCAACTGGATGTCAGAGATCTGAATCACTTAACACTTCAAAAAAGAGAAAAATTAGCTGGGCATGGTGGCACACACTTGTAGTCCCAGCTACTCGGGAGGCTGAGGTAGGAGGATTGCTTGAGCTTGGGAGATTGAGGCTGCAGTGAACCAAGATCATGCCACTGCACTCCAGCCTGGGCAACAGAGTGAAACCTGAGAAAGAAGAAAGAGAAAGAAAACAAAGGAAAGAAAGGAAAGAAAGGAAAGAAAGGAAAGAAAGGAAAGAAAGGAAAGAAAGGAAGAAAGAAAGGAAGAAAGAAAGGAAGAAAGAAAGGAAGAAAGAAAGGAAGAAAGAAAGAAAGAAAGAAAGAAAGAAAGAAAGAAAGAAAGAAAGAAAGAAAGAAAGAAAGAAAGAAAGAAAGAAAGAAAGAGAGAGAGAAAGAAAGAGAGAAAGAGAGAGAGAAAGAGAGAGAGAAAGATAGGCCAGGCTTAATGGCTCAGGCCTGTAACCCCAGGACTTGCGAGGCCAGAGTAAGGGAAGTGCCTGAGGCCAGGAGTTCAAGGCCAGTCTGGACAATACAGCAAGATCCTGTCTCTACAAAAAAAAAATTGTTTTAATTAGCCAGGTGTGGTAGTGCATGCCTGTAGTCAGTCCCAGCTACTCAGAAGGCTAAGGTGGGAAGACCACTTGAGCCCAGGAGGTCAAGGCTACAGTTAGCTGTTGGTGCCACTGCACTCCAGCCTGGGTAACAGAGCAAGACCCAGTCACACACACAAAAAAAAAAAAAACCCACACAGAAAAATACATCAAAATATATATAAATAGCTTTGGCATTATTTTAAAAGTTAAACTTGTTAATTATTAAAGCATGTATAGCATATGGAGAAATACAAAGCTAAGAAATTAGAAAATAAAGTAAGTCAGTTTGGAAATGACAAGCTATATAACTAGTAACATTTGGAACACAACCACTTTTTACAACCTCACAGCTTCTACCCTTGTCCAAGCCACCATCATCCCTCAGCTTGATTGTTGCAATAGCCTCCTAACCAGTTTCTCTAATTCCACCTTTCCCTCTTTCCACCAGCAGCTAGAATGATTCTTTAAGCCAAGAATCATAGTACATCACTGTTCAATACACTTTGATGGCTTCTCATCTCATACAAGTTTTAAAAGCCAAAATTCTTACAATGGCTTACAATGGCATACATGGTGGCAAAGCCTCACCACCCATAACATTACTTTTTTTTTTTTTTTTTGAGATGGAGTCTCGCTCTACCACCCAGGCTGGAATGCAGTGGCGCGATCTCAGCTCACTGCAAGCTCCGCCTCCCGGGTTCACGCCATTCTCCTGCCTCAGCCTCCCGAGTAGCTGGGACTACAGGCGCCCACAACCGCGCCCGGCTAATTTTTTGTATTTTTAGTAGAGACGGGGTTTCACCGTGGTCTCGATCTCCTGACCTTGTGATCCGCCCACCTCGGCCTCCCAAAGTGCTGGGATTACAGGCGTGAGCCACCGCGCCCGGCCTACTTTTTTTTTTTTTGAGATGGAGTCTCGCTCTACCACCCAGGCTGGAATGCAGTAGCACGATCTCAGCTCACTGCAACCTCTGCCTCCCAGGTTCCCTGTCTCAGCCTCCCAAGTACCTGAGATTATGGGCGCCCACAACCACACCCAAATAATTTTTATATTATTAGTAGATACAGGGTTTTGTCACGTTGGCCAGGCTGGTCTCAAACTCCTGACCTCAGGTGATCTGCCCACCTCAACTTCTCAAAGTGCCGGGATTACAGGCATTAGCCACCACGCCTGGCCACTTGTCTTCTTTTTTTACTACTTTTCCCTCATTCCATTCTAGTCACATTGGCCTCCTAGATGATCCCTGAATACATCACAGTGATGCTCCTGCCTCAGGGTAGGTCATCTGATATCCTCTACCTGGAACCCCCATCCTCACACCTGTTATTTCCGTATGACCTGCTCCCTCATTCCTTTAGGAATGAGGCCAGGCCCTCCCTGGCCTCCTATTTAAAACAGCAGATCTCTCATCCTGTACTCTATTTTTATCCTCTGTTTCTTTCTCCACAGCATTTATCACCATCATTATGTATTTTACTTATGAATTTGTTTATTCTCTGCTCTCTTCACTCCCTTAGAAATGTAGAGTCCATGAAGCATTTTTGCTGTTTTGTTTGCTACTACACTTATAATAGTGCCTGGCAGTCAAATATTTGTTGAAAAACATGAATTAACACACAAACAAAAAAATTTACAGGTGTTCCAAGTACCACACTAAGTACTTGACAGTTATTAATCTCCTAAATCCTCATAACCCTATTGAGTGACCATTATTACCCTACTTTTTGGGTGAGGAAACCACAACACAGAAAAGATAAGTAAATTGCCAAAGGACACATGTTAAGAAGTGGCAGAGGCACAATCTGAACTCAGGCATTCTGATTCCAGAGACTCCTCTCTTAACTACTCCACTATACTGCCTCTACATTTCTAACATACTGAGAAAAATCAATACTTAGGCACATCATACATTTTAATTGAAAGATATAATCGATAGGTTACTTTAAAGTAGTATTCCAATTTTTTTTTTTGAGATAATCTCACTATGTTGCCCAGGTTGATCTTCAACTCTTGGTTTCAAGCAAAACTCCCATCTTGGCCTTGCAAGTAGCTGAGGCTACAGGTACATGCCACTGTACCCAACTCCTAATTTTTTTTTTTTTTTTTTTTTTTTTTTGAGACAGGGTCTTGCCCTGTCACCCAGGCTAGAGTGCAGTGGTATAATCACAGCTCAGTGCAGCCTCTACTTCCAGGGCTCAAGTGATCCTCCCACCTCAGCCTCCCAAGTAGCTGGGACTATAAAAGTGCACCACCATGCACAGCTAATTTTTGCATTTTTTGTAAAGACGGGGTTTCTCCATGTTGCCCAGGCTTGACAGCTCCTAATTTTTCAGGTTAGCTTTCTATCATAAATCATTCCATAGGTCCCAAGTTTACTTAATTTACTGAACTTTAGAATTTTAAATGTATAGTTTTGCAAAATGTTCTCTTACACCCATTTACTTGCTATACTAACACTCTATTCCAATGCCTACATTCCTCAAATTAGTTAACTGTCAACCAGAAATGTTAGCTTCCTTATCTTCTAGTAAGCAACCAACAAGACAGAAAAAGGTCTATCTTATATTAACTCAATGAAGTTAATATGAAGTCCAACTTAGAAAATGAAAATGTGGCTGCGCACAGTGGCTCACACCTGTAATCCCAGTACTTTGGGAGGCCAAGGTGGGTGGATTACAAGGTCAAGAGATCGAGACCATCCTGACCAACATGGTGAAACCGCGTCTCTACTAAAAATAAAAAAATTAGCCAGGCATGGTGGTGGGTGCCTGTAATCCCAGCCAATCAGGAGGCTTAGGCAAGAGAATTGCTCAAACCCGGGAGGTGGAGGTTGCAGTGAGCTGAGATGGCGCCACTGCATTCCAGCCTGGCGACAGAGCAAGACTCCATCTCAAAAATAACAGAAAATGAAAATGCATTTCCCACAGCTAGATTTTAACTCTGAAAAAGTAAAAAATAACTTGCTAATACTGTTTATTGACAAAGACAGTAACATTGAAGAGAGTTATGGTTTTCCAAATTAATTTCCTAGCATTAATTCTCTCCCTCTTCCTCTTTAACAGAATCTCTCCCCAATACAACTATATACCTCAGTAGAAGCCAACACCATTCCAGATTGAGAAACGTGATTAACCTAAGGGTATTTACTGGTGACTGGTTCAGGAACTAGCCTATGACCCAATTCTGGCCAAAAAAAATGGGAATGAAGTTTGCTAGAGGTTTTTGAAGAAAGTTTCCTCTATCCAAAAACAGTGGCATGGGAAGAGATATTTTTCCTCTTCTTTTAGAAGTTGTTGTTTATGGATATGATGCCTGGAATCACTGCAACCATTTTACTACTAGCCTGAGGATGAAGCCAGTCCCAAGGATGGCAGAATTGAGCAATATATGGCTAAGCAAAATACGGGGTTTTTACTGACATTGTTGAACTCCTGAAATCAACTAACTCTATTAAATGAGAAGATAAAATTTATTATTTTTAAAGCCATTTTGAATTAGTTCTGTTGCTTACAGCTGAAAACATATGAATTAAATATTTTATAAAATACGTCCCAGAACATCAGAAAAAAAGGTTGTGGCTAATTCTATAAATGTCTATTAGCAGTTCAACATAAATTAGACCATATTGAGTGACCCTGTTGTAGAAAGGTCACTCTATCCCCTATGGAAAAAAAAAGCCTAATACACATGTAAGAACAGAATCTAAAGCAATATATTTCCAGCACAACAATTCCTTTAAGCAAGACCTTTTTCAAAGCAATTTTCATTCAGATTTTTAATTTTGATTCATAATTGAATTTTTCTTAAGTTTAAAAACAAATACTGGCTGGGCACGGTGGCTCACACCTGTAATTCCAGCATTTTGGGAGGCTGAGATGGAAGGATTGCTTGAGCCCAGGAGTTCAAAACCAGCCTGGGCAACCTGGAAAAACTCTATCTCTATTTAAAAAAATAATAAATATTTAAAAATAGTTAATAAATAAAAACTATCACAATATTTAAGATTACACAGCTGCATGCTCTGGATTTGTTGTTGCATATCCTCAGGTAAGGACAGGCAATCTGGCCCATAAACAGAACATGAGACAGGAAGTCCAAGTATGGATAAGGGTAGATGGTATTAACTTTGGCTTTGTGTTGGTTCATCAATACCAAGTCATAGGGCAGTTTTCATACTGATATGGGACATGCAAAACGGTATGATTTGGCAGGTTGGACATAGCCTACTGTCTCTTTTATTAAAATAACGAACTTTAAAAATCAGCCAGGTGTGGTGGTGCATGCTTGTAGCCCCATATACTTGGGAGGCTGAGGTGCGAAGGCTGCCGTAAGTTGTGATCACGCCACTGCATTCCAGCCTGGGCAACAGAGCAAGACCCTGTCTCAAAAAAAAAAAAAAAGAAAGAAAGAAAGAAATAAAACAATGAGATAACCCTTTTACTTTATGTGAATTTACAAATATGCACAAGGAACAATACATACAACATATATGGGCAAGCAATGTGGAAACTGATCTTTAATAAGGCTTGATGGCTCACTTTACCTTGTTAAAAGTCAAGTCTTACACATGGTAAAATTAATTGGTATAATAACACACTGGATAACTTAAAACTCTCCATTTGGCCCTGTGCTATGTAAAACTAACCTAATACACTGTGAAAAACTTATTACTCATTTCTTTTTTGAGATAAGAGTCTCACTCTGACGCCCAGGCTGGAATGCAATGGCGCGATCTCAGCTCGCTACAACCTCTGCCTCCAGGGTTCAAGCGATTCTCCTGCCTCAGCCTCCTGAGTAGCTGGGACTACAGGCGCGCGCCACCACGCCTGGCAAATTTTTTTCTTTTTAGTAGGATGGGGTTTCACCATGTTGGCCAGGCTGGTCTCGAACTCCTGACCTCAAGTGATCCACCCGCCTCGGCACCTCAATGTGCTGGGATTACAGGTGTGAGCCACTGTGCCCTGCCTACTCATTTCTAGTTGTTCAAAGTTTCAAAAACAACTTTTACTCAAAACCATATAAATCTTGCTAATAACATTAAGCATTGCATTTTTTTTCATTACTCCCTTTGTTACAATAAGTGTCCAGCCAATTATCTTCATAAGTTTAGAGGTCACATGCTGATAATAAATAATATTAACATTTTAAAGCTTAAGTCACAAAATGAAGCTAGTTGGATCCATGGGCCTAAAATTAACAAAATACTTGGGCACTGGATGTTTAGGGAAAAAAGATACAAGCTGGGCATGGTGGCACATGACTGTAGTCCCAGTTAATCAGGAGGCTGAGGTGGGAGGATCACCTGTGCCCAAGAGTTTAGGCTGCAGTGCGCCACTGCACCCCTCAGTGACAAAATGAGACCCTGTCTCAAAAAAAAGAAAAAGAAAAAAAGATACGATGGAAATACAACAGCCTGGCCTCAAGAAACTTATCTGGTTAGGGAGGTGAATTATATTTATGAAATAATTAAGTATCATAATATAACACATGATACCATGTCAAAATAACAGAGATAGCCCTACATACAAAGGGGTACAGTGCTAGAATTTTTGGAGAAGGTTTTAAGAAGAAAGGGGGACTCAGATAGGATCTTCATTTAAAGATGGGGGTGGGAGGGGCATATTCTACATAGGAAGCAGGTTAAGCAAAAGCTTGAGATAGGAATGAGCAATCAGGGTATAGGGTTAGAAGGAACTCGACTATAAGTATGAATAGAAAATTAGTAATAAGTTATAAATATATAAATTGGTGCCATATTACTAAAGTTTAAGAATATGATCTCTACTTAAAAGAAATTAAGAGCTGCTGATTATTTTTGAGAACAGTAAAACAATGAAAATAACATTTCAGTAGAACTAACCTGGCTGAAGAATTCAGGACAAACTTACAGTGAGGGGAAGAAGAAATCAGAAACAGAGCAACCAGTTAGGAGGTACTGGTTAAGAACCCGGGCTTTAGTTAGGCAGACAGACCTGCTCTGCTACTTGGTAAGTTACTAAACCTAAGTCTCAGTTTCCTGTCTGTAGAGTGGGATAATAATACCGCCAATTTTATAAGCTTGTTGTGTGGCTAAAAGAATACATATAAAATCATTTAACATAGTACTTGGACTACAATAATTGTTCAACAAATGTTAGCAACTATTACTTTCATTACAAATCATTTCTAAGGTGAGGTATTGAGGAACTGGACAAGAGGCAATAGAAACTAAAAGGAAAAGATGACTTGGGTTGACATTTCCATAGACTCGTGAAATGTTATAACTAGAAAAGACCCTAGAGAACACTTCCAAAAAACAAAATGGATAAAATGTGGCCCCAGTAAACACTGGGAAGGAAGAAAAGAACGGGGCAAAATAGCTCAAAGGTTTTGACTGCAAGAGTACCCAAAGAGGTAGATATGGGATAATTACATGTTATCAATAAGAAGCTCTAAATACAACTACACTTATTGGGTACACACTATATGTCAAATACTGTACCAGATATTGATATGGTACATTTAATCCCCACAAGTCTGCAAAGGTAGGTATTAGTTCAATTTTACAGAAAACAGATGCACAGAGAGGTTAAAGTACTACCCATATAACACTGGGCAGGATAAGAAGCAAGGCTAGTTTTGTAATCTATGTCATCTATTTCCAAAGCCTGTTTTCTTTCTACTATACTCAGGCTATCTCCCTCTTTAATACCAATAAAAAATTGTATCATATCACATAGATACATTTATATTTTTCTACTTACCTTATTAAATATGGCAATCATAAACATGTCCTATCTTTTCTACATTCTAAGAAAAATATAAAAGTATTCAGCATCAGCTGGACACAGTGGCTCACACCTGTAATCCCAGCACTTTGGAAGGCCCAGGCGGGCAGAACACCTGAGGTCAGGAGTTCGAGACCAGCTTGACCAACATGGAGAAACCTCATCTCTACTAAAAATACAAAATTAGTTGGGCGTGGTGGCATGTGTCTGTAATCCCAGCTACTCAGGAGCCTGAGGCAAGAGAATCGCTGGAACCCAGGAGGCAGAGGTTGCGGTGAGCTGAGATCACGCCATTGCACTCCAGCCTGGACAACAAGGGTGAAACTTCGTCTCGAAAAAAAAAAAAAAAAAAGCCAGGCACAGTGGCTCACACCTGTAATCCCAGCACTTTGGGAGGCCGAGGCGGGTGAATCACCTGAGGTCAGGAGTTCGAGACCAGCCTCCTGGCCAACATGGTGAAACCCCATCTCTACTTAAAGTACAAAAAATTAGCTGGGCGTCGTGGTAAGCACCTGTAATCCCAGCTACTCAGGAGGCTGAGGCAGGAGAATTGCTTGAACTTGGGAGTCAGAGGTTGCAGTGAGCAGATATCACGTCATTGCACTCCAGACTAGGGGACAAAAGCGAGACTTCGTCTCAAAAAAAAAAAAAAAAAAGCATTCAGCATCAAAACAATGAGAATAAATTTTAAAAGCATTATCAAATGAGAGAATCACCATACTTCTAGTGAAACATAGTTGGATACACTATACATTATATTAAATGAAAGCAATGACTAATCTTTTTCAATAAGAAGACAAAAAACTGGCATAGCTTTTACATCATTTGATTATATAAGCATTTGTCCCAAACGACAATATAATTAAAAACTGACACCTAGATCATAAAAGCAACATATTACTACACACAGGAGAAGTCTTTATATAAGATGAATCCAAATGTGCAGGGTTAAAAATAAAAATTCAACCACAGAAGGCTGCTTAACCTGTTAACAGTAAGGATCATGAACTGGCAGATGACCTATTTCTTCAATGTAGCTCTCAGCAGGTATGTTCCCCAACCATAGGGCCAGTGTACCAGTTTTCCACCAAAATGTTACTTAATCTAAATTGTGCCAGGTTGAAAATACCAAGTATCTCAGGGTAAGCAAATAAGCTTCTTCAAAACAACCTTTGTGTCTGGCTGCAAAGTCAGAAGATACTTTACCAGGTTGTCCATCAAACTATGTAGTCTAACTTCTAGACTAGTAGGTCTCAAAATGTGATCCAGAGTTTCCAAGACCCTTCAGAGGGTCTAAGAGGTCAGAACTATTTTCATAGTATCACTAAGACATTATTTGCCATTTTCATTCTCATTCTCTTACAACTGTACAGTGGAGTTTTCCAGAGGTTATAACCTGTAATATCTCAATACACTCAATGCAGGAGCAGACATGGGAATTTAAATGTCTTCTATTGGCCAGGCATGGTGGCTCACACCTGTAATCCCAGCACTTTGGGAGGTGGATCATTTGAGGTCAGGAGTTCCAAGACCAGCCTGGCTAACATGATAAAACCCCGTCTCTACTAAAAATACAAAAATTAGCTGGCCGTGGTGGTGGGCGCCTATAATCCCAGCTACTCAGGAGGCTGAGGCAGGAGAACTGCGTGAGCCTGGGAGATGGGAGGTTGCGGTGAGCTGAGATCACGCCACTGCACTCCAATCTGGGCCAAAGAGTGAGACCCTGTCTCAAAAAAACAAACCCAAAAAAGTCTTCTATGAAGCTGGATAGTAAAGATGTCAATGCCATTCTTCCCACTAATTCTTTTCGCTTTTAGAAAATATAGTTATTTTTTCATTTAGAAAAGTTACGCTAGGCTGGGCGCGGTGGCTCATGCCTGTAATCCCAGCACTTTGGGAGGCCAAGGCAGGCGGATCACGAGGTCAGGAGATCGAGACCATCCTGGCTAACACGGTGAAACCCTGTCCCTACTAAAAATGCAAAAAAAAAATTAGCCGGGCGTGGTGGCACATGCCTATAGTCCCAGCTACTTGGGAGGCTGAGGCAGGAGAATGGCATGAACCTGGGAGGCGGAGCTTGCAGTGAGCCAAGATCGCGCCACTGCGCTCCACACTCCAGCCTGGGTGACAGAGCGAGACTTTGTCTCAAAAAAAAAAAGTTACGCTAAAATATGTTTGCCAGGCATGGTGGTGCAGAAGGATGCTGAGGCAGAAGGATCACTTGAGCCCAGGAGTTCAAGACCAGCCTGAACAACAAAGCAAGACCCTGTCTCAAAAAAAAAAAAAAAAAAAAAAGCCACATGTATAATGCTTTATTATTTTTTAATGAATTAAATATATTTTAATTTCTCAGTTTTATTCTAATACTACAAACATCAATAGATATAATCCACTTAAAGAGAAGCCCTTTGAGGTCTTCTAATTTTTTAAGTCTAAAAGGGGTACTGAGACCAAAAAAAATTTAAAACCACTTTTCTAGACTTTCCTATATTCATGTTTTGCCATACAAAACTTTTCATTTTCTAATTATCTATGGAAGAGATGTTGCTGCCCTAAAGATAATTTCAGGCTGGGCGCGGTGGCTTATGCCTGTAATCCCAGCATTTCGGGAGGCTGAGGCAGACAGATCACTTGAGCCCAGGAGTTCAAGGCCAGCCTAGGCAACATGGCAAAACCCTGTCTCTACCAAAAAATAATTTTTAAATCTTTAGCTGGGTGTGGTGGCAAGCACCTATAGTCCCATCTACTAGGGAGGCTGAGGTGGAAGGATCATTTGAGCTCAAGAGGTCGAGGCTGCAGTGAGCCATGATCGTGCCACTGTACTCTAGCCTGAGCAACAAAGCTGAGACCCTGTCTCCAAAAAAAAAAAAAAGATAATTTCAGAAGTTTGTCTTGATAAGAACAAAAAAAAGCCAACAATTTTAAAAAATTGTCTATTAATTTAAAAAGGGAAGTTATTACATTTTCCTAAAATGAAAACAATAACAATGTCAAAACTAAAGTGCTGAGCTAACAAGACCACTAGCTACAACCTTTGTGCATCAGTTATAATCAGTTGTGTATAGGAAATCCTCAAAAGACCAAAGGTGAGGCTCTTTGAGAGGCCTCTATCCAGCTTTGCTACAGAATAATCCCAATTCCCGAATTTATAGCAAGACTAACCAGGATGCTTATAGGCGATTCTCTGTTCTACAATCTTAACATTTCTATACAAAAGTTTTGTTGTTGTTTTGTAGAAATGGTATCTTTACAAAGCTATTCTGATCTAGACCTCCCGGCCTCAAACGATCCTCCTGCTTTGGGCTTCCAAAGCACACTGGGATCACAGGCATGAGCCACCACACCTAGCCAACAATAAAAAGTTTCATGTTTCATCTGAACAGTTCAGTATATCTACTGCTGCCAGGAAATACACAAACATTAAGATACTAAACTCCCATTTGGATTCAACTTTTACATTACTGTGACTGTAGATACACCAATCCATGCAGTTATTAGGAATCTTCAGGATGCATGATAATGTTAGTTATTGAAAAGACAGGCTAGAGGGAAACATCTTTGAAAAATAGTTTTTGAGGCCACTAGAAGCAATAATAGATAAAATTTTGCATTTATGGCTCAGTCTAAAATTAAGATGAAAGGCTAGGCGTGGTGGCTCACGTCTGTAATCCCAGCACATTGGGAGTCCGAGGTGGGCAGATCACTTGAGGCAAGGAGTTCAGGACCAGCCTGGCCAACATGGAAAAACCCCATTTCTACTAAAAATACAAAAATTAGCCAGGCATGGTAGCATGTGCCTGTGTAGTCCCAGCTACTTGGGAGGCTAAGGGACAAGAATCCTTTGAACCCAGGATGCGGAGGTTGCAGTGAGCCGAGATGGCGCCACTGCACTCCAAACTGAGCGACACAGTGAGACTCTGTCTTGAAAATAAAGATGAAAAAAACATATAAAAATATTGGCAACATTACAGTTAAGGGCCCTAAGTCAACAAATGTCTAATTCAAAAGCTATTTAGCCCTAGGCTACTACAATAGCCAAGCAATGAATTGGGCAAGGACCTTAAGTAGAAAGGCACCTAAAGACTAGAAGGAAACAATGCTCCTTATTTATTAATTCAACATATACTGACTAAATTGTCTACTACTTGCAAGACCCTGAGCAAGCTAAGAAGCTCATGACAAGGTGGGAAGCCAATTTCATAGGGAGAAGTACACATAAATAGTACAGTAGCTTCTCTAGACAGAATGGAAAAAATTTCATCTGAGAAGTGCTAGAAGAGTAGGCCGGGCGCAGTGTCTCACGCCTGTAATCCCAGCACCTTGGGAGGCTGAGGCAGGCAGATCATCTGAGGTCAGGAGTTTGAGACCAGCCTGGTGAAACCCTGTCTCTACTAAAAATACAAAAATTAGCTGGTGTGGTGGTACATGCCTATAATCCCAGCTACTTGGGAGGCTGAGGCAGGAGAATCGCTTCAACTCAGGAGGCAGAAGTTGCAGTAAGCCAAGATCGTGCCACTGCACTCCAGCCTGGGCAACAGAGTGAGACTCTGCCTCAGACAAAAAAAAAAAAAAGGGTTTAGAGAACATATTCTGAGACTGAAGGCGTCTGACCTGGGTCCTAAAAACACATACATATAAGATTTCAACATGTGACTACTGCGAGTGAAAGGCATCCCAGGAAGAGGGAAAAAAGCATACATTCAAGGAACAGCAAACACAAAATTGCTTCTATAGAATTTATGATGCACTCCAGGAGGAGAATTAACTAGAAAATTAAGTTGGAAGCAAAAATTAGAGGGACTTATATGACAGGGTAAGCAATCGGGGGATTTTTTTTATTTATTGGTTTTTTTGTTTTGTTTTGTTTTGTTTTGTTTTTTTGTAGGCAAAGGGAAGCCAGTGGGAGGTTTTTAAACCCACTGGAAGATTTATCATTGTAAGATAAGTCATCAGATGATTCTCTTAACATTACTGTGGCTTGAACAGGATAGAAATGGGAGAGCAGTTAGTACACTATCACAGCAGTCCAGGAAGGAAATAATTAAGAGCTTGATGTGGGGTGGGAGCTAGGAAAAACCTACAAAACATGCTACAACCGCTTCACTAATGATACAGTTTTAAATATTTTGAAAACTTAATTTATCACATAAAACAAGGTTGACATTCACACTATTTCCATGAAAAACCATTCACTTCATAGGCAGTGTTTCATCATACTCAAGGGTGCTTCCTTTTTAAAAAGCTGTTAGGAGTAACTAACCATATTCTACATTAAAGCTACAAAAGGGGTAATAAAGAACAGCATATGTATCCTTTCAGTATTCTCAATAGAATCTCAGTATGCACAATTTCATTCAAGGATGAACATTTTAAACTCAAAAGTTTATTTCCATGGAAAATAAAGTTTGGATCATAATTTTCTATACAACCTTACAAGACCCACGTCTCCATATAGTTTTAATAGTCAACTTTTCTTAAAATTATTTTTGGACAACTCAACTCAACTTGGCCAGTAGTTTTCTACTAGGCTAATATATTTCAACCATAAATGCATTCTTCATTTTATCCCCTCCTCCCTACTCACCTCCCACCCAACAAATTCCCTTTGTATGTCTGCAAGGCAAGATACTATGTAATGCAGTATAATTCTAAGGCAGTTTGAATTTATAATTCTTACAACAGGAATCTAGAATTATTAACCTTACTTTTTACAATAAAAGTACCAGTGATGTACTAAATTTCTATTCATATGTATGACAAATGTATCTAATATGCTTTACCATTAGGGGGAAACAAAGGGGAAAAGACACAATAGATGGGTGGCAAATCTTACAAACTTTACAAAACACTGACAAGCTGCATCTGGATTGCAGTCACAATTACAAAAGCAAATAAAGAAGGCTCTGAAATGAAGGAAGAGAAAAAAATCTTAAGTGATCATCAAGAGTGAAAAAGGTTTATTTCAATATTAGTTTTTAGTACAGCACCATTTAACACTATGACTAATTGAAAAAAAAAAAAAAACAGGATAATTCACTGTTTGCAAGGACACAGGAAAAAATTTCTACATACCTTCTATAAGACAGTTACACTTCTTCACACTTGCATGGCTCAAATCCTTTCAAACGTTTCCAAAAATACAGTCTTATAATAAGCGAGGTTCCCCAATGACACACATTTATTCTGTAGGCTTAGCCATTACACGTTTTAAAATACATAAAGAATTCATCCTCGACAGAAACAAGGAGTCACAAAGGCTCTCTACTTATTCAGAATCATTACATAAAGCACCATCTGTAATTGCAAACAGTGTTTGATAAAATCTGACAGCTAATTATCATAAAATGGGGTAGACTTTAAAAGAAAAAATCAACTTTTCCATTTTGCCTTCCTTTTCCTTTCCTACCAAATACACAAAATGTCTGTAATAGCGTCAGAGAGAGCTTTAAAATAAAAATCTAGTACTATATATGTATACTTTACATTACGTGTATAGGAACACATATGTACATGTCACATATTCACAGGAAAGAGAAAGGTTCCCTCGTTTATGGTTTTTTGTTTTGTTTTTACTCTAGGAATTCAAGTTACATTAAACCCTATCCCATAAATTAAGTTAAATCATCATTAAATTAAAGAGTAATAAAATATTGCACGTAGATCTCTCTGAGCGACTATCTTCTGAGAAGGAAAACCTCAGACTAAGACCATGGCTGAATACGAACGCCCAATCCCTAAAAAAAATCACTAACCGGCATTTGTTTCTGCAAGAGAAAAAGGGAGTCTTACAGTGAATAATCACATAACTCAGTTTCAGAAGTTAACCGGGGTAAAACACAACGAACCAAATTAGACAAATGTATGAAAGGACAAGCTTTCAAAAATTCGCCCAAAGTGAAAGACTGGTTTTAACCCCGGGATATAAAACATCCTTTGCAGGTAGAAGAGTCTTTAATTGAAAAAGAAAAAAATAAAAGTGGCGGGCACAAGAAAAACCTGAACGACACGCAAAGGCAAAGTAAAAAAATGATCATTTAAAAAAGGAGTCTCTCGTCCCACCCCCACTTCCAGCCCCCACCCCCACCTTCGCAGGACAATAGGTTCAGGGTCCTAACTGCAAACTTTAAACGTGTAAACCAGAAGCAGTTTTACCGCAGCTGTAACTGCAAATCTTCCCCTCATCCCGAACCTAGCGCATCCAGCAATACTTCTGCCCTGAAAACATCACCAAGCTCTTGGTAAATACAAATCAGACCCATCACGAGATTTTTTTTTTCTCCCAAGTACCTGGAGGATCCATTTCAATATAAAATATCAGTTCTGTCGAATAGGGCATCATCACCTCCCTCCAGTCTGCGTCATCGCGGTCCATACTCCACACCGTATTGTACATCGCGCTGTCAGGGGCAGGACGTCAGGAGATATATAGAAGGCATATATTTTTTATCTGGTATTTAAAAATCTAAAAATATATATCTGCAAAAGTTCCACAGGGAAATGTACTTCGGGGTTTTCAACGGCCAGCACTAGTCCAGCCAAACTACCAGAACAGGGTCCTCCCCCTCTCTCCTACAGAACCCAACAAAATGCCCCCGAACTTTCAAGCTATGGGCTTTTCTCCTCAGAGGGTTACACAGAGGCTTTGGGGACGGAGGGCAGAGGTGTTAAAAATCGGCTTCCCAAAAATCCTTTCTACACAGTCGCTCTCTGGAGAGAAAAGCTCCCACCGCCTCCAAATCTTTCCGCGGAAGCCACTTTTGTGTCCTTCGGGGGAGAATGAAGAGGAAAAAAAGAACACGTTGGGAGAAAGCCGGGAAAGTGACAAAGGAAGGCAAAAAAGGGGGCTGGAGATTGCGTTCAAGTTTCGGGGTCCCACTGGTCTGCAGAGAGCGAACCCCGCAGGGGCCGGGACTCCGGCTCCTCTCCGGTCGGGCTCGGAACCGAAGCTGCCCCAGCCTCGGGAATGGGGCCGGCCAGAAAAGTCCAGTCAGTTCGGCTTGTCTGGGCGCTCCCGCTGGGGTATAAGAAGCAACCCGCCCGCACCGACTGCCCTCACGCTTTCCCCCGACTCCAGCCACTAGAGTTTTATTTTAACGGCGCGGAGGGGACACCCTCCCCGCCCCACGCTGCCCACCCGCTGAGGCGCCACCCAACCGCGCCTGGAGGGGTAAAAGCAGGCATCACTACCGCCCCTTCCACGCTGTCCCGCCTCGAAGTACCGCGATTCTGTCAGGTGCCTGAGAACACCTTCAAAAAGCTTCCCTCCATCTCGACTTTCACGTCTCCCCACCGCTCTCTAGGCTTCGGCTCCCCGATCAGCCATCCGCGCTCTCCCCCAGCCTCAATCAGAATGGTACGGCCCGGGCGCTGGCCGCACTCCAGGAGTCAGTGCCGGGAGCACGCGAGCCAGGCGGGGAGGGAGCGGGGCGAGGGAAGAGAGGCAAGGTGGGTGGTGATTGGCTGAGGCCGGTTGCCGGAGCCTGGAGCCTGCGTCTTTTGTCTGCCTTGCTCCTGCGAAGGAGCGGGAGACGGCTGCGCGCCCCAAGCGGGCCAATCAGGAGAGAGCCGGCGCCGGCCGGTAAGGCGGCGATTGGTCAGAGCCCAGTTACTAAGCGGGACAAAGGCAGAAGGGGAAAAGAAAAGAAGAGAAAAAAAAGAAAGAAAGAAAGGAAGAAAACGCAAACGGCGGTTACTGACAGGCTGGGCGAGCGCTCGGGGCCTCAAGCTGCCTGGAGACAGGCGGGGCCCCCGCTGAGGCTCGCTCCGCTCGGACTAGTGAGGAGAGGAGCCAGGGAGGACCTGCTGGCGTGAGACGCCTCTGCCCGGAGACTGGCCGCGGGGGAGGGGAGCGGATACAGAAGGGGCGCGTACTGTCAGTTGGCGGGGTGCGCGCTCTTCTGCTCTTTAGGAGGTCTCCGGGCAGACACCTTCCCTACAGACTCCTTCACCTTGCTGGGACAGCCCTCCCCGCACCCTTGACAAGTTGTCAAAGCAATGGTCCCCAAACCCCACTTGCAGGAACCTTACCGCTCAGTGAGAGGATGTGCCCCTGGCTCTTGCAACCTTCTTGGCTGCTACCTGAGCCCACTCCCTGCTTCTGCCCTTACGCAGTTGGGCATTTCTGAGGGAGGCATTTCGCAGTTCCTCTGTGCTTGCAACCCAAGGACTTTTGAACCCAGAGGTAACTCCCCATGCCTAAGATAGTGAGAGGTGTCAGCAAGCCCTCCAGCTGGAGTGCTCAAACCAAAAAAAAAAAAAAATTTTTTTTAAAGTATTGGAATTACAGTGCATGTGTAATTTCTAAGATAAATCACAGGTGTTGGGATCTCTCACCAAAAGGGCTCTATTCTGTTTCCCTGACAGACCCCCTTCCTCACGTACTCATTCCCACCCCCAAAGCTTAAATCTGGGAGATTGGCTTGACTATGAAAATGCTGAATATTTCCATGCATTTTAGAAACAGCTAATTAACTTGCTGGGGAACACTGAATAGCTAAAAGCAGATTTGTGTCTCCTGAAGATTGTGCCTGGAATTGCCATCCTGTATACCCTACAATACAGTCTGAGGAGGCCAAAAACTGCTCCATTTCCTCTTTATACAGAAGTAACAAAGCCCATTGTGTTTGAGTTGACAACCTGATTTAAGCCCTAGCAAAACCTCCTACCCTGAGCATGTCTGCTATATTGATTCACCTGTGGAAGAGTTGCCACGTTTCACCCTCTACCTCCTAAGGTGGTTCTGTCTTCCTTAAAGGTGCCCTGAGTTGAGACAGTTCCTGAGAGCAGACAGTCAAAATGTATACGGAGTGGGTATAGAGTAACTTGTTAAAAAGGGCCAGAAAGTATGGATGGACATGGTTGAGCTAAGAAAACACACCAGGATTCTTATATGCTTTCTTATTATTTCTGAAATCCAAATATGATTTCAACTTTGGGGCAGGACTCGTTAATTATAATTTCCTGAACCATTCCTTACAGGTAGAAGATGCTGGAAGATCAACTCTAATTTATGGCTGCCTTCCCAGCAATCTCTACTTCAGTATATGTGGGAGCCAGAAGTACTCAAGTTTGATAACTCAAAGACAGAACAATCTGTCAAGGGTGGGTTAGTTTATTTTTGTTCACAAGTGTTCATATGCATTCCCAAACAAAATGAGGGTGAAGAGAGAGGAAGTGTAGAAAAGATAATGGCTTTCAGATTTCCACAGCACCTTTTGCTTGGACCACTTTTTAGCATTTAGTGGTGGGGTTTCAGTTTCTAATACACAGAGCAATCACCCAGGCTTTTCCCATAGCTAAGGCTTTCAGTGATGGAGTGAAGTCGAAGCACAATATATAATCAAGTGGTCAAGGCTGACACATGGAGTAAAGCTGTGATTCAGTCTTCCCACCCAAAATTGTATGACCCAACTCTCCAATTTAAATAGACCTGTGAATAGATCTCCAGAGAATAAGTGATGCAAGAGGCAATGATGAATCAAGGGGAAGCAAACCTTCTTAGTTCTTGAGCTTAAACCAGTGCCCTGCCATGGGGAAAGCACCTGTCAGATGATTCTGGTCTTTCTTTCAGTTGAGAAATAGAAGTGAGGTTGTGATTGCTTGTCACCAAACTGCCCCAGGCTCTTTGGCAAAGGTAAAAAATGTTAGCTCGGGTGTCCTGGACCACTTCCAAGTTGAAGAATTATATTTGGCCTGGGTGTGGATTAAATTCAGCTGTAAGTACTCAAACTCCTGGGTCACAACCTGCTACTTTGGGAGCTGCTTGTTTTCCTTTGCCCTCTCCCTTTCTTTTTTTAACTTAAAGTAGTCTTAGGTAAAACATGAAATCTGCCTTCATTTATGTGTCTATGAAATAGATTTATGCAAGCTGCTTAGTTTATAGTGAAACACTTAGAATGAAAAAATATGCCACTTAAGTATTTAGAATTAATAGTACTTTTCTGTAACTCCAAATGGCTAGGATGCCCTTCACTTTTCACCCTGGTATGGTTTTGTTCTGCAACTGTTCAAATATGCTTCATTTCTTCCTCTTTATTTCAGAGATGGATGAAATATTTCTTCTGTGCTCTGAATATAGGGTATGATCTCAGAGTTCTCTGTGCCAGCAGAATCAGTCTGGAACTCAGCCAGAAGTTCTTCATGATTAAAGGTGCCATCTGAGCATACAATATTTTTTTAAAAGCCTTGCAAAATGGGGCCGGGCACGGTGGCTCACGCCTGTAATCCCAGCAGTTTGGGAGGCTGAGGTGGGCAGATCACGAGGTCAGGAGTTCGAGACCAGCCTGGCCAACATGGTGAAACTCCGTCTTTAGTAAAAATATAAAAATTAGCTGGGCGTGTTGGCAGGCGCTTGTAATCCCAGCTACTCGGGAGGCTGAGGCAGGAGAATCATTTGAACGCAGGAGGCAGAGGTTGCAGTGAGCCGAGATCGCGCCATTGCACTTCAGCCTGGGCGACAGGGCAAGACTCAGTCTCAACAACAAACAAACAAAAAAAAGCCTTGCAAAATGGAAATGTACCTTTTTTTTTTTTTTTAAGGTCACTAGCATTAGCACCAGCACTGACATTAGCCTTTGGGTAGGGATTCTTCTGGCCTCAATACCTTCTTTTTCTTCTCTTACCATCTTCGTTTGACCTCTTGTCTTGTGATAAGGCCCAGTCCATGCAATTAAATAAACTCGCTTAACAAATGCGACTCCCAGAAAGCACTACAAATTATCAGTTGCAGATTTTAGGGCCTCCCCAGACACAACAGATTTACAAGACACATGACTTGTAAGTAGAAGATATGTCAAGTTTTGATGGAAAAGTTTGCCTCTACAATGTACAAAGAACAATGCTAGTGGATCTTCTGGAAAGACATCTCACCTGGAAATTGATAGTCATCTCTTGAGACATCTGTGTCTAAAATTGTGATTTTCCATTTTTTCCAAATGTTATTCCTCGTATTTGGCATTTGCAATTTTTTACCTCTCCTCATCTTTCTTAGCACTTGAATACCCATGATAGAGTTAATCATTTAACCCAAGGCACTGAGAAATTATGACATTATATGAATTAGTAGACTTCATTAAAGTGGCATTCCCCTAGATGCTGCTAAATTCCAGGGCTTTGGGGACAATGTTTGAGGCCTCACTTATACACCTCAGCATGTGATGTAGATCTGCTCTGTCTCACTCTTCCCGCTTTGGGTCCTCCTTTAGGTTTAGGGGTCACAAAAAAAGCAAATCTCTCTAGCTTGACATCCTCCTCACTTTTGATGTCTGCCCTTCTAGTAACACAGGGCCAACTGGATGATATGCATGCCATTGCTGCAAACTTCCCCTCCAACAAGGCAACAGATTTCAGCTCAGTTCTCACCAGGGGAGAGAGCACAAATTAGATCCAAATGGCAGGAACAATAGTCCAGGCTGTTTCAGGAGGACAGGGCACAAACAGGGCAGGCAGCTGGTGAAGCTCTGTTACCTCATTTAATCTCCATAACCTTGGGGTGGAAAGCTGTATTTTTATTCTCATTTTACAGATGAGGAAATTGAGACCCAGAGCAATGAGGGGATTTGTTCAAAGTCATGCAGCCACTAGTAGCAGAGCCAGGATTAGAGCCCCATGTCCTGACTACCAGTTCCTTGCCTTCCCCACTACACCACACAGCCTTCCTCTCCCATTCATTCACTTAGCAAATGTTTGTTGATGCTTCCAAACACTGAGGATACAAAAGTGAGTAAGACTGAGTCCCTAACATTGAGTCCAGAATTCATAGAGGAGGGACCAACAAAGGAATAAATAAAGGCACGATAAGCACTATAATCAAGAATTTGACAAAGTGTTGGGGGAGCCCCAAAGACAGTGATGATCTCTAACCATGTGCGGGTGAGTAGAAGCTTCCTGGAAGAGGTAACATTTGGCTGCCCCAAACTTGCATGCACCTGCTTTAAATGTGTGGTCCTTTACTTCTAAGTTTTTGCAATTCACATAATTAACTCTAAGCCTGAAAAAGTTTTGTTGAAAGCTGATTCCACTAAAAAGTGGCAACTCCTACTTCTCTGCATCTGATCTTACACATTGTGCTCACACAGCCCCCTGTGCTGGCCTCTGCATAGCCCTTGGCACACCATGTTCAAAGTGTTTGCTTCCAGGTCTCTCTCTCTCTCCTATCACTCTTTAGAGTTCCTCATGTTGGACAACAGTGGTTTCTCATGGTCCTTTAACCATCAATGCCCAGCCCAAGGCCTGGCACACAGTGGGTAGCCAATGAATATTCCTCAAGCGAATAAGCAAAAGTGCAAGTAAACTCTCCAAGAAGGCTCTGGGGAGTCTAAGTTCAAAGTAGCCTAGTAATCCTTTCTGTAGGTCTTCAGCTGACTTCCGTTTATTTAAAAGGACAAAAAGAAAACCAAAAACTTGTACAGTTTTTTTGGCTACAGGAACCAAGAGGGGCAGACAATGACCTTTCCCTCCCGCTGGCTGCCCCTAGGGTCTTCACCACAGACACTGAGTTCCGCTGCCCTTTTATTTTATCAGCTGTGAATTGTTTGCAAAATTCCAAACAGTTTGTAGGAAATTCAGGAAAATGCATCAGCTAGAAGAGAAACTGGTTTCATTTTCCAGCTCAGCTTTTTTCTGAAATATAACACCATATAGGGCTTTAAAGCATGCTCACTTCCTGTGGTCATTATTTCAATAGTTTAGAGCAACTTGTAGTTTATGCCTTCTTTCTGGAATGTCCAATAATTGCCCTGTAATTCCACAGGTCTCAAATCTAAAAACCATTTTTACGTTTCATTGTTAGAGGACAGTATCAATCCAGTTCCCGTATTGGACAATTTTGGTTTAAAAAGATAAAAAGACCAGGCATGGTGGCTCACGCTCGTAATCCTAACACTTTGGGAGGCTGAGGCAGGAGGATCGTTTGAGCTCAGGCGTTCAAGACCAGCCTGAGCAACAGCTGGAGATCCCCATCTCTACAAAAAAATTTAAAAATCAGCTAGGTATGGTGGTGTGCTCCTGTAGTCCCAGCTACTTGGGAGGCTGAAGCCAGAGGACCACTTTAGCCTGGAAAGTCAAGGCTGCAATGAGCCAAGATTGCGCCACTGCTCCCAGCCTGGGCACAGAGTGAGACCTTGTCTCAAAACCAAAGTCCTGCAGCCTCCCCAAACACTTCTGCAGGGGCATCATTCTTGAAATCTGGGAAAATGGTGTGACTTCTAGGGTTTAAAGATCACCACTTAGGTGAGAAAGTACAAACATGGAATGTAGAAGGCATGAACATGATCGTTTGTGTCCTCAGCTTTGAGCATTTGATTGAAAATGATAAAATTACAGTGATTTTCTTCCAGCGGTAGAGGCTACCTTCTACTCTGCTCATCTTACACTTTCTTGGAAAGGAGACCTTCAGTGAAGATCACTACTATTCCCCAAACTTCATTCAGGACCTTATTTCTCCCCTCTTGATGTCAGTGTGTGAAATTCTAAATTATGTCATGGGATATATGTTCAAAAGCAATATATTTTCAAATCAACAAAAAATATAATTGGTCATCACATATACCAAATATGCAATATGATAATTGTGCCTAAAGTAGATTAATTAAATGTTAATGGTAAACAGGAAGAACAGCTCAAAATGACAAGGTCTTTCAGTTTAATTCAACTGAGTCCCTCCCGTGGGTCAGATCTTTTGCTGAGTACTCAGTAAGACATTATTTCTGCCTTTATGAACCCACCATCTACTAAGGGAGACTTATGAGAACAGTTTTGCTGACCCATGTGCTTCTTTTTCTTTTTTTTTTTTTGAGACGGAGTTTCACTCCTGCTGCCCAGGCTGGAATGCAATGGCATGATCTCGGCTCACTGGAACCTCTGCCTCCCTGGTTCAAGCAATTCTCCTGCCTCAGCTCTTGAGAAGCTGGGATTACAGGTGCCCACCACCACCCCCAGCTAATTTTTTCTATTTTTAGTAGAGACGGGGCTTCACCGTGTTGGCCAGGCTGGTCTTGAACTCCTGACCTCAGGGGATTCACCCACCTCGGCCTACCAAATTGCTGGGATTACAGGCATGTGCCACTGTGCCCAGCCTTACCCATATGCTTCTAAACTAACTAACTCTCCCCGAGACTGTAAGATCAGGACAAGAGAGTATCTATCCTCCTCGTCTTTCCTCTTCAACAGCCTTACATTCTTTCTCAGCTTCTTCCTGGCATCCTCGACTGCTGAGTATTAACCTCACAGTCCTCAGTGATTCAGTTCTTGCAGCATTGACTTCTGACTTTGTTCCCTAAATACAACTTACACATACCATTTGGATCATATTTTCTTTTCCAAGATGATGGAGGAATCTAGCTCAGTATCCTACCCTGACATAGGGGCATGTGGTTAGTGTTTCTGCTGAGTTTCCCAGGACCCTGCAGACAAGAACCAGACAAATCTGTCATACCTATGAACTACTTCCCATCTGAAATTTTTTTGAGGGGTGAGAGGAACGGTGTCTCACTCTGTCACCCAAGCTGGAATGCACTGGTGTGATCATGGCCCACTGCAGCCTTGACCTCCTGGGTTCAAGCAATCCTCCTGCCTCAGAATCCCGAGTAGCTGGGACCACAGGTGCACACCACCCTGCCTGGCTAATTTTTCACTTTTATTTTTTGTAGAGACAGGGTCTCCCTATGTTGCCCAGGCTGGCCTGAAACTCCTGGCCTCAAGCTATCCTCCTGCCTTAGCCTCCCATGTGCTGGGATTACAGCCATGAGCCACCACACCCTGCCCCCTCTCTGAAATCTTAACTCTAATAGATGACTCTCTTTGACCTACCCCAACCCCCACCATTTTTTTTTTTTCTAGGCAAGCACAGACATTGGGAAAAAATTACCACTAATACTACTTTAATGAGCTGAATAGTGATACCGAAAAAAGATATATCCAACTCCTAAGCACTGGAAGCTCTGAATGTGACCTTATTTGGAAGAGGGTCTTTGCAGATATAATTAAATTAAAGATCCTGAGATAAGATCATCCTGGATTTAAGGTGGATCCTAGATCTAATGATCAGTGTATCCTTATAAGAAAAACAGAGGGAGATTGGAGACATAGACATAAATGAGAAGGCAATGTGAAGACAGTAATAAGAGATTGGAGTGATATATCTATAAGGCAAGGAACACTAAGAATTGCTTGCAACCACCAGAAACTAAGAGAAAAACATGGAGTGGATTCTCCTTCAGAACCTCAGAAGAAACCAACCGTGTCAACACCGTGTTTTGGACTTCTGGCCTCCAAAATTGTGAGAGAATAAATTTGTTTGTTTGTTTTGAGAGAGTCTTGCTGTGTCACTCAGGCTGGAATGCAGTGGCATGTTCACAGCTTACTGGAGCCTTGAACTCCCAGGCTCAAGCAGTCCTCCCACCTCAGCCTCCTGAGTAACTGGAACCACAGGTGTGCACCACTGCACCTGGCTAATTTTTTCCTTTTTTGTAGAAACGAGGTCTCACTGCTTCCCAGACTGGTCTTGAACTCCTATGCTCAAGGGGTGGTCCCACCTTGGCCTCCCAAAGTGCCGGGATTACAGGCATGAGATTTCTGAAAGATTTCTGTTGTTTTAAGCTACCTAGTTTGGGGTAATTCATTATGGCAGCCCTAGGAAATGATACAACCACTATCATTTAATTTTTTTCGAACACATTTTATTTCATTTTATTTATTTTTGAGACAGAGTCTCACTCTGTCGCCCAGGATGGAGTACAGTGGCATGATCTCAGCTCACTGCAACCTTCCGCCTCCCGGGTTCAAGCTATTCTCTGCCTCAGTCTCCCGAGTAGCTGGGATTACAGGCACCTGCCACC
Organism: Papio anubis; assembly: GCF_008728515.1. Lineage (NCBI taxonomy): Eukaryota > Metazoa > Chordata > Mammalia > Primates > Cercopithecidae > Papio > Papio anubis. Next base: position 44,669,001 of record NC_044976.1, read on the forward strand.
ACGCCCAGCTAATTTTTGTATTTTGTAAAGACTGGTTTTCACCATCTTGGCCAGGCTGATCTTGAACTCCTGACCTCAGGTGATCCGCCCGCTTTGGCCTCCCAAAGTGCTGGTATTATAGGCATGAGCCACCATGCCCATCCTTCAGGCACATTTTAAAATCAAGATGTAGAGATGATATAATTTTAGAATAAAAGATCATCTTTCCCAATAAATGACTGTAAGTCACATTAAATATAGTACTCAGACCTATGAAACTTTGTCATAGACTAGCTCTAGTCCTAAAAACCAGAAACCTAATCCTGACGTGAATCTTTTTAACCATTTTCTCCCAGTGTCATCAACTGTCTCTCTCCTGTCTTTCCAAGAGAGTCAGCCAGCCAAAGCCAAATCCCAGACCAAAAGAACAGTCTACTTTTGCTCTTATGCCCAGGCAGTTGGGCTTAGGTAAAGAAAAACCAAGTTTACCAACTTAGCTCTGGGCTTGTCTCTGGTCATAATTGAGATTCCTTTGGCTCATCCTGTATCTGCTTATTCTGATATTCCAAACCTTCACTACTCACCTCAAGTGACTACCTTCCACCATCAGATAAGTAAATGTGACCTCGCCTTTTACTTAACAGAAACCACCGCCCGCAGCCGGTCGCGGTGGCTCAAGCCTGTAATCCCAGCACTTTGGGAGGCCGAGACGGGCGGATCACGAGGTCAGGAGTTCGAGACCATCCTGGCTAACACGGTGAAACCCCGTCTCTACTAAAAAATACCAAAAAAAGCTAGCCGGGCGAGGTGGCTGGCGCCTGTAGTCCCAGCTACTCGGGAGGCTGAGGCAGGAGAATGGCGTAAACCCAGGAGGCGGAGCTTGCAGTGAGCTGAGATCCTTCCACGGCACTCCAGCCTGGGCGACAGGGTGAGACTCTGACTCAAAAAAAAAAAAAAAAAGAAACCAACAGGCATAATACTCTCTTTCTTTCATTCATCCCTTCAAAAGCCTATAAAGCTGTACCCTTTCTTGCTTCCTTACCTTCCATTCTGAAGAAGCATGTCTTTCCTGGAGTTGAAAGCTGATCACTAGATAAGACCTCTGGATGGCACCCTCTTCAGCCTGCTAAAACCAGTCCTAGCCCCTCTCCTGTCTATCCAAATGCCTACTGGATGCCACACAAATGCTTCAAAATCATCATATCTGAGCTAGTTCCTTTTCTAGTTAGGTGACAGGGCCAGATGAAAATATAGGCCAGACAGGAAGAAAGCATGTACAAAGCCCCAGAGGAGAGCACATGGCTCTTTGAGGACATTGAAAGTAATTGCAGGCTGGCCTAATGTTAAAGGAGGTAAAGGATGATGAGGATGAAGCTACAGTGTAAGCATGAAGAGGCTTGTAAGTCAAGATAGGAATGTGTACTTTATGCTCAAGCAACGGGGGGAGTTTAAGAGTTTTACGCCAAGGAGTGTTGTGATCAGATTTGCATTTGAGAATCATCAGATTGCAAAATGGATTGAAGGGGCAAACTTTGAAGACTTGGAAAACATTGTTGCAACAACGTGGGCAAATGATCAAGAGTCCTGTGTAGATTTGCGTAGATGCGAGAGATGCTTAGGAGGTAGACAAGGCACACTTGATGAGTAGTTAGGTAACCAGCATGTCCCCACCCTAAAGAACAGGCCACTCAATAATGAAATTACAGCCTTTCTTGTAGAGACTCTCTCCCTTCATTGGTAGTATTTTTCTCCTTTGCTTCTGCATGCGATTTATCCATTTCCAGGACCTCACTGGGTAGATCAGCTAGTTCTAAGAGCACTGCTAATAGGTTAAGGCCTAAGGGTGTGAGTGGATCAACGACCCAGCCTGGTCAGTCAGTTGCTCCATTGTAGTACATACCTTTTTTATGTTTTTTTTTTTTGTAATTGATACACAATACTTTACATATTTATGGGGTACATGTGATTTTTTTTTTACATATATACAATGTGAGATGATCAAGTCAGGGTATTTGGTGTATCCATCACGTTGAGTGTTTTCTTGGCTTTTTTTGTTTGTTTGTTTGTTTTTGAGCCAGAGTCTCACTGTGTCACCCAGGCTGGAGTGCAGTGATGTAACCACAGCTCACTGCAGCCTCGACCTCGACCTCATAAGCTCAAGTGATCCCCCTACCTCTGCCCTCCCCACCACCACCCCCACCCTTCAGTGCCAGTAGCTGGGACTATAGGCATATGCCACCATGCCCAGCTAACTAAGAAAAAAAATTTTTTTTGTAGAGACAAGGTCTCACTATGTTGCCCAGGCCAGTATCAAATTCCTGGACTCAAGCAATCCTCCCGCTTCGGCCTCCCAAAGTTCTGAGATTATGGATGTGAGCTGCTGTGCCTGATCACCTTGAGTATTTATCATTTTTATGTGTTGGGAACATTTCAAGTCTTCTCTTCTAGCTACTTTGAAATACATAATACTTGTATCTCTACTCTGCTATTGAATATTAGAACTTATAGTTTCTATCTCACTGTTAACCAACTTTTCTTCATCCCCTCTTCCCACCCACACCCCCTTTCCCAGTCTCTGCTATCTATCATTGTAGTGGATACTTTTTAGTACCTCTGGCCAGTTCACCATGATGTCCCCCTTCTCAATTTGTACATGACTGTGTCCCTGGCCATAGTTGATAGGGCTCAGGCTGAATTGATTAGAGTTTCTTTCACAAATATTTGGAAATAGCACCCAAAACAAGACCTAGGCTCTTCAGGGGTTTGGACCTATAACATAGAATCAATCTCTGGAGCTATTATGGCCATGTTCACCCTGAAGCCTGAGTTGCAAAGGAAGCTAGTTTTCAGAAAGCCAAGAAAGGATGAAATAAACGCTCTGAAAGGACCTGGGGTGACGAATGGAAAGAATACGAGCAGTAATCAATTTCCTGAGTATAGAGCTTCTTAAGGCCCAGCTTGGTTCCTATACTAAGGTCAGGCCTACGCCTAACATTTGCAGGACCCAGAACAAGAATATAAATGGAGGGCCATATACCATATGTCAAAATACTTGAAAGTTACCAATCAGATCAACCACTAAATAAAAAATACTCAATCCTCGGCCGGGTGTGGTGGCTCACGCCTGTAATCCCAGCACTTTGGGAGGCCAAGGTGGGTGGATCATAAGGTCAAGAGATTGAGACCATTCTGGTCAACATGGTGAAACTCCATCTCTACTAAGAATACAAAAATTAGCTGGGCATGGTGGCATGCACCTGTAGTCCCAGCTACTTGGCAGGCTGAGGCAGGAGAATCACTTGAACCTGGGAGGTGGAGGTTGCAGTGAGCCGAGATTGTGCCACTACACTCTAGCCTGGCAACAGACAGAGACTCCGTCTCAAAAAAAAAAACAACAACAACAAAAAAAAAACACCTCAATTCTCCTATCTTGCCAAATATATCTTCATGCAAACTCAGAAGACTGGGTTAAGGCTGGGCGCCGTGGCTCACGCCTGTAATCCCAGCACTTTGGGAGGCCGAGGTGGGTGGATCACTGAGGTCGGGAGTTTGAGACCAGCCTGACCAACATGGAGAAACCCCATCTCTACTAAAAATACAAAATTAGCCAGGTGTGGTGGTGCATGCCTGTAATACCAGCTACTCGGGAGACTGAGGCAGGAGAATCACTTAAACCCAGAAGGCGGAGGTTGCAGTGAGCAGAGATCGCGCCACTGCACTCCAGCCTGGGCAACAAAAACGAAACTCCATCTCAAAAAAAAAAAAAAAAAGAAGAAGAAGAATAAGTCTGGGTTGAAATTTAGAATTCACAGATCGTTAGAGTTCTGACAAAACGTTGGGGAGATGGGAGGGAGAGAACTGACCCCTTTCTCTTCCTACCCTTGGCTCTATCCTACACTGTGAGACTGTCAAGGGAGTCTTTGTATACATGTCCAAGCTCCTTCCATCCATCCCTGTCTTAGTCCATTTTGTGTTGCTATAACAGAATACCTGAGGCTGGATAATTTTTTTTTTTTCTGAGACGGAATCTCGCTCTGTTGCCCAGGCTGGAGTGCAGTGGTGTGATCTTGGCTCACTGCAAGCTCCGCCTCCCGGGTCCATGCCATTCTCCTGCCTCAGCCTCCTGAGTAGCTGGGACTACAGGTGCCCACCACCACTCCAGGCTAATTGTTTTTGTATTTTTAGTAGAGACGGGGTTTCACCTTGTTAGCCAGGATAGTTTCGACCTCCTGACCTCGTGATCGGCCCACCTCAGCCTCCCAAAGTGCTGGGATTACAGGCATGAGCCACTGCGCCCAGCCAAGGCTGGATAATTTAAAAATATATATATATATTTATTTTGACTCATGATTCTGTTGGCTGGAAAAGTTCAAAGTTGAACAGCCACATCTGGTGAGAGCCTCATGCTGCTTCCATTCATGGTGCAGAGTGGAAGGGGAGCTGGCATGTTCAGAGATCATATGGTGAGAGGATGCAAGAGAAAGAAACCAAGGAAACAAGGCTCTTTTAACTCATCTATTCCCATGAGATCAAGACCTCACTCACCCCTACAGGAGGGCATTAATATATTTGTGACCCATCCTCCTCCATGACCCAAATACCTCGCACTAGTCCCTACCTCCCAACACTGTCACATTGGGGATCAATTTTCAACATGAGTTTTGATGGGAATAAACCACATACAAACCATAGCAATCTCCTTACAAATAGCTGTCCCTTGACCACCTCTTGGGTCTAAAGGTGCTGATACTGGCAATGCTATCCTTAGGAGAACAGATCCAGAGAAAAAACCCATGCGGTTCCTAGAAACAGGCTAAAGTCCATTTGGGCAGAGAATTCCAGGACTCAGGATATTAATCATAGTTGAGAACAGGGAGGGGAGATAAGTGGAATACTTATCTGGGTGGAGAAGCACCCTTGGCTATATGGATTTCTCATCCTATGAAGAGAGAAGAGAAGAGCCAAAGCAGGGCCCTCTAGACATGGGACCCAGGGCAGGAGTCCCTCTTTTTCATGTCTAATGGGGCTGCTTATATAAATGTATTATTTATTTAAGGAGACTCCAACTACATTCTGTTACTTGCAGCCCAAGAGTCCTAAGTTCCCTTTACCCTCTGAACCACTGTCCAGTTTTCTCTCTGCTCCCCAAAGATTCTAGAGTAGTACCTGGAAGAGGGCTTCCTTGTGAACTCTAATACTGACCAAACGCGACAGAAGCAGGGATGCAGCTTTTTTCATGGATTCTGCTATCAGTGGTAAATTATTTTGGTCAATCACTGTGACTTTCCTCACCCACTTTCAGTCTATACATTATACCTCCAATTAGAGATTTTGAACTTAATAGGCAGCCCCAAACTCTAAAAATCACACTTTATTTTATTCATGCATCTTCTGGCAACATACTCAATATCATATCAGAGTTTATGGGCCCTGCATCCTATCTGATTTGGAAGTCCTCCAAAATGGGAAGGGTGTTCAGATGCTAGGCAGCCAAAAATGTCAAATGTTCCCTACAACCCCATCGATCAGGTCTTGAAGCTATCTCCCTTGGAGGAGGCTCCAGGCTCCAGCTCTCTCCCTTGGGAAACCTTGAGTATTTTAGGGACAGCCCCCCTCCCCTCCAACTCTTCTCTCACACACACACACACACACACACACACACACACACACACACACACACAAAGTTTTGGCCCTGCCCATCTCTCCTCTCTCCAATTCTATATTCATGGTTAGGGTAGTAATGATCTGCCATGGACCACACAGTTAAATGCCACCATGAGCATGATATTCCAGACAGACAGGAGCTTCCTGCTAGACCTGCCTCACAGCCTCACTCCGAGTGGCCTGAGTATACCAGCGAAGAGAAAATATCTGCACCCTCACAGACCTATAGTGGCCTGTACTAGAAGCAACCAGCCTAGCACTGGGAAACAAATGGGCAGGGGCTGGAGGGAGGGTAATCTGGCACCTGACACTCCTGCTTTCTCAGAACTTACCTGTGATTTCCTACTTTTGAAGCAGGAACTCTGTTTTTTACTTTATTTTATTTTATTATTTTATTATTTTATTTATTTTTTGAGACGGAATCTCACTCTGTCGTCCAGGCTCTGGAGTGCAGTGACGTGATCTCGGCTCACTGTAACCCCGTGCTCCGAGGTTCAAGCGATTCTCCTGCCTCAGCCTGTAGTTGGGACTACAGCTGCCTGCCACAGGGCCCAGCTAATTTTTGTATTTTTAGTAGAGACGGGGTTTCACCATGTTGGCCAGTCTGGTCTTGAACTCCTGACCTCAAGTGATCCACCCACCTCAGCTTCCCAAAGTGCTGCGATTATAGGTGTGAGCCACCACACCAGTCCAGGAACTCTGTTTTTGTTTGTTTTTGTTTTTTTTGAGATGGAGTCTCACTCTGTCACCCAGGCTGGAATGCAGTGGCGTGATCTTGGCTCACTGCAACCTCCACCTCCGGGGTTCACACCATTCTCCTGCCTCAGCCTCCCAAGTAGCTGGGACTGCAGGCATCCGCCACCACGCCCGGCTAATTTTTTGTATTTTTAGTAGAGACGGGGTTTCACCATGTTTGCCAGGATGGTCTCGATCTCCTGACCTCGTGATCCGCCCTCCTTGGCCTCCCAAAGTGCTGAGATCACAGGCGTGAGCCACGGTGCCTGGCCAGAACTCTGTTTTTTAAAATAGTGCTGCACCTCACTATCAGACAAATTTGTGCTAACGAAAACAAGAGACTTTCACTCTTCTTTACTTTCTTTTTTTTTTTTTTGAGACCAAGTCTCACTGTGTCACCCAGGCTGGAGTGCAGTGGCATGATCTCCACTCACTGCAAGCTCCGCCCCCCGGGTTCATGCCATTCTCCTGCCTCAGCCTACCAAGTAGCAGGGACTACAGGCGCCTGCCACCGCGCCCGGCTAATTTTTTGTATTTTTAGTAGAGACGGGGTTTCACAGTGTTAGCCAGGATGGTCTCGATCTCCTGACCTCATGATTCGCCTGTCTCGGCCTCCCAAAGTACTGGGATTACAGGCGTGAGCCACCACGCCCGGCCTCTTCTTCACTTTTCTAACATATACCTTATGCTGATGCCCTCCAAACATCCATTTAGATCAGCAATTGCAAGGACAAGCTTCAACCAAGTAGCTCACCAAAACTATCAAGGCACTGAATTCTCAAACGGGTTCAAGGGAGTAAGAAAATTGACTTCCTTCTGGATTTTAAGCTGACTTCTAAATTGGTGCCCTGGGTCTGCACTGATAATGCCAAGTTAAAACACTAAAGAATTTTGCAATCCTGGAAGAGTTTTTCATAAACATTATGAATGTTTCCAATGTTCAAAAGTTGATGAAGAGGCCGGGCGTGGTGGCTCACGCCTGTAATCCCAGCACTTTGGGAGGCCAAGGCGGGCGGATCACGAGGTCAGGAGATTGAGACCATCCTGGCTAACATGGTGAAACTCCGTCTCTACTAAAAATACAAAAAATTAGCCGGGCGTGGTGGCGGGCGCCTATAGTCCCAGCTACTCGGGAGACTGAGGCAGGAGAATGGCGTGAACCCAGGAGGCAGAGCTTGCAGTGAGCTGAGATCACACCACTATGCACTCCAGCCTGGGCGACAGAGCGAGACTCCGTCTCAAAAAAAAAAAAGGTTGATGAAGAGTGACCAGTGTTAATAATGGAGATCTTCTCATGGCCTGTGCTTACCCCCTTGGTGATATTACACCTTTTAATGAGATCAAGCAAATTTACTGAAGCTGTAAAGGAACAACTTCAGGCTCGAGTCTTCCATATGGTCCAGTATCACTGTTGTGTTAGCATGACTTTTCAGTTACAAGTGACAGAAAACTAGCTTAAGACAAATAAAGGGGTAGTCTTGCTTCAGGAACAGCTGAGTGGAGGTGCTCAAACAATGTTAGCAAGAACCAGACAATGTTAGCAAGAACCAGACTCGTTCCCAGTTCTCCTTCCCTCTGTTGTTTCCCCAGGAGGTCACAAGGATTCTGTCAGGCAGTTCCAGGGTTACATTGCATCCAATTAGCAACTCTGTCCAGCAGAGTGCAAGTTTCTCCACATAACTGCGAAGTTCTGGAGTTGAGGCTCATCAGCCTAACTTGGATCACATGCTTACTCCTGAACCAATTAGAGTCCAGTTAGGTGGAATGTTTTAATTGGCCAGGCCTAGCTCATGTAGCCATCCAGGGATCAGCTGCACTCAAGCTACAGAGATTGAGAATTGGAGAAGAGGACTTCTCAAAGAAAATCTGAGCAGAAGAAAACATATTTACTACTCTTGAAGAGCCATTGTTGGTGCTCCTCCAAGATTTTGGAGACAGAGAGAGACATGAATAAATAGAGAATGAATATATAAATGAAAAAAATGCCTCCAGATCAATTCAAATGATAAATTACTTTCTCCATCAATCTTTAAGTGTTGAAACCAGAGCAACTCCATCTTAAATAGGGGCTGGGTGAAATTAGGCTGAGACCAGCTGGGCTGCATCCCCAGGAGGGGATTCTTAGTCATAGGATGAGACAGGAGGGCAGCACAAGACACAGGTCACAAAGACTCCACTGATAAAACAGGATGTAGTAAAGAAGCTGGCCAAAACCCATCAAAACCAAGATGGCCACGAAAATGACCTCTGGTCCCTCACTGCTCATTATATGCTAATTGTAATGTATTAGCATGCTAAAAGATACTCCCAGCTGGGCGCAAGTAATCCCAGCACTTTGGGAGGCTGAGGGGGATGGATCACCTGAAGTCAGTTCAAGATCAGCCTGGGCAACATGGTGAAACCCCTGTCTTTAGAAAAATACAAAAATTATGGCATGATGGCAGGTGCCTGTAATCCCAATTACTTGAGAGGCTGAGGCAGGAGAATGGCATGAACCCAGGAGGCAGAGGTTGCAGTAAGCCAAGATTGTGCCACTGCACTCCAGCCTGGGCAACAGAGCAAGACTCCGTCTCAAAAAAAAAAAAAGACACTCCCAGCAGTGCCATAACAGTTTACAAATACCATGGCAACATCCAGAAGTTACCCTATATGTTCTTTGTGTGTGTGTGGTTTTTGTTTTTGTTTTTGTTTGAGACTGAGTCTTGCTTTGTCACCCAGGCTGGAATGCAGTGGTGCGATTTCGGCTCACTGCAGCCTGCTGGGTTTAAGCAATTCTCTTGCCTCAGCCTCCCAAGTAGCTGGGACTACAGGCATGCGCCACCACGCCCAGCTATTTTTTATACTTTTAGCAGAGGCAGGGTTTCGCCAAGTTGGCCAGGCTGATCTCAAACTCTTGACCTCAAGGGATCCACCTGCCCCGGCCTCCCAAAATGCTGGGATTACAGGCATAAGCCACTGCACCCAGCCGAGAAGTTACCCTATATGTTCTAAAAGGAAGATTTCCAGGAAATCCCTGTAAACTCAAGAATAATCCACTCCTTATTTAGCACATAATCAAGAAATAACCGTAAGTATACTCAGTCAAGCAGCACATACTGCTGCTCTGTCTATGGAGTAGCCATTCTTTTATCCCTTTACTTTCTTAATAAAGTAAGACAGCTTCCATTATCCAGAGATAATGCCCTTAATCACTAGCTCTTTGCACGAAATCCAAGAACCCCCTTTTGGGGTCTGGATCGAAATCCCTTTCTGGTAACAGCATGGACTCCTGAAATCCCCATCCCTTCATATTGATGACCTATACAAGACAGATAAAATCCCCTCTGTTTATGTCCTCTTATGCATTTGTAGGGATATTATAATACCTTCTCTGACGTTCATTGCTGGAAACAACTGACTCCATAGGAAGTGGCTAAGCTATCCTGTATGTGGAACACAGTGTGCTGGGCTATTGTGGAATGTCTATTGAGAGCCAGGAAATCCACAAAAACTCAAATATTACCTGATTTTTTCCCTTCACTATCACAAAGGGGAATATATAGGATATAGAATACAGAGTTAATGCAGTCAATCAGTACGTCTTTAAGGTGATTTCAAAAATCATCCATCTAAGATAACACAGACTTTCTGTACCATTTTCTAAAGAGTCTGGGTTTCCCATCATTTAACTTATGCTACTCACCCGAAGCCCATTATACTAAGTTCCATTCTTGGAGAGAGAAAACTCTACTCCTGGTTTGGTCCTTCCATGGCAACTTCTCTTTCTACTTTTTGAATTTTGGGGAATCCCCCAAATTAAAACTTTAAGTTAGAGATCTCAGAGTGGAAGCAGAGAAAATGGGAATTATTGGCTCTTCCCTCCCTTTATTTTGCTGTGGCTTCCACATCTGGATAAAGATAAAATACCTAGATACTCTATTCCTGCATGCTTCTGGTAAACCCTTTTTTTTTTTTTAAATTGAGACAGAGTTTTGCTCTTGTTGCCCAGGCTGGTGTGCAATGGCGCAATCTCAGCTCACTGCAACCTCCACCTCCCAGGTTCAAGCGAGTCTCCTGCCTCAGCCTCAGGAGTAACTGGGATTACAGGCATTCGCCACCATGCCCAGCTAACATTTTTTGTATTTTTAGTAGAGTCGAGGTTTCACTATGTGGGTCAGGCTGGTCTCGAACTCCTGACCTCAGGTGATCCACCCACCTCGGCCTCCCAAAGTGCTAAGGTTACAGGCATGAGCAACTGTGCTCAGCCGCTGGTAAACACTTTTTAAAGAGTCTAGACTTGATCCCCACCAATGTACCTACCTCTCCTGAACATTGCCAACATATACCCACATATTTTTCATCTCTTCCCTCATCTCCACAAGTCCTGTAGGAAACTCAAGCCTGACAATTGGTCCCAAAGCCACATCTGATCCATTCCATTTTTGTGATGGGAGGTGGCTTGGTGCTTGCTACTTGTGAATTTGTCATTAAGCACCTCTTGAGAGTTGGTGTTTTTATGGCTGCATTCTTTCTAGGATTATCCCTCCACAAGAAAAAGATGGGATCTTTGCCTGGCAGAGGCCTCCTCTTGTGCAGGTTGAAGACGGCTCAACCCCAGCCAGGCACAGTGGTTCACACCTGTAATCCCAATACTTTGAGAGGCCAAGGTGGGAGGGTCACTTGAGCCAGGAGTTTGAGACCAGCCTGCGCAACATAATGAGACTCCATTTCTACAAATAATAATAATAAAGACAGTTCAAGCTCCAGGCCCATTCCTGGTTCCTTGTTCCCTGGTGCTCTTCAACTTTAGGAATGCTATAGCTGGGATTTCTTCTTGGCCAGGAGCCTTCTCATCCCCAACTTCTCCAGTGTTCTGCCTTTTAGGGGCTCACAGGTGTCCATGGTTATACCTCTTTCCCCCAAACCTAAAGGACCTTCATCTGTCCCATGAAGTCCACATGTGTAGTAGTCATTGGAGTCCTTGCTGGGTATCTACAATCACCTCAGTTGATTGAGTTTTCTCCACTCCATAGCTGCAGCTGCCTCTCCTCCTCCATTTTTCATGTTAGTTTCAAAAAGTAGAAGAATCTAAAAGACTACCCTGGGTTTGGCAGCTGGAATTTTCCCCAAAGTCTTATCCTGGAATAGACCTAAAACTCACCTATTATACAGGAAACCTGATTCATGCTGTTCGAATCTCTAGCTCCTGTTTCCTCTGCCTTCTATAAGAGTTTCTTCAGTCCTGGTTCAGAAGTATCTTTTCTGTCACCCTCTGATACAACAGAGAAAAATTCAGAACATCCCTGTGGTTATAAACCCTCCTCACTGCTAGCTTTGTCAGAGCATTCAACCCTCAGCCAACTAATATTGAGGCTTGAAAATTCCCCTTGCCAGACTAAGAGGTTCTGCTATCACTTCTCCATATCTGGCATCTACCACCCACAGCATCTCAGCAGAGCACCCCAGCCAAGAGCACTATTTCCCCATGCTAGGGGTGACCTTTCCTAAAAATATCGTCAACTTTCAGATCCTCATAAGTCTGTAGATTAACTAAATAGCCTTTCCTTCACCTCTCCCCCAATAACTAGGCCAATGATTCTGGTGGTTGTTGGGTTGTTTTCTTATGGAGATTTGTCTAACCATATCTAACACAACAACTCCATTACCTGGTATCTCTCTTGGATTGTAGGCTGATTAACATCTTTAGCAAACTTTAGTAAGGTTGTGTTGTCCCCCCTCCTGAAGACCTTGCTGGGCTCTCTTTATTTGTTCAGGAACTTAATAGAATTTGCACAGTCTTTTCAATTTTATGTGGTTTTCTTTTTCACAGTTATTTTGAATCTCACCATTCTTAGAGGCTTCTGGAAGTCTACATCTACCTCCACGTGCAAATTTTCCAATGTTATCTTCATCCTTGCACTAAATATCAATTGGCTTTATTTTTAGAGGTAATGATGAGTCCATGGCATGGATATAAACTTCAATAAGATTCAAAATAATTCAAAATATAATCCACATATCCTCAGCCTCATGTGCCTGTAACTACCAAATTAGATATTATTTAATAACTTTTTTTACCCAACTTACTCTAGGATAAGCACCCACTTTCCTACTTGTAGGAATTAGCCCTACCTCAAAGTGTCCTTCAGTCATTTTAAATAGTTTCTCCAGGGCCTCTTGAGTTGATAGTAAGTTCTTGAATGGCTGGTCACCTTGCCAGCATACTACTTGTTCAGCTTCTATGGCAGATGGCCCCCAGGAGCTTGCTGCATCTCCAATAGTGACCACAAGCAGCAACCTATTTTGGCTTCCAGCGGGGACAATGTTTTCTGTCCTGGCTGCTGCCGCCTCTGCTGGTGGGGCCGGAATCTGCCTCCTTGAGGCTGGTGTGACTTGTAACTGCTGTCCTGATACTACCTGACTTCCTCCTCTCTTTCCCATTGTATTTCCCAAGATCTGGGCAATACAGACTTTTTCATCTTGTTAGAATTGGATGTGGGAGTTGAGGAGAAAGGAAGAATGAAGGATGTCTGTACTCCCCTCAACTCACTTCTCACAGAGAGTGTACTATCACCATTCACAATTATTTGCCACATGTCTGTCTTTCCCTCTAAACCACAAACTCCTTATTTATCACACAGTGCATGACTTAGACTCCTAGTCAGTGCTGCTTAACTAGTGGAAAACTATGATAGACGTATAAAGTACCATGAGGCAATAAAGAAACTCAGAAATAAGCAGGTAGTTCAGGTTGAGTAGGAAGCTCTAAACGTAGGCCCTGTTAAAACTCGGGGAAATTCTATTGCTGAAAGGAAGAAGGAGACAGTGGTTACAACCACGCATTCCAGCTTGAGGCCTATGCAAAACTCATGAATATAAAAAAGAACAGCTTGTTTGGAGAACAGAAAACTTCAGAATCCTCTTGAGCATGGTGGTGCACGCCTGTAATCCCAGCACTTTGGGAGGCTGAAGCGGGCAGATTGCTTGAGTCCAGCAGTTCGAGACCAGCCCTGGCAACACAGTGAGACCCCCGACTCCACAAAAAAAATTTAAAAAATAACCAGATGTGGTGGTACACACCTGTAGTGCTAGCTACTTGGGAGGCTGAGGTGGGAGGATAGCTTGAGTCTGGGAGGTTAAGGCTGCAGTGAGCCATAGTCATGCCACTGCACTCCAGCCTGGGTGACAGAGCAACACCTGTCTCAAAAGAAAAGTTAAGTTCAGAATCCTAGAAAGTAAAGTGTGAGAGACAGAACTGAGGGAATGAGGAATAGAGATTAAGTGGGGGCCTCATTATGAAGCTCCCCTGTCTCTTACCTCATCTCCTTTTAACCCTCACCCTCCCAACACACAACCACTCATTTACATCTGCTTCAGCCTTTTATCTGTCAGGATCTGATAGGCCTCAGGTTCTTTATAGGTACCTGCTCTCCCTCTACCTAGAATGTTCTTTCCCCCAGATCTTCACTATAACTGTCTCCTTCTCTTCATTCAGGTCTCAGCCCAAATTTCACCTCCTCAAAATGGCCTTCCCTTACAGTGCTAGCCAAAGAAGCCCTCTCCACATTAACTTTTATTCCTATTTTAATGTCTTACTAGGATGCATCACAATCTAAAATAACTTTACTTATGTTTTTTGTTCAATGCCTATAACTTCACCTAGAAAATAAATTCTGCCCAGGCACAGTGACTCATACCTGAAATCCTTGCACTTTGGGAGGCCAAGGTGGGAGAATCGCTTGAACCCAGGAGTTAGAGACCAGCCCAAGTAACATGGCAAAACCCCATCTCTACAAAAAATACAAAAAATTAGCTGTGGGTGGTCCCAACTACTCAAGAAGCTGAGGTAGGAGAATCATTTGAGCCCAGGCGTTCAAGGCTCAGTGAGCCATGATCATCATACTATGCACTCCAGCCTGGATGACAGAGGAGACTGTGTCTCAAAAACAAACAAACAAACAAAACAAAACAACAACAACAACAAAACCAGGAAATTCTGCGGAGTCAGATATATGGTTTACATCTCTGTATAGCCAGTGCCTAGAATGCTGCTCCACACGTTTTTGTTTCCTTTTTCTTTTCTCTTTTTCTTTTTTTTGAGACAAGGTCTCGCTCTGTCACCCAGTCTGGAATGCAGTGGCACAATCTCAGCTCAATGCAGCCTCAACCTACCAAAGCTCAAGTGATCCTTCCACCTCAGCCCCCTGAGTAGCTGTGACTACAGGTGCGTGCCACCATGACCAGCTAATTTTTATACTTTTTGTTTGTTTGTTTTTGTAGAGATGGGGTTTTGTCAAGTTGCCCAGGCTGGTCTTAAACTCCTTGGCTCAAGCTGTCTGCCCACCTTGGCCTCCCAAAGTGCTGAGATTACAGGTGTAAGCCGCCATGCCCAGCCTAATTTTTTTTTTAAATTTAATTGTTATGGGTACATCTACATTTTTTAATGATGGGGAAAAAAATCTCAAGAAGCATAATATCTTGTGAAAATTATATAAATTCAAATTTCAATATCCATAAATAAAGTCATGCTCATTCATTTATGTATTGTCTGTGGAGGCCTGGCAGATCCCAGTATTTATAACAGAAATTATATGTCCATAAGGCCTAAAATATTTACTATCTGGCTCTTTACAGTAAAAGTTTGTTGACCCCTGGTTTAGACCCATAGTAATGTACATGAGAAAGAGTAAAATTAACTTGCATAAATTGTAAAAAGTGTATCTTAAAATGTGAAACTATAGATGCCTCCACTGAGTTATTATGGGCTGTGCTGGCACACACGTTTCTGTAAATGTGCATGCTCTTCCTGGTATTTCTCATAGAACGTAGAGAGTGAATAATAGGATTCACTGCTGGCTGGGTTTTGATGCAAAAATTTCCTGTTTAAAAAAAAAATTGTCACTTTTTCCTTTTACCTAGTTGCACTCCTGAGAGCAAGATGGGTCACCAGCAATTGTACTGGAGCCAACCACGGAAATTCGGCCAGGGATCTCGCTCTTGTCGCGTCTGTTCAAACCAGCACGGTCTGATCCGGAAATATGGCCTCAATATGTGCCACCAGTGTTTCTGTCAGTACGGGAAGGATATCGGCTTCATTAAGTTGGACTAAATGATCTTCCTTCCAAAGATTATCCAGGGCATCTACTCAATGAAAAACCATGATAGCTCTTTGTACATAAAATAAATATTTGAAAAAAAAAATTGTCAGCTTGGCCAACATTGCGAAACCTCGTCTCTACAAAAAATACAAAAATTAGCCAAGCATGGTGGCGCACACCTGTAATCCCAGCTACTCCCAGAGGCAGACAGGAGAATCGTTTGAACCCCAGAGTCCGAGGTTGCAGTGAGCCGAGATCGGGCCACTGTACTCCAGCCTGGGCAACAGAGTGAGACTCTGTCTCAAAAAAAAAAAAAAAAAAAGATACGTGACATTTCTAACCCTGAAGAATCTCATTCTGTCTCCTGGACACAGAGACAGTTCTCCAGAGACGACATCTGTGGTGAAGTAGCTAATACCCCATGCGCTTGTTATCAGATCAGTAACAGAGCCTGACTGGGTATCTCTGAGCCGTGACTGCTCCTGGACTGAATGGGGCATTTATCGCACTGTTGTGGACAAACCAGCTGACCATCATGCACACAGGCCCAAGCGCCTGTCAATTAGCTTCTGTCCATTAGCTGTCCACACACACACTCTGGCCCTGGTACTGCAGTCATGTTATCAGTCCCCTCCAGACCCTGGAAGCATGATCGGCCATGAGTTCCCTGTCTCCTACCATCCCTCAGCTCCACTTGGACAAACTGTCAGTTAATTAGCTAATGTGAACAAAAACACTTGAAGCTAAAAAATGCACAGCTGGGCTATTATGATCATTGTCTCCTGCTCCTCAACCCCCTGCAATTTCTTTCACTCCAAAGTCTGCCCACAGGACTCCTTCTATCTGTCAATAGGAAAATTACATAGGAAGTGACAGAACAATCACCCATGTTCAAGGTCAAAGCCTCTCAATCATCCTGATGTTGCTGCTATGGATTCAGGCAACTAGAATCATAAATCCCAGGGCCTGAGGTTTGGATTGGCTTTCCTATTTATTTATTTTGAGGCAAGGTCTGGCTTTATCGCCCAGGCTGGAGTGCAGTGGTGTGATCTCAGCTCACTGCAACTTCTGCCTCCTGGGCTCAAGCCATCCTTCCACCTCAGCCTCCCAAGTAGCTGGGACTACAAGCACATGCCAGCACACCCAGCTATTTTTCATATTTTTTGTAGAGACAGCGTTTCGCCATGTTGCCCAGGGTGGTCTCGAACTCAGAAGCTCAAGCTTTTTGCTCACCTCGGCCTCCCAAATTGCTGGGATTATAAGACATAAGCCACTGCGCCTGACCATGGGCTGACTTTCCTCTTAAAATGAACTAGGGGCTCAGCAGATCCAGACTTCCCCAAATTACTGAACTTGGGATGATTTCTTCAGCTGGATGGACCATTTAGAAAGTCAAAACAGCCTTTTGGAATGATTATGTGGAAATCATAGCCTTATTCACTTTAAACCTTATATTCCCAGGGCCAAAACTCAATTCTCCAGCTCTCAATTCAAGCTCCTCTCACTGCAGTGGAAGAGGAGAGTTTAGAGTCAGCAAGGACTCCAAGAGAAATCCCTGTTCAGAAAGTTGGTCCTTGAAGGACGGGGTGATGGCCAAAGTGCCCAAAGGTGCTGAAGCTTTGTGCAGTTATCAGATGCCAAAACAAGAAGGTGCCCAGGGCAGACACATGTTATTCCTCTCTATCTTCCCTTCTGAAAGGTATTTCATAATACCTCTATGGAAGGGACTGAAAATACCTGACCTCAACCACCCAAAGCCCAATTTGAGAAAAGTTAGCAGCACATTTTTATTGCAATCATATTTGGGCAATTTCTATATGCTCCCTGATAATCCTTAGGGAGCAGGCAGCACATCCTTTGTTTCTCCCTGCATTTCTATCATCACTTCTCTCCATTTCCATTCCTAAAGCTTCATCATTACTCACTATGACAGCTGTTACAGCCTCCTGGGTTACCCCATCCTACTCCTCCTCACCCCCATTCTTGCTGACTCTAAGCTGTCCTCCTCCACCGCAGTGAGAGAAATCATTTGAAAACACAATTGTGACTATATCACTGCCTGTCCAAAAGTGTCTGATGGCTCTTTATCATTCTCAGAATACATCCAAACTCCCTAACTTAATTAAGTCACATTAGGGTCTGCTCTCCACTTCTCACCTTCCAACATACCATGCTTGTACTATATCAGCCAGTTTCCCCCACCCCACTTGTGACTTGGGCATGCTAGTGTCTCACGCCTTTCCTTCTTCCCAGAATGCCCTCTCCACCTCATCTTCATCCATCCTCAGAGGTCAGTCCAAGGGCCACCTCTTCCAGAAAGCCTTCCATGAGCTCACCTCTGAACTCCCAGAGCACTGCACTTGTTATTCTCTTGGGCCTGCTCTGCTTTATACAGTGGCTACTAATGTACAGCTGTTCTCTCCCCCATGGGACAGTAGGCATCTAAAGAAAGTCCTACAGCCTAGGGTGTAGCATATAGCAGGTGTTGGTACATTTAGTGACTGATTAACAAACTGCAGAAGAAAGATTATAGGCTAAAAAGATCATGAGTCAGAGAAACAGAACTGGGATAAAGGGAGAATCACAAATCATTATCAAAAAAGAATGGTTGACAAGGTTAAAGACTAAGTTGTCATCTTAATAACAATAGATTACAGTCAGGAGAAGTGGCTCACACCTGTAATCCCAGCACTTTGGGAGGCCGAGGTGGGTGGATCATGAAGTCAGGAGTTCAAGACCAGCCTAACCAATATGGTGACACCCTGCCTCTACTAAAAATATAAAAAATTAGCCAGGTGTGGTGGTGTGTGCCTGTTATCCCAGCTACTCAGGAGGCTGAGGCATGTTCAAGGCCAAAGCCTCTCAATCCTCCTGATGTTGCTGCTATGGATTCAGGCAATAGCCGTCTCCAGGCCTACATTCTTCAGCTTCAGTTCCCTGTCCTCAACCCCATAACAGGAGAGAGGGCCTCTGTCCCTCCCATTTATTCCAGCAAAAGGCACTCATTGCCCCACTTGGGTGAAATGCCCATCACTAAACCAATTTTTGTCACGATTGGCCAAGATAAGATTTCAATGCCCATCCCTGGAATTCAGGTGTGGACTAGGCCCATTTGGAACACACGGACCAAGATGGGGAAGAGTGTTCCCCAAAGGAAAATGGGGAGACTGCAACCAAAATGAGGAGAGACTCCCAGGAAAGTAAAAAACAATAATGGCCAAACCGCATCAATGTAGTTAGGGAGATAGTCTGATCAGTAGAGGAATTCACCAGTTAGATTGGACCACATCATTGACCTGATGAAACTATGCCTCTTGGTCCTCCAATAAACTACTGAACACCCAAAAAGTAATGATTCATTTATCAAATTTGCAAGGATTTTTTTTTTTTTTTTTTTTTTGAGACGGAGTCTCGCTCTGTCGCCCAGGCTGGAGTGCAGTGGCTGCATCTCAGCTCACTGCAAGCTCCGCCTCCCAGGTCTACGCCATTCTCCTGCCTCAGCCTCCCGAGTAGCTGGGACTACAGGAGCCCGCCACCTGACCCGGCTAGTTTTTTGTATTTTTTAGTAGAGACGGGGTTTCACCATATTAGCCAGGCTGGTCTCGATCTCCTGACCTTGTGATCCGCCCGTCTCGGCCTCCCAAAGTGCTGGGATTACAGGCTTGAGCCACCGTGCCTGGCGGATTTTTTTTTTTAAGTCAGAATCTCACTCTGTCACTCAGAGTACAGTGGTACAATCATAGCTCACTGCAGGCTTGAACTCCTGGGTTCAAATGATCCCCCAACCTCAGCCTCCCTTAGTAGCTGGAACTACAGGCATGTATCACCACACTAGCTTTTTTTTTTTTTTTTTTGGTAGAAACAGTGTCTCAGTATGTTGCCCAGGCTGTTCTCAAATTCCTGGCCTCAAGTGATCCTCTTGCCTTGGCCTCCCAAAGTGCTGAGATTACAGGCATGAGTCACTGCACCCAGCCAAGGATTTTTTTCTTTTTTTTTTTTTTTGTTGAGACAGAGTCTCGCTCTGTCGCCCAGGCTAGAGTGCAGTGGCGCCATCTCGGCTCACTGCAAGCTCCGCCTCCCGGGTTCACGCCATTCTCCTGCCTCAGCCTCCCGAGTAGCTGGGACTACAGGCGCCCACCACCACGCCTGGCTAATTTTTTTGTATTTTTAATAGAGACGGGGTTTCACCGTGTTTGCCAGGATGGTCTCGATCTCCTGACCTCGTGATCCACCCATCTCGGCCTCCCAAAGTGCTGGGATTACAGGCATGAGCCACCACGCCCGGCCCCAGCCAAGGATTTTTAAAATGTTAATACTCAGTGCTATGTCATAAGACAGGCACATTAATATTAGGGTGATGGCATGTAATTGGCACAACCTTTCTGGAAAGCATTTTGGCAATATATGTCAAGATCCTTAAAAATATTTTGATCCTCTGACCCAGTAATTCCACTTTCAGAAAAAATTGTAAGAAAATAATCCAAGCCAGGCATGGTGTCATGCACCTATAGTCCCAGTTACTTAGGAGGCTGAGCCAGGAGGATCGCTGGAGCCCAGGAGTTCAAGGCTATAATGTGCTATGACTTAACCTGTGAATAGCCACTGCACTCCTGTCTGGGCAACAGAACAAGACCCAATTTCAGAAAAAGAAGGAAAGAATGTAAGCCAAAATATCGACAAAGATTTATGCATAAAGATTTTCTTCATAGTATTTTCAGAATAGCAAAAATTAGAAACAATTTATACATCTAAGGATGAGGGTTCGGTAAAATAGGCGGAGCATGGTGGCTTGAGTGGGGTGGCTCATGCCTGTAATCCCAGCACTTTGGGAGGCCCAGGTAGGGGACCACTTGAGCCCAGGAGTTAGAGATCAGCCTGGACAACATGGCAAAACCCCATCTCTACAAAAAAATACAAAAATTAGCTGGGAGTGATGGTGTGTGCCTGTATTTCCTGCTACTCAGGAGGATCACTTGAGCCCAGGAAGCAGAGGTTGCAGTGAGCTGAGATCGCCTCATCGCACTCCAGCCTGGGCGACAGAGTGAGACTCCATCTCAAATAAATAAATAAACAAACAAATAAATAAATAAATAAATAAAATAAAGCAACATACAAAACTGTCTATGTGGTATAATATTAGTCATGTAAAAGAAAACCACATATACCCCAAAATTTAAAAATACATGATACTCTGATTTCCATATATAAAAAGTGAGAGCAGTGTTTATTTATTATTTTTTTTCCAAGACAGTCTTGCTCTGTCGCCCAGGTTGGAGTACAGTGGCACAATTTCGACTCACTGCAAACCCTGCCTGGCTAATTTTTGTATTTTTAGTAGAGACGGGGTTTCACCATGTTGGCCAGGCTGGTCTCAAACTCCTGACCTCATGATCTGCCTGCCTTGGCCTCCCAAAGTGTTGGGATTACAGGCATGAGCCACTGCGCTTGGCCAAGCAGTGTTTATTTCTTTTTCTTTTTCTTTCTTTTTTCTGAGATAAAGTCTCGCTCTGTCACCCAGGCTGTAGTGCAATGGATGGCATGATTTCAGTTCACTGCAACCTCCGCCTTCCAGGTTCAAGCGATTCTCCTGCCTCGGCCTCTGGAGTAGCTGGGACTACAGATGTGCACCTCCACGCCCGGCTAATATTCTGTATTTTTAGTAAAGATGAGGTTTCACCATGTTAGTTAGGCTAGTCTTAAACTCTTGACCTCAAGTGATCCACCCACCTTGGCTTTCCAAAGTGCTGGGACTACAGACACCAGCCACCACGCCCGACCACACTGTTTATTTCTTAAAGGATACCTTATATATTTTTTCTTTTTATTTGCCTGTATTTTTCAAGTTTTCTACAATGAACAAACATTAGTTAAACATTATTTGGGAAGTCACCTGTTCTTACCTATGAAGAATATGGCCACTCCTTTATACCACATTAGGCTGCTTCAGCCTTTCAGACACCTGAGGGAAAATGCTTGATGGATGATGATGAAGGTTATTGACATTTCTTTTATGTCTTAAAACCTTCCCTCAATTATCCACAGAAAGTTTTTCTCATAATCGCCAGTCCTTCTTTAGACAGAATCTATCACTGTATTACATGATGCTTTTTTTTAAGTAAAATAAAACCTGAGAACACAACATAAACTTGTGCTGACCCTGATATGAAAATGAATAGACAACTGGGTTTCCAGCTGCCAATGAAGTACCAGTGCAAAAGGGATGCCCCAGCTGACCAATGCCAGAGACTGAGGTAGAAGCGCCCCCATGTCAGGCTTGCCTATGGGAGCTGTCTGCAGGAATTCCAGCTTGCCACTTTTTGAGGTCCAAGGACACATTCTGCCTAGAGCCCCTTCAGACAACAAGGTCTCCCTCACTGCAGGCAACAAGTGATTGTCAATGATTGCTAGCTAGAGAAACAGAAAACAAGATGATGCTTCTAGGACAACACAAATGGTACCACCTCCAGGAAACTGTCCCTGTCTCCTTCCTGATACCCCCTACTCCCCAAATGGCATTCCTACCCCAAGGAACCATGGCCCTGGTGCTTTCCCTGCCCTCTTAGAGCAGATGTCACCATTGATATGTGGCAGCTCGTACTGTAAGAAGACATCACGCAGACCTTCATTCACCTCCTGGCTCTGCCACTCAATTCCTGAGCCTTAGTTTCCTCAGCTGTAAAATAGAGACGGTAATCTCCACAGCACAGAGCACCGTCCCCCTCCTTGAATTCTCTTTGGGAACAGTCTGACAACCCAATCCTTGAGCTCATATAACATGACTGTGCCCAGAGAAACTGCCTGGCTGACCAGGCCACAAAGGGAGACTCACTAGGCCCGACCCAGTGGTAGCAGTGGCACCCCCTACCTCTATGGCCTCACCAGTCAGACCTCCAACGAGCGACAGCCAGGGAACAAACAACCAGCGCTGCCTAATGATACCTCTCCCATCTTCTGGACAGAGTGGTTAACAGGTAGGATTAGAGGACTCCAATTATTGAGGATCTATCTAGGGGTGTGGTCATAGGCATGTCCAAAACTGAACTTGGTCTCCTCCCAGATATGTTATTCTTCCTGCTCCCTGTCTCACTGAATAGCACCACCCAGGACCCAAGCTGGAAATCAGGATATCATCCTCAAACCTCCCTCTCATTTATGTTTCCCATTCAATTCATCACCAAGTCCTGTCACTTGTACCTCTCAGCTCCATCCATTTCTTTCCATCCCAGGGCCAACACTGTGGTTCATGCCATTATCCCCCTCCCCTGAGGCATTGCCACAGCCTCCTCCTCACAGGTTTCCTTGACTCCCCACTGCCCCACAGGGAGCCTATCTCCTGCTTCTGCTGAAAACCCCTCAAGGGCTCTCGGGATAAAAACTAGCCTCAACAGGAGAATCACTTGAACCCGGGAGGCGGAGGTTGCAGTAAGCCGAGATCACGCCATTGCACTCCAGGCTGGGAAACAAGAGCGAAACTCTGTTCCAACAACAACAAAAAACTGGCCTTAATAACTCCAAGCCCCCCACCTTGCCCCAGTCTCATCCCTGCTTACCTTTCTAACCTCATCTCTTTCTAGTTCCTGTCTTACACCTGTAATTTCCCTAGATTTTCTGTTCTGAGTCTTACCTACCTGGTTTTGCTTATGCTATTCCTTCTGTCATTAACACCCTTCTCTTCCTCCCCCCTCCCCCATCCCTTTTTTTGAGATGGGGGTCTCACTGTGTGTTCCAGGCTGGAGTGCAGCGGCATGATCATAGCTCGTTGCAACCTCAAACTCCTGGGTTCACAGGATCCTCCTGCCTGAGCCTCCCGAGTAGCTGGGACTACAGATGCATCATTATGCCCGACTAAGTTTTCTACTTTTTTTTAGAGACAAGATCTCACTATGTTGCCCAGACAGGTCTCAAGTAATCTTCCCATCTCAGCCTCCTGAGTAACTTCCTCCCTCTGTTTCCCCAGACCAGCTCCTACTCATATTTTGAGATTTTGCTCAGATTTCTACTCTTCCAGAAGACTTTTTGCTCCCCAGTTCGCCACACATATCCCCAAACTAGGCTAAGTGTTCTTACTACTGCCATTTAGGGAGCACTATTCAAACACCTCTGATGCCTTAACTCAATCCTCACAACACCTAGGTCGTCGTCGTCATCTTCTTCTTCTTCTCCTTCTCCTTCTTCTTTTTTTTGAGAGAGAGTTTCGCTCTTGTCACCCAGGCTGGAATGCAATGGCACAATCTTGGCTCACCGCAACCTCCGCCTCCTGGGTTCAAGTAATTCTCCTGCCTCAGCCTCCTGAGTAGCTGGGATTACAGGCATGTGCCACCATGCCCGGCTAATTTTATGTTTTTAGTAGAGAAGAGGTTTCTCCATGTTGGTCAGGCTGGTCTCGAACTCCTGACCTCAGGTGATTTGCCCTCCTCAGCCTCTCAAAGTGCTGGGATTACAAGCGTGAGCCACCGCGCCCAGCCTCTATTATACTTATTTTACAGATAAGAAAACTGAGGCTTGGAGAAGTTGAAGCAAATTTTCCAGGGCCAAACAGTAAGTGGCTCAGCAGTGTTGAAACCCAGGTCTATTTATTTGTTTATTTTTAATTTAAACAGCTTCATTGTCCTTTTCTTATTATGAAGGTACAAAGGAAAATAAGAAGCACTCTTTTTGGTCAGTTTGGTGAACACCCTTCGTCTGGTATGCATAGGCACTCAATAATACCATCTGTCTATTCCTATGCTTATAGGCTTTTTTTTCTTTTCTTTTCTTTTCTTTTCTTTTCTCTGAGACAGAGTCTTGCTCTGTCGCCCAGGCTGGATTGCAGTGACATTATCTTAGCTCACTGCAACCTCAGCCTCTCAGGTTCAAGAGCTTCTTGTGCTTCAGCCACCCGAGTAGTTGGGATTACGCAGGTGTGAGCCTCCACACCTGGCTAATGTTTGTATTTTTAGTAAAGACGGGGTTTCACCATGTTGGTCAGGCTGGTCTCCAACGCCTGGCCTCAAGTAATCTGCCCGCCTCTGCCTCCCAAAGTGCTGGGAGGCGTGAGCCACCACGCCTGGCCGGGTCATATAAGCTTTTTACACCACAAACTGCAGTTCTCTTTCTTGAAGCTGAAGCCTCTGGAAGCACACAGCATGCCCCTAGTTCGGCATGCCCTCCCCCGTCCCTCCTTCTGGTCCCCAGAAGCCTCAGGCTCTCAGGCCGTTGAGTAGTAACTGCTGGTGAGCCAGCTTGGCTTCCTGGCGAGGGTCCCTCGAGGATAAGAACAGTGATCGGTTGAATTCGCTCTTGGTGTCCAAACTGCGTTTAGACACGCACAAGCAAGACAATGGGGCCGCTTTCCGGATAGGGGACGTGGATTCTGCATCCTCCACCCCACGCCTCCAACCTTAAACATGCTCGCCAGCCACAAACCTTCAAATTTTCTTTACCAGAACCCAGGCTCAGAGCTCGAGACCAGGGTCCAGTCTGTTTAAGGAGCTTCCCAGCCCCCGCACTTCTAGCTGCGTTCAACCAGGCTCGGGAGGTCCTTCAAGATCTTGGCTTCCTTTTCCTGAGCCGGCACCGGCGCGGTTAATTATAGTCCCACCCCGCGACTCCCCGCTTCGCTCCCACCCGCGCGCCCAGGACCCTAGTTGCGGGACTTAGCGGGGAAGGCACCCCCAGTTCCGGGCCCTGGCGCCCTTGGGTCAGGGCCAGGAAAGGCACTTCCAGCCAAGCGCTGGCGCCGGGTGCGCCTCGCTCTACGGAAAGAACGCCCCGCGAATAAATCCGGAGCGGATTTGCATCAGAGCAGCCGCAAGAAGGCTAGCTGCTGCCAAAGCTCCAAAGCTCTGGATGCCCCCATCCCTTCCTGGTCCAGAGACGAGGGTGTAGGGGGAGGGGAAATGGGGCAGTGGGGAGGAAGCTACTGCACGAAGCGGGTGTGCGCCGGGCCTTGAAACCTGGGTGGAGAGGCAGCTAGCGGGGTGAGGAGCAACCTCCTCCTGTAGGCCAGATCTCAAGGTGGGCCTGGGTTCTCGTGGAGGGAGATAAGGGTAAAGGCTTTGTGTGTATGTGTGTGTCTTGGATTAAAGGAAACTGCCAGCCTGAAGGTGGTGAGTCTAACAGCCCCCACCTCTACAGTGACTCATGCCTGTAATCCCAGCACTTTGGGAGGCTGAGGCTAGCAGGTCACTTGAAATCAGGAGTTTGAGGCCAGCCTGGCCAACATGGTGAAACTCCGCCTCTATTAAAAATACAAAAATTACCTGGGTGTGGTGGCACATGCTTGTAATCTCAGTTACTTCGGAGGCTGAGGCATGCACTTGAACCTGGGAGGTAGAGGTTGCAGTAAGCCTAGATCACACCATTGCACTCCAATTTGGGTGACAGAGCAAGAAAAAAATCGATAAATTAAACTAAATTAAATTTTTAAAAAAGCTACCTATGGCATCTTCTGTGGAGCCTTTAGGGGGTCTGTGTTCCTACTTCTGTAAGCTGTTAGTGTACAAAGTCTGAGCCTCTCTTTTAGTCCTGACATTTTTCTTGGTGTGTCTGCTAAATCTGTTTTCTCCATTAGGCTGCAAGCTCTCAAGAACAAGGACCAGGACTCATTCAGATCTGTGTCATCGGTGCCAAGGGGAGTGTTGGGGACAGCAGTGGTTCTGTGTAACCCTTGGCTGGACCTATTCCCTCTCTGGACCTCAGACTCCTTCTTCACCCTTCCAGTGAGGGAGCTAAATGAGATGACCCCCAGGGCTGCCTCTATCCCTGACCCTATGAGCCAGTGACCCTATTGGTTAGTGGCTGAATTGCCTAGCCTCCTTAGCATAACCCAACCTTGGGCAGGGCAAGGCCGGGCTGGAATCAGGGGATCTGAAATCCTCCCACCTCCCTTGGATCAGTTAACTGAGGCAATTGTGCAAGATTGCTGGGAACCTCAAGGCAGTGAATCTGGTGTCAACACAATCATGATGCTATCCCAGCTGGAAAGTCCCCCTGCCCCTGGCTCTGGACGCCTGACAACCAGCTCCAGCTGGGGATGGTGGGGAGGGGGAACTGGCCCATCCCAGAAAGTGAAGAAGCCCCCTTTACACTCCCTCCTCAACACATTGTCTCCAGGAACAGTGGCATAGCCCCTCACCCTCAACTCCCTGAAGACCAGTTCAGGACCACCCCCACTCTGCACTCCAACCTCCTCACCCCCAATTTAGCCCAGCTATCTCCAATCTCAGCTGAGACTACCCAGAGTTCCCAAATAGAAGGAACCTTGGTTCAGCTTTTTTCACAGCACGAGAAGCTGTCAGCCCCTATTGCACACTTATGAATGGAAGTCACTGCCTCTCAGGGTTGCATGGACTGCTTCTTCCTGAAACTGTCATCCATGGACTCACGTTTTACCTATTGAAGCCTCATGGAGTAATGCTAATTTGAAACCACAGCCCTTAGATTCAGACGGACTTAGTTGAGATTCCAGTTCTGTTACTCCCTAGCTGGATGATCTTAGGCATCTTATCTACCCTCCCTGGACCTCTGTTCCTTAATCTATAAAATGGGAGCAATGATTTATACACAAAGAGTGGTGGTTGTGGGCATAAGATTTATGAAAACACCCATCATAGACATTGACAAATTTAGGATATCAAATGTGGGCATTATTTTTATTCCCTATTCCCTGCATTCTCCCCTGAAGCTGCCTGATACTTTTTCTGGAAGCTGGGAATGGAGATAACCTGAAGCTAAAACTTCTCTGGACAAAAGCAAGAATATGCAATCCTAAAAGCTGCATTTAAACCCAGTTATAGACTTCAAAAGACAGCAAAGGAGATTTGAGGCCCAGAGATGGGATAGAACTTGCCAAAGGTCACACAGCAGGTATAAGTAGGTAGAACAGCAGGCAAGCAAGGAGAGGGAGGCAAATGGGCGTGTGAGTAGAGGTCAGGGCTGAGGTATTGAGCTGGATCCAAGGACAGGCAGCTGAGCAAGAAGATCTTCAGCTGACATTGCCCCATTTCCCATGCCCAGCAGGGCCTGGCATTTGCCTCTCTTTGGAACTGCTCCTTCTGGGTTCCTGAGTTTGCAGTAGTTTCCCAGAAATTCTAGGCAAATACCTTTGTTGTTTGCTGAATAACCAGCCCCAAAGATTGGACAAGGGTCCCCATACAAATTTTACCTCCAGATTGGCTCCTTCTGTGGAGATGATCAGCTCCCCTAGGCACCACCCCACCCAGGTGCTCTCCACAGGGTTCGCTCTCAGGGCCTTGCTGGGAGCTCTGAACCCCACCACATGGAGTGGCTTTGCTGTGCATCATGTGGCTCAGGGCTTAGCACCTTTGAAGACAGTCTATTCCTCCCAGCCACCCCGAGAAAAGCATGGAGCATTTTCTGTTCGGTACCTTTCTTCCCAAAAAAGATAGCCAGACATGGGTAGTTGCCATTCCAATATGATAAGGAGTCTTACTAACCTTTGGAAAGAAATATCCTGGGCTGATGGTAACCCCAGTTATGGGGAAGCTGGAGATGCTGGGGTCAGCATATTATGCTACTTGACCATTCTTTCTTTAGGTTATGTTGTCTTTGTTTGTATAGTTCTGCTTTCTCTATCCCCACCTGCTGCCCCCTGCCCCTCATCTTCAGGAACCAGAAATGTGTTCTCATGGACAAAGACTGTCTTCTGCTTGGTTTGGTTTTTGTTTGTTTGTTTGCTTGAGACAAAGTCTAGCTCTTGTCCACCAGGCTGGAGTGCAGTGGCACAATCTCGGCTCACTGCAATCTCTGCCTCCCAGGTTCAAGCAATTCTCTTGTCTCAGCCTCCCGAGTAGCTGGGATTACAGGCACCACGCCCGGCTAATTTTTGTATTTTTAGTAGAGACGGAGTTTCACCATGTTGGCGAGGCTGGTCTCAAACTCCTGACCTCAGGTGATCCGCCCGCCTCGGCCTCCCAAAGTGCTGGGATTACAGGTGTGAGTCACAGCGCCTGGCCCTCCCTGGTTTAAGCTCATGTGTCCCAGGCTCCTTACCTCCCCTCAGACTTCATGTGCGGACACCTTTGCCCATCCCCAGCAGGAAATCCTCTAGTTTAGACAGCCATCTGAATGTAAGGGCTTTATTAATTGATTTCTCAAGACGTCCATTTCAAGGATATTCTAATTTTGTCATCTGGAACTCAGTAATGCCACAATTCTGAATTTCTAAGTTTCTGTAACCCAGATTTTACCATGCTAGAATTCTGTGACGCTAAGATTCCATAACTGTGAACTCCATGAATCTAGAATTTCATGATTTTTTAAAATTGTGTTTAATGAATTTTGTTGGTAATAGTAGCCAGCACTCTCTTGGCCTCGGTTTTGTGTTTGTTTTCTAGAAGTTGCAAGTCTCAGCTCCAGGCTTTCTTCTCTGGCCACACTGGTGCAGAGGAAGGTCATTGCCACCTCTCCCGAGGCTCAGGGGGTGGGATAGTACCCAGGGAAGCCCAGTCCTAGGGCCCAACACTCAGTCTACTCCCTCTGTCCTGAAAACTCTTACTTGGGCTTCAGTACCTGAGGGTAGCAGGAAAAGCAGTCTCCTTTGCAGGCCTTCCACCCAGCTTCCTTCCCTCCTTGCCCTGCCCCAGGGTCCGGGGAGAGAAAGTTTTGTGGGAGACTGGCCTGGCTGAATGGATAGGTGTGGGAAGGAGGGTTAAGCACCCGGCAGAGAGCCAGTGGAGGAACCAGGGGAAATTCCCTAGGGAGCCCTGCAGCCTTCCCCAGAGGTGAGGAAGGAACAGAGGCCGGAAGTGGGGGTGTGAGTGAGGGCACTGGTAAGGGTGGGGTGACCGGTATTGCATTGTGGGGTTGGAGCTGGGCTTCCGGCCATTGACCTGTTAGTGACAAGCGACCTCCAGCCTGGCGCCCCAGGAGCTGTCTGTTCGTGCCCTTACCCATTGACTCTGTGTTCCTGTGCCTGAGTCAGACTCCCAGGAAAATCTGGGGGGCAGGAGTTGGGGTCTGGGGAAACTGTTTCTCTAGAGCAGAGCCACAAGGCCAAGAGAGGGGCCAGGACATTCCAAGGGTCAGATCAGGGCTTGGGCAGAACCAGGACGGAAGCTCTGGGCTCGAAGCTCCGGGCTCCTGCCTCTAGCCCAGAGCTGGTCCCTTCACAGTCCAAAGGGCCCCAGAATTATAAAGTAATACTCCCCCAACTAGCCAGGTGGTGAAACTCAGGGCTAGAGGAAGAGCCCGTGCTAGGCTGCCTCCCAGGAGCAGCCTGGACCTTCTTCCAGTCCTGCAGCACATGGCTGAAGCTGCCAAACCCGATTTTCCAGTGACTGCCTGAGGCTGGCTGGAGCGGGAAGCCCTCCTCCTGGCATGAACCCTCAGGCCATCGTCCTCCTCCCCCTCACCTCCTGATTCCTTGGCCTGGCCTGCTCCTCCTGCACCTGTGCCAACTGTCCCAGTGCGCCACCACTTCCTTCTTCACCTGCCTGCCATCTCCCCTGGGCTGCTCCCCAGGCACTGTGAGGTGTGGTCCAGAGCTCCCCATCTCTGAGCCTTGGTTTTCTCATCTATAGATGGGGAATAGTGGCCTGCCTCCCAGGAATTGACTACAGGAATATTTCAAAGAGAAGTGAGGTGGGGGGGGCCAAGCAGTAGCTCACGTCTGTAATCCCAACATTTTGGGAGGCTGAGGAGGGAGGATCACTTGAACCCAAGAGTTGGAGTGCAGTAGCATGATCTCGGCTGCAACCTCCACCTCCCAGGTTTAAGCAATTCTCATGCCTCAGCCTCTTGAGTAGCTGGGAGAACATGTTTCTACAAAAAAAAAAAAAAAAAAAAGTTTAAATTATCCAGGCATGGTGGCCTGCACCTATAGTACCAGCTACTTGTGAGACTGAGGTGGGAGGATAGATTGTGCCCAGAAGATTGAGGCTGCAATGGGCCAAGGTCAGGCCACTGCACTCCAGTATGAGTGACAGAGCGAGACTCTGTCCCTAAAAAAAAGGCAGAGGAAGAGCTGAGCCGGGTGGTTCATGCCTGTAATCCCTGCACTCTGGAAGACTGAGGTAGGTGGATCACTTGAGGCCAGGAGTTCGAGACCAGCCTAGCCCACATGGCAAAACCCCATCTCTACTAAAAATACAAAAATTAGCCAGGCTTGGTGGCACACACCTGTAGTCCCAACTACTAGGGAGGCTGAGGCATGAGAATCACTTGACTCTGGGAGAAGACGGCTGATGTGAGCTAAGATCGCGCCACTGCACTCCATCCTGGGCAACAGAGCCAAACTCTGTCTCAAAAAAAAAAAAAAAAAAAAGAAGGAAAGAAAAAGAAAAAAGAAAAGAGAAAGAAAGAAACAAAGAAAAAGGAGAGGCCGGGCGCGGTGGCTCAAGCCTGTAATCCCAGCACTTTGGGAGGCTGAGACGGGCGGATCACGAGGTCAGGAGATCGAGACCATCCTGGCTAACACGGTGAAACCCCATATCTACTAAAAAATCCAAAAACCTCGCCGGGTGAGGTGGCGGGTGCCTGTAGTCCCAGCTACTCGGGAGGCTGAGGCAGGAGAATGGTGTGAACCCGGGAGGCGGAGCTTGCAGTGAACTGAGATCCGGCCACTGCACTCCAGCCTGGGTGATAGAGCGAGACTCCGTCTCAAAAAAAAAAAAAAGAAAAAGGAGATATGAGTGTCATGGACCACCAGTTAGTTGGATGGTGGGTTAGTGCCATGTTGGGACCACAGTCTAGGATGTGAGAAGGAAGCGCTGCTCTGTGGAATTCTGGAGATACAGTTGTTAGAATGAAGGGTGCAAGGTAAGGGGTGTATTCCCTCTGGTTTCCTCAGGTTATCCTACCTATGGGAGAAGGAAGAACAGAGAGAGGCAGACAACATCATCTCAGACTAAAAGCCCCTGTTACCAGTGCTCAGAGGCCTCCTCACAATTTAAAGAAGAGCTTGTATAATCTGTGTAATGTGTCTCTCTCTGAGCTATAACTGCTCTGGGAAAGAACTCCCACTGCCTTGCTCACTGCTGTATCTCCAGAATTTAGCACCATCCCTGGCACATAGCAGAAACTGTTGACTGACACAGAGTTGCAGATTGAAAAGCAGAAGCAGAGGCACCCCAAGGGGTAGAGACCATCTAGGTCAGCTCAGCTAACTTAGGCCCTTCCAGCCTGAGAGCCTGGTGTTCTCAGCCTCCAGGGAACTCTGGCAGGGTGGGAGAGAGTGGGCGGCACCCAGTCATCCGGGAAGTCACCTAAACTGAGGTGGTGGATGCCCTCTGGCTGCTGCTGCCTCTGGGAGCCTAGATGGGGAGGAGAATTAGGAACCTGAAGGGGGAGGGGCAGTGAAGGAGACATCATTGCAGATACAGCTAAAAATAGCTGGAAGAGATGATGTCATCTGGTTCCCACAGCTTAGCACCCCCATCATACACACACTCGAGCACAAACACACACTCTCACAGACACAGATACACATAGACACAAGTGTGGGCATGAGTGCATGCACACACACATATTATACACTCTCATGTAGGGGAGGGAGGCTTCTGCGTCCCAGGGCCGCAGGGGCAGGGAAGTCTGGTGAGTGTGTCTGCATGCGTGTATGTCTGTGTGTGCCTGGGTTTGCATGAGTGTGAAGGCATGTGTCTGCATCTGGATGCTTGTGTGCTTGTGTCTGGGTGCATACATATTTCTGTGTGTGTGTGTTCATTTAGAGGCATGCATATGTGTTGTTACATATGTCGTGTGGGGATCTATGCATTTGTGTCTGCGTATATCTGCTTATAGTATGTGCTTGCATGCATGTGTGCGTTTGTTGCAGTGTGTGTCTATGAGTTCACTTGTATTTACATGTCTGCATGTGTTTGTGAACTGTGTCAATTATCTTTATATGTATGGCCCCTCTTGGGCCCTTGAGCATGGCCAAAGCACCTTCTAGGTTTTTCTGATGTCCAGTAATCCCCATCCCATACCCTGAGGAGCCCAGCACTGTCTGGGCATGGTGTGTCAGTGAATTTTCTACCTCAACCTCCCTCAGGGTCCCAGTCTCTGGCAAGAGTTGGGGTAGACAGACATAGGCACAATTCACTTTCCCTTCACAGGCAGCAAAGGACATTAGCCAGGCTTCCTGAACCCCAGGGCGCCAGGCCACCGAAAGTCTCAGGGTTCACTCCCTTCCCTAGCCCCCTGGGAAGGTAGGCCTGGAAATGGAGCCAGATCTCGGACTGGTGCGACACACATTAACCCATGCATAATGCAACATATTAGAGACAGAGTCCCACACAACGTTCCCAGCTACTAAGACACAATCCCACAGAAATCCGGTTACAGCCAGTGACACATGAGCACACACTCAGAAATCCAAATGGAAAATCCCCAGGCCAGAGAGCTTAGCACCCTCCCTACTTTCTGGGCTCAAACTCAGTCTTGCCCCACCCCTAAGCACCCCAGCTCAGCTGCCAGTTCTGGAAAACACTGACCTCAGAGAATGGTTGAAGGGCTGAAGGTAGTATGCCTTTCTCAGAATCTCACCCTTCTCTATATTCTCCTCCTTTAAGCTGTTCCCCATCCCCCTCCTGACCTTCATTTTTCTTACCAGGGCTGATGTCCTCTCCGGCACAACCATACCCTCACAAACACTCCTTGACACTCACAGTCAGTCACAGAGGCACATTCAATCACAAAGGCACATTCAGCCACATCTGCTTATACTCCCATTCTCCCGGCCTCAGACACACACACCAGCAGCTCCACCTCCACGCTGACCATCACAGGCACACAGAGGCACAACCACCTCACATCCACCTCATACTTGTGTACTCTTAGGGTTCAGTCTTCCATCCTATCCCTCTCTGATCTGTGCCTCCCAATACCTTCTAAGATGTTTACAGAGACCCTTCTCCCTGTGCAGTTAGGAGCGTGAGGCAAGAGAGCCACTACTTCATGGGGCAGATCAAGAGCTGAGACCAAAGATGGTCTATGTTGCTGACCTTGTCCTGTCCTCCTACTGTCTTAACTATGATCCCTGCTGTGGTCACTGAAGCTTTTCCCTGTAAGTATTCAGCCCTAACCCTCCCCTTACACCCTGCATGGTCAGCTGGTTAACACCTCCGTGCGTGAGGAAGAAGGCAGTTTGAGCAGAATGATTGTATTTGTTGCTCACCACCCCCACGGCCCCTAGGAGATGCGGGTCCAGGGCAAGCCAGGCTTCTGTGCTAGCTTCTGGGCACTTCTAGAGGATCAGAAAAATCCCAGGTTGCCTGAGATGTCTGAGAACTGAGGAGAGGAAGGAGAGGGAAGAGTGTGAGGAAAGCAGCAGTTCTGGAAGTTCCCTGCCCCTTGGATTTAGCCCCTTCCCAAACCCTCTGCTTCCAGCCAATCCATCCTCCATTAAGGCTGCCAGCACTTTAGGGTGCCTGCCATCAAGAGTCCACCATACATGTAGGGGTGGTATTTCACAGAGATCATCCTTTGGAGTGCCTAAACAGAACCAGGTAGGGAAATCTTCAGTGGCTCTGGGTTTTTTTGTTTGTTTGTTTGTTTTTTGAGACAGAGTCTCACTCTGTTGCCCAGGCTGGAGTGCAGTGGTGCAATCTTGGCTAGTTGCAACCTCCGCCTCCCGGGTTCAAGCGATTCTCCTGCCTCAGCCTCCCAAGTAGCTAGGACTACAGACGCGTGCCAACACACCCGGCTAAATTTTTTTGTATTTTTAGTACAGATGGGATTTCACTGTGTTAGCCAGGATAGTCTCAATCTTCTGACCTTGTGATCTGCCCACCTCAGCCTCCCAAAGTGCCAGGATTGCAGGCGTGAACCACCGCGCCCAGCCTAGTGGCTCTGTTTTTTAAAACCCCACCCTGGCTCACAGGCCCCCTGGCTAACCTTGAGGTGGGAAGATCCACACTATGGTGGTGTCAGTGTGGGTGTTGTTGATACCCGTGGCCATGGTGGCAGGATTGGTGGCTGCCCTGCTGGCAGTTCGACCTTGGACACCCTGCTGGTATCTTCTGCGGCTACACTTGAACATTCTGGGAAACCGGGGCCTGGGCCAGCCCATACCTGGTCTGCGGTAGGGGGAACGCATGCCCTGGGGCCGAGGGCCACGGACAAGCCGAGATGGCCCCATGGGCACAGGGAGCTTCTGCACTGTGCCTGGGGGATGCTGGTGGCCAGGGTAGCTGAGGCCTCTATGACATATAAAGTCTGCATAAGGGCAGGGCCCTTTATTACAAGTCGTGGGCCCTGACCCCTCCTCATGGGTCAGACTCCTTCACAATCTTCTCTATTGGGTCTGGCCTAAAAGCCAGCCCAACACCCAGACAGCCTCACTTTGGCCCCCTGGGAGAGAGGCTCTAGAGGGGGAACTCACTTCCTCACTTTCTCACTTATCCATATAGTAACAATATTAACAATGTTTTTTGAGCCCTTACTACGTGCCAGACACTGTGCTAAGCACTTTACCAACGTTATCTCATTTAATCTCACAGCTACTTTTAAGGATATGCCACCATTGTACCTATTTATATACAGTCAATTCTCATTATTCCCAGTAATGTTCTATAAAGTCACCACAAACACTAAATACTGGAAAAAGGGTAAATGCGAGGTTAGGTTCCTGAAACCCTCTGGTCACAATATTTTTGTCAACTGATCTATATATATAACCTGATTTTATGTGTGGAGACACCTTATTTAATACACATTGTTGGCTGGGCATGGTGGCTCATGCCTGTAATCCCAGCACTTTGGAAGGCCGAGGTGGGCGGATCACCTGAGGTCAGGAGTTCAAGACCAGCCTGGTCAACATGGCAAAACCCCGTCTCTACTAAAAATACAAAAATTAGCTGGGTGTGGTGGCAGGTGCCTGTAGTTCTAGCTACTCGGGAGGCTGAGGCAGGAGAATAGCTTGAACTCAGGAGGTGGAGATTGCAGTGAGCCCAGATCGCACCATTGCACTCCAGCCTGGGCAACAAGAGTGAAACTCTGTCTCAAAAAAAAAAAAAATTATATATATACATATATATTTTTATATATATATAGCTAAGTCACTGACATTGAACTCATGGCCAACAGTGTTATAACTTGTGCCTGAATGAAACTTATCTAAAGCATGTATTTCCCCTATAAGGCACATCACAGCCTTCTTGCACTTAGAAACACTAGCGAGCACTTCAGCACTGCAACTGGGGACCATTTGAGACAGTAAAATCACCAACAAAAAACACCAAAAAATGTGAGAATACGCGGCACTAAATAGACCACCAAAAATCACATTTGTTTATCTATGAAAGCTGAAATAAGAAGACGGAGAGTCTTATTGTTCAACAGACCTCAGCTGGAAATATGTGTGTTGGATGGCTGAAATTTTTTGCCTTTCTGCTCATGTCCATTAATGACTGCAAAAGTACCACAAGTATTGGTTTGGGAATGACAAATAAATTTCAGTAAGCAGGCAAATTCATAGGTATGGAATCTGTGAATAATGAGGATCCACTGTATAAGGAAACTGAGACTCAGTGAGGTGAAGTCTCACAATTAGAGGCAGGCAGGAAGCAAATCCATGATGATCAAGATCCAAAACCCAGAGCACTTAATTGTCATTATTCTGCACTCATTCATTCAGAAAATGTTCACTAACAACTTCATATGTGCTGAGCACCAGGGCCATAGATGAATGTAATCTGGTCCCAATTCTTCCTGAGAATGAAAGAGAAAGCTGCCAGGTGCGGTGGCTCATGCCTGTAATTCCAGCACTTTGGGAGCCTGAGGTGGGTGGATCACTTGAGGTCAGGAGCTCGAGACTGGCCTGGCCAACATGGTGAAACCCTGTCTCTACTAAAAATACAAAAATTAGCCGGGTGTGGTGGTGTGCATCTATAATCCCAGCTACTCAGGAGACTAAGGCAGGAGAATCGCTTCAAACTGGGAGGCGGAGGTTGCAGTGAGCCAAGATTGTGCCACTGGATTCCAGCCTGGGCAACAGAGTGAGACTCTGTCAAAAAAAAAAAAAAAAAGACTTTCTCCTTCTCCTTCCGCTCCTCAGTCCCTTCTTCCTTTCCCTGTTACTCTGCTCCTCAAAGGCCCCCTTCCCAGCTTCACCCTCCTTTCTGTTCCTGCAGGACTCTGTAGGACCCTTAGTACCACCCTCACAAACCTCATCTTTCCCCCATCCCCTTCTCCAGCCTCTACTCTTGCCATCCTCAGGCTTACAATATGACCTTGCTTCCATCAGCTTCTAGCAACTGTAACTACAAACCCACCTGCCCCTGCTCCTCCTCTTCCTCAGGTCAGACCAAGGCCTGTTCCCTTGCTCTTTATGGAAACCAGCCTTGCCTGCCTCCTTAGAGATTCCATCAGTGTAGAGAGTCTGCTTGGTGGTTAAGATGTAGACTCTGGTGCCAGGCTAACGGATTGAATCCTGGCTCTGCCACTTACAACCTGTGTGATCATGGCAAGTACCTGACCCTTTGGTGCTTCTGTTTCCCCATATTTAAAAATGGAGATAAGAAAGTCTATCTCATGAGATGGTTGTGAAGAGGAAAAAAAGCCTTAATATATGCAAGACATTTAAAATATGATCAGTATTATTAGTGTAGTCTGTAATACTGTTAGCCCCTCTCTCTTCTGTCTCTTCAGCTGCCTTCTTCCACTATAAAAACAAAACAAACTTAGAAATCCACTTCCTCAGCTGGGCACAGTGGCTGATGCCTGTAATCCTATCACTTTAGGAGGCTGAGGTAAGAGGATCAATTGGGCCCAGTTCAAGACCAGCCTGGACAGCATAGCAAGACCTAGTCTGTTTAAAAAAAAAAAAAAATTCACTGGATGTTGTGGCAAATACCTGTGGTCCCGGCTACTTGGGAGGCTGAGGATCACTGGAGCTCAGGAGGTTAAGGCTGCAGTGAGCCGTGATGGTGCCACTACACTCCAACCTGGGCAACAGAGCAAGACCCTGTCTCAAAAAAAAAAAAAAAAATTTGAATTTCCTCCATCTCGTAGCCCCACTGCCTGTGACTCTCTCCACTTTGACCTTCTTGCTCTGTGCTCATTCCCTACTGTCCCTCCCTTCCAGAGCAGGAAGAAAATCTCACTTGAAAAGCCCATAACTATTGTTACACAGAAGACCAGCAAACAGTTTAAAACCAAGTCTAAAAAAGTCCCCAGGGTCACACAGTTCATAAGCGACAGAGCCAGGATTCCAGCGCCTGGTCTGAATGACCCGGAAGCCAGGACTTTTCCCCCGCACCTCTACATCAGGAGTGCTGGAGCAGGAAGCAGTCAGGCAGCCCCACTAGGAATGATAAAGATGGGATCACGGAGGGTTGGAACTGGGGGTGGCTCCTTCATGGGACCGTGGTGCCACCTACTGGCAGAAAGGGAAGGGGTGTACACAGAGAGCTAAGAGAAGACTGGGAAGGGGAAAAATAAAAAGATGGGGAGGGAGAGGAGATGCAAAGATAAAGAGAGGGGAAAATGGGGAATGTGAGGCTTTATGGAGCGAAGAGGATTAGGAACTATTTGCTACTCGGAGGAGAGAGCAGAAGCTGCCAAATCTTGGTCATTTCCTCGAAAGTGAGAGAGAGAGAGGGAATGTGTGTGTGTGTGTGTGTGTGTGTGTGTGTGTGTGTATGACAGAGAGAGAGATACGTAAGTACATACGTCAGATATTATTCTGTTGTTTGTTAGTTGCTGGGAGTCAGTCCACAAAGAGTTTAGTGTGCATGTGTGCGCATGCACGCACACACGCACACTCAAGTGCATTCAGGAATACTAGTACATGTTTATGTATGTAACTGGGTGCTTGCTGTGTGAACATATGGATGGCAGCATGGGCAGATGCGTGTGCATGTGAGCATGAGCACAGAGGGTATGTATGAGTGTATCAGCAGGTGCAGGGTAAGAAGCACATTGCAGTGTTGTGGTGGAGGGCACACAGACATTCTGGGGAGTCACTTACCCCAGCCCTGGGCTGCTGCTTGAGATCGGGGGGGCGCTGCCCAGGGCTGGTGTTGCCAGGCGGAGGCCTGCTGAGGCGGTGATTGTGGGGATCGGTCTCCAGGCAGCAGGGGGCAGCAGGGGCAAGTTGAGGCTAACTGGCCATGGGTGGGGCCAGCAGGCGGGCAGAAGGAGGCTTTAAAGCTCCTACCCTTCCTGCAGGTGAGCAGTGGTGTGTGAGAGCCAGGCGTCCCTCTGCCTGACCACTCAGTGGCAACTCCCTGGAGCTGCTCTGTCCTTTGTGAGCCTCAGCAGTTCCCTCTTTCAGAACTCGCTGCCAAGAGCCCTGAACAGGTAATGGGATAGGGATAGAGATTATCCTGTGAAGAAATATCAATCTGGAAACAGGTTTGGGGAGCTGGAGGGGCTCTAGTGAGGGTTCTGAGAGGGTCTGGGGTTAGTGTGGGGAGGAGCACAGGATATACAGGTGCCAGGAAAGGGCATGGAGTGACTTGCAGCATGGGAGTCAGGCTGGGTGTGCAGGTGGAGGAACCTGGGGTGTTAGGATCTCAGAGTGTCAGGTGCAGGTGGAGGTCCTGGGTAGTATAGAGGGGTAAGGGTGTTAGGATAGAAACTGGGAAAAGGTCCGTAGTGTCAGACCAGGTACAGGAGAAGCTTGGTGAGATATGGGTTCAGGATCCTGGGGTCTGGCATATCTGGCTGAATATCTGAAGCCAGGGCCAGCCCAGGTGGGGCCAGGGGAAACAAGGCCCTAACTCGCACATGTCTGCTTCCCAGGAGCCACCATGCAGTGCTTCAGCTTCATTAAGACCCTAATGATCCTCTTCAATTTGCTCATCTTTGTAAGTATGGACATTGTGGACTCTTCGGGGCTGCCCACAGCAGCAGGTCACAAGCTGAGCAGAGACTAAGTTGGGGAATGGGAGACTGCTATGCCCAGGCTTTGTCCTGCAAGTGTCCCCATATGAGTGGGATGCAGAGATCTCCCCAAATGCTGATTCCTAATCCCAGCAGCCCCCAGGTTGCCATACAGGGGTGTGTATGAAAAAGGGGATGGAGAAGCTCGGGGCAATGCCTCTCTCCCACAAAGCTTTAGCCCAGGCTTCAGGCAGGGCAGAGTAAGCTACCAGGAATGATTCTCCCCCCTTTATAGGCACTGGGGGCCCAGAAAATAGGAGGGCTCCACCCAAGTTCACCTAGCACAGAAGGAAATTCAGTACAGAGGAAATTCTTCTGTATGATGAGGAGCTGAAAGGTGGGAGGGCCTACATCGCATCAGAGCAAAGGGTCTATCTCAAGCAGCCCTTATTCATTTGACAAACATTCATTGTCTAGGATACCATGAGGGGTGCTGGGATGGCAGGTAAGCAAAGCCTTTCTCTGCCCTGAAGGAGCTCAGCTCCAATAAGCCAGATAGGCAGATAATAACAACACAGTGTGTTTGGGCTTAGGATGGAGGTTTTAGGAGCCTGAACTTAGCCTGGTTGGAGAATACTTCCTGGAGGAAATAGCTGAAGCTGGGAAATTGCGCTTGGTGGGGGAGTTGTAAAGCTTGCATAAAGGGCCAGAAGTAATGAAACTCGATATCGTTCAGAAAACCAGAAACAGATTGCATAGGGCATGTTTGAGAAGCTGAGCCATGAGGCATAAATCCTGGAGATGGTGGTGGAGATAGGGAGAAACGGACAAAGTGGACAAAGGCCAAAGCTCTAGGATGATGGCTGAGGGGTAGAAGAAGGGGCAAGGGAGACAGAGGTCTTGGAGATGACGCCCATATCTCTGGCATGAGCAACCCAGATGGCAGGGGGTGGGGCCCCGTTTGTGGGAGGGGATGTCCCACTGGCAGCCGTGTACCCAGTGGAGGTACAGCTCAGATTGGAGCTGGCCATGGGTATTTGAAACTCATGTGCACACAGGTAGCCACTGAAGCCATGGGAATGGATGAGAACACTTGGAAAGTGAACTCTGGGAAACCCAATTTATTAGGGATAAGCCCAAAAAAAAAAAAAAAAAAAAAAAAGCCACTGTGAAGGAGATGGAGAAGGAGCAGTGGGAGGGGGGAGAGGAAAACAAGGAGAGCAAGCTATCAGAGAGGTCAAGGAGAATATGGCCCATGAAATGTTCACTGGATTTAGCACAGTATGTCACCAGAGACCCGAGCCACATTAGAGTAGGTTAGCATAAGTAAAAGTGAGGAAGTGGGCTGGGCGCAGTAGCTCACGACTGTAATCCCAGCACTCTGGGAAGCTGAGGTGGGCAGATTAGTTGAGCTCGGGAGTTTGAGACCAGCCTGGCCAATATGGTGAAACCCCGTCTCTACTGAAAATACAAAAATGTGGTGGCGCATGCCTGTAATCCCAGCTACTCGGGAGGCTGAGGAAGGACAATCACTTGAACCCAGGAGATGGAGGTTGCAGTGAGCCAAGATTACACCACTGCACTCCAGTCTGGGCGACAGAGTTTATATACATATTGATTAGTTTAGAAGCATGGATAGATTCTCTAGTTCTGATGTGGTCTGTGCCTTGGGCTTCCTTTGGCTGCAGGGAACTTGTTTTTGTTGTTGTTGTTGTTTGTTTCTTTGAGACAGGATCTTGCTCTGTTACCCAGGCTGGAGTGCAGTGGCATGATTCTGGCTTACTGCAGCCTCAACCTCCTGGGCTCAAGGGATTCTCCTACCTCACTCAGCCTCCTGAGTATCTAGGACTACAGGAGTGTGCCACCATACTCAGCTAATTAAAAAAAAAAAAAATGTTTTTGTAGAAGCGGTCTCACTATGTTGCCCAGGCTGGTCTCGAACTCCTGGGCTCAAGTGATTCTCCCACCTCGGCCTCCCAAAGTGCTGGGATTATAGGCATGAGCCACTGTGCCAGTCCTGAACTAGTCTTTATCCATGTATCTGGAGGAGGCAATAGGATTCCAGGGATTTGGACAGCAGAGGCTCTGCCCTGAGAGGGTTAAAGGCAAATCCGGTTTGATTTCTGGCCTCTTACCCAGACCTTGCCAGGCTGGGCAGAGCAGGATAGGGCAGACCTCCAGCTCCTTGAAATTTGACCCTGCAGGCTAGAAGTCCAGCTTTCTGTCCTTGGGCAAACATGCCTGGAATCCAGCCACAATCTGCCACCTCACTTCCCGTTCTAGTCTCAGCTTTTATTCCTGGCAAGTGAGGACTAGGCACCAAGGTGGTGTCAGGCTGATTCATCCACTGAGGCCCTGGGCTGGGAGACTTTGCTCTAAGATGTGTGGCAACTACACAGGGCCCTCCTCAATCTGGGCCTCAGGATTCCCGCTGAGGTTTGGAGTTAAGTTAGACAGCCTTTAAGAGAAACTCTGGCTGTATTCCCACTAGTGCCTCACTTTCCTCTTGTGAGGCAAGGAGGTCTTGTCTGGATGAGGCCTGAAGTTGGATTCTAGAGGCGAGCCAAATGGGGCCTCAGGTGGGTGAACCTTCTCAAACTCCTCCCTCTCCAAGGTTGCCAGCAGGTGGAACCTCAGCCCTGCCTCTATTACTATGGTGACTGTTGAGCCTGTTCTGCTACCGCCCAGTCTCCACCTATCAGAGGACAGAGATGTTCTAGGCACCCATCACCCAGAAAGGAAATAGGAGGCTGGGACCTCATCTGCCTATTTTCAATCCTAGCTATGTGGCAGGACCCTGGCAGCAGTAAGGGAAAGGTTTGCCCCTCCCCCTACCCTGCGGATATTTCTAGAACCCCTGATCGCCTTTATATCTGCCCAGGTGTGCAGCCTGATCCTAGCTATGCACATCCCAGCTCCCATTTTTCTGGCTCTAGAGGATGTTCCCCTCCTTACAGGATGAGGTTTTAGACTCCCTAGTCAATAAAGAGGGAAGTTTCTCGGCTCCCATCCTTCTTACTCAACTGTGTGGTAGTAAGCTACTTGTCAGCACTGTTTAAGGCCTGCCTGACGTCTCTCTCCCCAGCTGTGTGGTGCGGCCCTGTTGGCAGTGGGCATCTGGGTGTCAATCGATGGGGCATCCTTTCTGAAGATCTTCGGGCCGCTGTCGTCCAGTGCCATGCAGTTTGTCAACGTGGGCTACTTCCTCATCGCAGCCGGCGCTGTGGTCTTTGCTCTTGGTTTCCTGGGCTGCTATGGTGCTCAGACTGAGAGCAAGTGTGCCCTCATGACGGTGTGTCAAACCCAGCTCCACAGGCCCATGACCAAGAGTCCCCTTGCCCTTGACACCAGGCCCTGGGGTTCCCAAACCTTGCTTTGGACTCCCCTAGGCTAAGGCCTCTGTCTCACTTTTCTAGGGGGTGGATTAGGGCAAAGAGGGCTCGAGGGACTGTCTCTCCCTAAAATCCAGATCCCTGTTCCCCACTCAGTTCTTCTTCATCCTCCTCCTCATCTTCATTGCTGAGGTTGCAGCTGCTGTGGTCGCCTTGGTGTACACCACAATGGTGAGACACTGGGATGGAGGAAGGGAAGAAAATTGGGCAAAACCCTGGGAGTGGGCTGTGGCCTGTGAATGGCCACCTTCTGTACCAACCCCTAAACACTGGCCTGCCTCACCCAGGCTGAGCACTTCCTGACGTTGCTGGTAGTGCCTGCCATCAAGAAAGACTATGGTTCCCAGAAAGACTTCACTCAAGTGTGGAACACCACCATGACAGAGGTAAGGTTGGCTGGGGGAGGTTTTGGGGTGGAGAGGAAGAAGCAAGGCCCCACCTCCACCCTCATCTTGTCTCCAGCTCAAGTGCTGTGGCTTCACCAACTACACGGATTTTGAGGACTCGCCCTACGTCAGAGAGAACAATGCCTTTCCCCCATTCTGTTGCAATAACGTCACCAACACAGTCAATGAAACCTGCACCAAGGAAAAGGCTGACCACCAAAAAGTAGAGGTGTGGGCTGGCACGAGTGGGTGGGGAGTTTTCGTGGCCTCAGAGTGGCAAACAGGGATGGGAGTAGGGCAGCTGCCAACTATAAATGCTCTTTTCTCTTCCTGAAGGGTTGTTTCCAACAGCTTTTGTATGACATCCGAACTAATGCAGTCACCGTGGGTGGTGTGGCAGCTGGAATTGGGGGCCTCGAGGTAAGCAGATGAGGAGGCTGGGACTGGGATATGGGCACGAGACCAGGGCTGCTCAACCCATCTGAGGCCTCCCTGGAGGAAACAGACCTAATTGGGCCTCAGGTAGGGTGTCTGTGGGACAGGCTTCAGGATCCCTATCATGTCCCCTCATCTCTCCCTGTTCCTCCCTCTCCAGCTGGCTGCCATGATTGTGTCCATGTATCTGTACTGCAATCTACAATAAGTACACTTCTGCCTCTGCCACTACTGCTGCCACGTGGGAACTGTGAAGAGGCACCCTGGCAAGAAGCAGTGATGGGGGAAGTGTCAGGATCTAACAATGTCACTTGGGCCAGAGTGGACCTGCCCTTCCTGCTCCAGACTTGGGGCTAGATAGGGACCACTCCTTTTAGGCAGTGCCTGACTTTCCTTTCATTGGCGGGTGGGTGGGTGGGGGGCATTCCGGAGCCTCTAAGGTAGCCAGTTCTGTTGCCCATTCCCCCAGTCTATTAAACCCTTGAAACGCCCCTAGGCCTAGTGGTGATCCCAGTGCTCTACTGGGGGATGAGAGGAAAGCATTTTATAGCCTGGGCATAAGTGAAATCAGCAGAGCCTCTGGGCGGATATGTAGAAAGCACTTCAAAATGCATAAACCAGTTACAATGTTGCCAGTTGAACTCTTCATGTATCCTTGGGGAGAGGGGCCTAAACTGGTCTGAGATTCCTGTGGAGCTGCCAACTCAGAAGGCCCTGCAAAGGAGGGAAGTAGGGTGGGGTTGGGGGTCAGAAGTAGTTATTTCTCCCCTTCATTTGGGTTCCAGGCCTGGGAGGGAACCCAAGAGGAATGGCTGAGAGGGCGTGAAGAAGTAGAGTTGGGTTAGGCCAGTCTGCCTCCGTATAATGGGGAGAACTTTGGACTGAAACTACCCCCTCCT
This sequence comes from Papio anubis, assembly GCF_008728515.1. Lineage (NCBI taxonomy): Eukaryota > Metazoa > Chordata > Mammalia > Primates > Cercopithecidae > Papio > Papio anubis. Next base: position 44,713,334 of record NC_044976.1, read on the forward strand.
GGGTGGGGGCACTGGACTGGAAAGCTATGAAAATAACAAGCTTGTGCCGAATTCTTACCAGGTCAATGGGAAAGGGTCACTCCTTAGGTGCTGGGAAGCCCTTCAGGAGCCCCCTTCCTAGGGTCCACGCTGCCTACCTTTCCCACTCAGGCAAAACCCCACATCTGTCCCTGCTTCTGGGATCTCAGCAAGAACTTCATGTTTTATTTGCTGTTGGCATACCTGGTGTTCTTCAGACTTCTTCTTCTTCTTCTTTTTTTTTTTTTTTTTGGCAGAGTTTCACTCTTGTTGCCCAGGCTGGAGTACAATGGTGTGATCTCGGCTCACTGCAGCCTCCGCCTCCGGGTTCAAGCAGTTCTCCTGCCTCAGCCTCCTGAATAGCTGGGATTACAGGCACCCACCACCATGCCTAATTTTTTGTAATTTTAGTAGAGATGGGGTTTTACCATGTTGGCCAGGCTGGTCTCGAACTCCTGACCTCAGGTGATCCACCTGCCTCGGCCTCCCAAAGTGCTGGGATTACAGGCGTGAACCACCTCATCAGGCCTAGACCTCATCTCTTCTTTAGCCCTAATCATCCCTATGCTCCAGGTAGGAAACTGAGGCTAGGAACGGCCAAGCGACTTGCCCCAGTCCCACAGGCTTCCATGAGGAGCTCAGCCTAGATTTGGGTCCAGAACTCCAGCACCTGGTGTAGTCCTGGCTGATATGATACTAGTTCCACTTGAAGGGGCAGCTGGCCAGAATGTCTCTGATACAGACCTGATCACTGTTGAGCCAGGAGTGAGAGGCCTGAGGGAGGCTCTGGTGAGAGAGTACAGTGTCTGCTACCAAGCAAAGCCCAGCCTGACAAACCAGTCCCCCTCCTTGCTTCCCTTTGAACCCTATAACTCTCTTCCTGAGCTTTTCCAGGACAGCCCAGAACCACCACCCTCTTGCTGAGCCCAGAAAGGAAGACAGACCTGACTAGAACCAAAGAGTGCCTTAGAGCTGGTCTGTGAGGGGCAGACCAGGAGCCTGCCAGGGTGCGGGACAGGGAGAGGAGCTAGCGTGCCTCACCCCTTCACCACCATACTGTGCCTCTCACACACTTCCCCTCCACAAGGTGCCTGTGTGGAGGCTGCACGGGATTTGTTTGCCCAGGGCGGGCCTCCACCTCATCATGGGCTAATTGCTGCTCAACCTGGCTGCTGTGCCACCTCAAGCACTATCTCCAGCTCCAGCAAACAACGAAGGCGTCAGGGTGGCGAGATATGTCCAAGCCACACACCACCCATGCTGTCGCCGAGCTGGACTCCAGGCACCTGTGAAAGAGGCAGGGCAGAGAGCAGGCAGGAGGGCTGGAGTTCCAGCCGGAGTACTGTACTTGTACAGAGGCAGGCAGACCCTTTCTGAAGAGGTGGTCTACACTCGCCCTCCTGACATTAGGCCCTTCACAGACCCCTTAAATGTCCTTTTCCCTGCTGTGGGCTTTCTCATTCACTGCCTCTGGACAATCCCATCCATTTTCTGGCGCCTCTATGACTAACTTCGATCTTCCTAACCTCTTTGGGTTACTGGCTATGTGAGAATGTGATGAAGACCATGACCCATTTCTTCACAAAAATGCCCGGACAGAGAATTCTGAATGGCAAAGTGCTCTAAGGGTCATAGACACCCTTGCTCCTACATCTCCATCTGCACCCTAGCCCGTCTCTTCAATGATGCCTGCCCAGTCCTGTCCCATCCTCTTCCTTCCCACCCCCACTATGCACACCTGCTCTCCCATTTCCTCTTCCAACTCCCAAGTATCCCTTTTTGTTCTCTCCTGCTCCATCTCTGGGGCAGGTGCCCAGCCCAGGCAAGATAAGCAGGAACCAGGCTGGTGGTTAAACGGTGGGGAAGAGGTGGGGTGGCTGCTCCAAGCCTCAAGTAGGACGGGGCTAAAGTCAGGCTGTCCTAGGGTAGAGTTGGGGAAAAACCTTAGAGTTTGGCATCCCCTGGTGGCCAAATGGCCCCAAATGGAAGATAAACTCTGTGGAGGACAGTAAGGAAAACTCACCATCCAACACAAGTGTTCTCTCCACCACTTCCCTCCAGCACCCCCCGACCCACAAAATCACAATCACAAGACACATCCCCAGAGGGCTTCTCCTTTTTTAATCAATGATCAACTTATCCAGCTTTGGAAAGCTGGACAAAGAGGATGCTGAGAGGAGGCCTGGTCCAGTGTCTAAGGGTGTCTGAGTGAGTCTGTGTCAGCATGTGGGCCCCAGTTGGGCCTGTCCATGGGTTGGGCACAGCAGTTTCCTGAGTAAGAGCCAGCCCCACCCTCAGGGCAGCCTTCCAGCCCAAAAAGAAATCCAGGCCCTCCAGGTTCGGCCTGTTTTCAAGGCCCTCAGGACAGTCAATAAATAGGTTAGATTCTGAGCCAGGCCTGGAAAGTGAGGGTATTCAAAGGGCAGGATGAGCTGCTAGGGATCGCAATGATTCCCAGGTACTCTCCTGCCCTTCTCCAACAAGGAAGTAAATAAATAGACCTTTAACTCAGGAACAGGGTGTTGGAGCAGGGGAACCCTCCCCTCGGAGTTAGTAATTAAGTCTCATGTTAAAAACAAGGTAGCCCCAGCCCCTACCAGCATCTACAAAATCCTACAGGATGGAGGGAAGGGCTAGCCCGCCTGGGGGTACACAGTACCCAGCCCCGCAGGGTCCTGGAGGAGGTCTCATGTCTGTTCTGCAGCTCCTGGGGCTCCCTCCTCTTTTGGGGGTGGCTCCAGGAAAATTGGGGTGACTGAGGGTGGCTTCTTCACTCTGGGAAAATAATACAAGGATGTATAGGGAAGAAGCCATTAGCTATGTCCCTGGATCTCACTAGGCCTCCCGTTTCCCAGGGCAGAAAAGGGTCACTCACGAGTAGGGGGAAGCCGGGACCCCCACCACCAGGAAGTGGTTCTTCTTCCGAAACAATCTCCATAGGCCCCGGTGGTTGCCACGCACATCCAGGTCCCAGATATGGAGGCACTGGTGAGGGTGGGATGGGGACAGAGACACGGGTCAGAGAGCTGTGGGGAGGGGTCACTGAAGACGCTTTGGCTTAGCCCCCGGCCCTCCTCAGAAACCACCTCAATTTGCAAGAGATAGCATCTTTTGGAATATGAATTTGGACAAGGAGGTTGGAAGAGGGGTTCTAGGAGTATAAAGAGGAGGTTCTGAGGTTGAAGATTCCAGAGCAAAGGCTCCCTGGATCTTGGGGCAGTACATGTGTGAGGGGCAGGGGTTCTCCAGGGTGGGCATGGTATTGGAGCACCTTGGCCAGCTGGGTCCAGGTGGTGAAGTCATCATCTTTCTCCATTCGAATAAAGGCCACGTAGGTGTGGCCCTCTGTGTCTGGCAGGAAAGAGTCTTCACAAGGGTTCTTGCTGTGGTCCAGAACCTCAGCCTCACTGCAGTGGAGGGAGGGAGAATATGGCCAAGATAGGGCCCACTTCATGGGTGTGTCTCACAGGACCCTGTACTTGGTTGAATGCTCTGCTGTTGCCACCCTGAAGTTCTTAATAATGTTTGAGATAAGGTCCCTGATTTTCATTTTGTACAGAACCCTGTAAATTATGGGGCCAAGATCCCCAGTATTTGACTCTTTGCTCCCTGCTATACCCCAATTGTCTTAGGCCATACCTGAGCAGCCTGTGAACTTCCACTTCATAAGCTTCTTTTTTCAGACTGAAGAGGAGGGAGAAATGGGTCAGGGGAGTGGGCAGGCCCTCAGGTCCCATGGGTAGCACTGAGCAGGGCAAGGGGTCACATGGGAATCTGTAGCAGCAGGGCTGGAGTAAACACACAGGCCCGGGATTGGAAGGGACTTTCAGGGATTGGCCTCCAAATCTCCTAGATATCCACCCCTTGCCCTGCTGCCAGCCCCAACCTGTCCACATTCCTGAGCTGGACACCTGGAACCGTGTTGAACTTGTGCTTCTTGAAGTAGGCCTCCTGGAGTGGGTATGAGAGTAAAAATCAGCACCTGACATTGTCTGGCCCACACCCACTTGCTGACCAGCCACACATCTGTTAGACACACAAATGAAGTCCTAGACCTGTAAAGAGCCCTCTAATTTCCCCCGTCTTCTCCATCCTCTTTGCAGCATCCGCAGCAAGCTCTTACTAGCTTTAATTTGGCCTCCACCATTGCTGGAGAGCTCATGCTGTCACGGCAGCTGACATTACTGTACTACAGACCCATGAACTAGTAGTCCCTGTCTCTTGTAGTTCTCCCTGGGCCTGCTGTTCTAGAGCCACAGATGTCAGAAACAGGCCCTGCAGGAGGTGCTGGGCAAAGGGACGGGCTGCGCTGGGAAGGAGAAAACTACTTTGACTCTGGTACTGAGAGTGACCTGAGGGAAGTGCCTGCCCCTGTCCGGGAGAGGAATGGGGCTCTTGTATTAGCCTCTGAGGGGCCTCTGGCTTCTAGGAGGTTCCAAGTTGGACGCTATCTATTCCTTTGGGCTGGGCTGGCTCAAGGCCTCCCTTGCTGTAACTGGGGAATGGTCCTCTGAACGCAGCCAGGTGGGGTGGGGGTACCTAGGGACTTCCCTGTTCTCCTCAGGCTAAAGCATGGGCTCCAGCATTTGCCAGAACAGGAAAGGGCAGAGATTGCAGGGGTGGACCAGTACTTAGAGGCAGAAATACTCTCCCCAGACACCCATAGTCTAGTGCTAAGAATAGTAAAAATAAAAATAATACCAGCTGACCCTTATACATGTTTATAATTCAAAGCATTTTACATATATTGACTCATTTAAACCTCAAAATATCGTAACCCAGTGAGGTAGTAGTATTTTATCCTTTTTTTTTTTTTTTTTTTTTGAGACAGAGTCTCGCTCTGTTGCCTAGGCTGGAGTGCAGTGGTATGATCTCACCTCACTGCAAGCTCCGCCTCCCGGGTTCACACCATTCTCCTGCCTCAGCCTCCCAAGTAGCTGGGACTACAGGTGCCCATCACCACGCCCGGCTAATTTTTTGTATTTTTAGTAGAGACGGGGTTTCACCGTTAGCCAGGATGGTCTCGATCTCCTGATCTCGTGATCCGCCTGCCTCGGCCTCCCAAAGTGCTGGGATTACAGGCGTGAGCCACCGCGCCCAGCCCTTTATCCTCATTTTTCAGATAAAGAAACTGAGGTAAAAATAGGATAGCTCTTTCCCCGAGGTTACATGGCTAGCAAGTAGCAGAGCTAAGATTGCTTCAGAGTCCATGTTCTTGTTCTTGACTGTCATGCCACACTGTGCCCTGCTCCCTGCCTCCCACTCACATGAAAGTAGCCGTTCATGTTGAGGCCGACGATGCCAAAGTGGTAGGATCGGGAAACGTCAGGGATGATGCACTCTCGACCCCGGCGTTGTTCAGGCATCCGCATCCACATGTCCCAATCCCAGAGCTGGCAGACATGGACCACGATGAAGGTTAAGATGTTTCCACTTGGTAGGGGACTCCAGCCCCCTCATCCTACCCTGACAGTTACCTTTTCCGGTGTGGGCCACTTGGGCTCAAGCTCCTCCTTGTACAAGGACCTCCTGAGCACCCAGCCCAGACCAGGCATGGTCTCCACACGGTACAGCAGTGCTGGGTCCTCAGCCGTGTGTTCATACCCCTGGGGACAGGGGGCCATAGTGGGAGGTATTAGCTGAGGCCTCATAAACTCGCCTGCTAAACCCTGGCCATTCCAGCCTACCTGGTCATTCCAAGCAGAGATGCAGTACAGGCTGTCATCCTCCTCCAGCAGGTGGATGGATTGGCTCAGGAAACTGAGAGAGGCGGGGTCAAAGAGTTCAGGGAGGGGCAAGGATAAACCTAGTCACACAGAGATGCTGGAAGAGCTGGAGCTGGGTCTCAGGAGCACCTCCTTCCTGGAGTACCTCCTTCCCCCAAATCCCCACTGTCTCCATTCATCCACTCTACCTTCAACAGCAGCCCCATCACCTGCCATCCTACCTTTGCCCAGGCTTTGCCCCCACTCGTGAGCTCATGTCCTCCAGAAAGCTCTCTAGGACACCTCACTGACTTACCCTGCAGACCGAGGGACCTCACCTGAAACCTAGAGACTCCCCTCACCTGAAAAAATCCACAGCAATGTCCAGGTCCTCTTCCAGAACCACAGCAAACTTGGCCTCCTGGAAGGGGAATGGGACATCATGGTCCCAAGGGGGTCTCTCCATCCTGTGATCTCCTTTGCCCCCAACCATATTCTTGCAGGCAGCATTACCCCCATTTTCCAGACGTGAAGGATGAGGCCCAGTGAGGCGAAGAGTTTGCCATATTAACAGGCCCAGACCTTATGCCCATGTTTCCCCCTCCCAGGCCCAAGAGTTGTATCCTTAGTACTCACTGGAAACAGGTTGAAAGTGGCAGTGAGGCTGGCCTTGTAGTGCTGGGAGTGGGGTGGGAATAGGGCACATGAGCTTTAGGGTAGAAGGCAGAGCCAGGTATCTGCCCCATCCCCCCTTGCCTACACAGTACCTGAGACACGCGGGCATTCTTGATGCTGATGGGAGTATGTTGGATGCCCCTCAGACCAAACAGTGCCACCACATCCATGGGTTCCTGGGGGCACGGCCACTGCTCACCATGTGAGGTCACTTTCCCCCTGCCCACCTCTGCAATCTAAGGCCTTCACATTTCACAGCCCTTGCCTGGGCGGTCCCCCTTGCCCATCTCTGGCAATCACTGCTGCTTCATGTTGTGCTCCACCCAAGGCACCCCCTAAGCCCTGCTCACCTCATAGTAGCCATCGATGAAAACTGTTATCATCTGAGGAGACACCCCCTGGGCTGAAAGCAGAGAGCGCAGCATCCTGGGGAGCCCAGGTATAGGTTAGGGTCTCTTCGTCACCCCCCAACTCAGGCTTCCCTGTGTTTACAGCTGGGCCCAGATTCCCCATGCTTACCCACAGAGGTGAATGGGTCTAGAATCTATTGCCTTTGTGCCCACCTCAAGAGTTCCTCCTGGAGGTAGATGACCTGAGTGCCCTCCCACTTGCTAAGCACCCTCCTGTTCAGTGCTGGGGATAGCCCATTCCCAGGCTCACCTGTACAGGTAATTGGGTCGGTTCCCTGCAATGACAGCCACAGGCACATTGAGGACCTTGTTGTCTGGGAGCTGTGGGAGAAACAGCGTTTAGCTCTTGCCTTATTCCCCCTTCAAACTGGGATCCCCACCTAGGGAAGAGTTCTCAGGTGAGGGTAGGTGCAGACTGGAGTAGACAGGGAAGGGATAGAGGATCTTCCCTGTTCTGGGCTCTCCACACACTCAGCCCAACTCCAACGCTGAGCTTTGCTCACATGGCCTGCCCCTTCACCCTAGCCCTGTCTTTCAGAGTGCATTGTAAATCCTGCCCCTGGTTCTCTCCCAGGCTTGGGCAGGGAAAGCCCAACCTAGATCATTCCTGGGGCCCCCTTGCTGAGCTGGGAAGGAGCCCAAACCTCACTGTCTAAGGCTCCACTCACCGGGTCAGGGCTGAACTCGATGGGTGTGGGGTCCTTGCAGCTGCATACACTTCCATAGCCCTCAACTTTGCTGCAGAAGCGCCGGCGGCGACGGTTCAGCTCTGTGTCTGCCCAGTGGCACTCTGCCTCTGAGGGAAGGATGCGGTTGTCATGGAGGCATGGGGCCAGCAGGGTTTGAAGAGCCCCAGGCAAACAATCAAAGGAATAAAGCTCCACAGAGAGGATCTAAATGCCCTCCCCCAGCCCAGGCCCTGCCCCATCCATGCTCTACTAACTCCACCTTCTGCTGAGCTCAACGGCACATCTGTCTTCAGCAGGACTGGGTCCCCCCAGGAGGAGAGGGCAGGTGACTTAGAATGTTTCTCCCCGAGGACAGGACCTGGCAGGAGGCAGGAATGAGGGCCATGGGGGCCCAGACACCACTTTGGGGGCTTTTTCCCATCTCCCTGCCTACTTTGATCCAACCCACTGCCACTGGCTCCTATTTGTTCCCCACCCCACATCTCCTGGGGTTCTGCTCCTCCCAGGCCCTTGATACTACAGAGTGGATGGCCTCTGGTGCCGGCACCTCCTTTTCGTCCCACGAAGGCCCATGTGTCCCTCCAGCCCAGGGCAGGGCCAGCCTGGCTGCCCAGGCTCCTCAGCAGAGCCTTGGCTGTGTCCTTGAGGTGGAAGGAGCCCTCGTCCTGGAGGACCAGAGAAGGTAGTTAGCCTGACTGGCATGGTTCCAGGAGACCAGGCCTCACAAAGCACCAACTATGTAGCAACCTTTTACTTAAATCAGCTCATTACATTATCGCAATAACCTTCTATGGTTTCTCTCTTTCACAGATAAAAAATAATAACTGAAGGCTTAGAGAGATTCTGAGTCATCTAAGGTCATCCAGCTAATAAGTCCTTTCCACAAACCCACACAATCTGCACCTCTCTCTCCTGCCACTCTCTGCCTTCTTTTCCCACCACTCTCCTACTCTCCTCCCTTATCCTGCTCCACCTCCACTGGCATCCGTTTTGTTCCTCCAATATGCCGTGTACCTTCCCACTCTAGGGCTTTGCACTTGCCATTCTTTCCACCGGGAATGCTCTTCCTCCCGATACTCACCTGGCTCACTCCTCAATTCCCCAGTTTTCTGCTCACATATCATCTCCTTGCAGGGGCCTTCCCTTTCTAAAATGTCCCCTCCCCCACATCATTCTGTATCCCCTGCTTTATTTTCTTCTTTATATAAGTTATCATTTACTAGCATTATCCACATTTACTTGGCTATTTTTTGTTGACCTCCCACTGTTGGAATGTAAGCTCGACGAGGCTGGGGACTCTGTCTTGTTTCCCATTGTATCTTCAGCACCCACAGCAGTACCTAGCATACAGTTGTTGCTCAATAACTATTTGCTGAATTAATAAAAATGTTAAGGCTAAGATTGGAACCTGAGTGACTTTCCTTCAGAGAATCTTCCCACTACGTTATATGAGGGGCAGAGAAGCCGGGGCTAGGAGCAGGGTTGGAGCTAGGGAGTAGGGGTCAGGGCCAGGACAGAATAACTGACCTTGACAGTGCAGATGAGCACTCGGCCGGGTGCTACCATGTTGAGAAACAGCACCATGGCCTCATCCTCATGAGGTGAGTACGTGTCAAACACACGTTTTGCCATCACGTGGCCCTGGCAGGGGATACACTTCTGGTGAGTTGGTGTCATCAGCAAGAAGAGCCCAGCTCCAGTCCTCTGGGTCACCCACCCCTAGAACCTCACCGTGGCCTGGTTGAGGACAATGACATGGATGCCCCGGCCTTGCTCCCGGGCCTCATCCTCAAGCACCTACACAGTGGCAAAGACAAAGTCCAACTTTTCACTCTGGCATTCAAGGTATCTCTGTCTTAGGGGTACTTAAAACACCAGTTGCTTGAAACATCACCTCCTGCCTATGCTTCTGTTCACACAGTTCTTTTCCAACTCAGCTTGAAGGCCACCTCTTCCAGAAAGCCTCTATAGCACTCCCATCCGAAGAAATCACGTCTTTCTACAACCCTCCCCTCCATGACTTTCATGGCTCTTAGAGCCTTTGCTGTCTATGCTTCATCCTGGAGATATCACAATCCTCCACCACACTGAACCCCTCAAGGTAGGGCCAGGTCTGATTACTTTCAGGTCCCCAGTGCCCAGCACAAGGCTGAGGCCAAAGAAGGGACCAGGGGATGGTTATAAAATAAATCAATGAATTGACTGCCTACTATTATGAATGATTACTTTTGAGATCCCACTACATACAAGAAACTTCACAAACTGTTCATTGAATCCTGACAAGTAGAAATCATTAGTCCCAGTCTATAGATAAGGAATTGAGGACTCCAAAGTCACACAGCTAGAAATTGGCAGAGTTGCAGTTCCCACTTAGGCAGTACACCCTGCCGCTAGAGGACCATGCCCTGAGCAGAATGGAGTGACTGTACACCAGACCCTGGCCCACTGACCGTGGTGCCATCCACTGCCACATATACTTTGCTGCGACTTGAATACACCTCTACGTCCAGGACCCGCCGGGGACCGCTGCCTCTGCGCCGTGGGGGCTCCAGGCGGCCTAGGACCTCATCTGTGGGGTACAACAGGTCATGGAGATAGTCTCTCCAGCAGAGTCTCACCCCTTAGGGTCTGCCTGCCACTCCAGCTGTGAGACCCACGGCCCCGTATCCCATCCTTAGCCTGGCCCTACCATAGTCTTGCTCTGGCTCTGGGTCTTCATTGGCTTCGCTGATGGCTCGCCGAGTGTCCAGGATCAACTTGATATTGACAATGACAGTCACCAGCAGGAAAACCACGGCCCCTGTCTGAGGGGAGGGGTAGGGATGATTAAGAGGAGCCCCTCCTTCGGATCCTAGAGGGTCTTTCTGAAAGGAGGGCCCTGGCTGCAGTGAAGACATCCCGAGAACCTGGGTCCTGTCTCTTCCTCTGTCTGCCTAGCTCTACTCCCCTGACCAGGGCCTAGTTTCACAGCCACCTTCCCCAGGGAACCTCCCCTGACACTTCCCCCTCCATTAGGGCCCTCCCTACCCAGTGCTCCTGTATTCTTCTATTTGAGACCTTGATTTCCTTGGTCCCCTCCATTGTTGGTTTCTAGAGATGGAGCCAGGCCCAGGGACCCAAGCTGGGGATCAGACCTGGGTCCTGGCCCTAACTGCCTCGCAGGGGTGTGCCTCTGGGCAAAGCCATCCTGATCAGACTTCAGGCTTACGTCAGAAGCTTAGAAGTTGTGCTTGGGTTCCGATTCCAGAACTTTGGGTTCAAACCATTACGTATACGGACATGACACATAGAGGTCTCCCCTCTAGGAACCTGCTGCCCCTTTCCAACTGGGGCTGGCCAATGTGGGTCCCAGTGCCTGATTTAGGTGGGGAGGAGGCTGGGAGGAAGCCCTTGGTTGGCGACGGTTTGGGACATCTCTATACCTGACAGAATCTCCGCAGGGCCCGCTGGTTTGTCAGTTTATACTTCCAGGTAAGGTACCAGCTCCGCTTCTTCCGAGCCCCAAAGGGCTTGATGAGGGGGCTGGGCTTCCAGTCGTCCATGCCGGATTGGCGGGTCACCAATGTCCTGGCCAGCCCATGGCTTCAGGAATCTGACGGGACCAGAGGGCCACATGGGGTAAGATGCTCCTCCCAAAGTCTGATGCCTTCTGGGGAGATGAGGGAGGACCTCCCAGCAACTCTTCCCTGCAAGCACCCATACTGTGTGACATGGGGAAAGTGGCTCAACTTCTCTGGGCTGGCAGGAAACCCTTCAGTGGGGTTGGATCACCTGGAAATTCCCTGAGACTGGAGTAACTCTCTGAATCAAGGCTATCCAGGGGTGTAGGCCAAATAATCGGCTCAAAGTTCATTAGCCCCTACAAGGACCAAGCTCTAGGCCTTCCCAAGCATGTGGTGGGCAAAGAGCGACCTCTCCTGCACCAGTCTTCAACCCTCGTCCCATCCTATCTACCCCAGCTTCTCTCCTCCCAGGGCCCGGAGCCGCCCGAGGGCTCAGGAGACCTGCATCGGCAGCGCTACCCGTTCCGGAGCCCCACGCGGAGGCACTCACGGCTTAGGGGCCCCGGGCCCCGCTCGGGCCCCGCTCGGGCCCTCACTGTTCGGCCCGGCTCGCCGCGGCCTCCGCCTCCTCCATGCCGCTTGCGGCCCCGCCCCGGCCTGGCCCGCCCCCCCGCTTCCGCCGCCGCCGCCGCCGCCGCCGCCGCGGGGTGAGAGGGCGACGGGCGGTGCTTAGGGCGGCGGCGGCAGCGTCGTCGGGTGTCAGCAGCCAGCGACTAAGGCGAATGCTCAGACAGTGCTAGGCAGCTTCTCAACCCGGCTGGCTGGTGTTGCTGCCTGCACGAGAGCAGCCCGCTCCCCAGCACCGCCGATGGCAAACCCGACTCCAGTCAGAGCCCTAGCACCTTGGACCAGATCACAGGGCACGCCAGGGTCAGAGGGGCTGCAACCCTTGGACACAGCACACACACCAGCCTCCCCATACCCCTCCTGGACAAGGCCGTTACCTGGTCCTGGGGCATGCACAGCCATTGGAGGCCAAGGGAGATTAAAATCCAGGTTCTGCCACTGTTCTAAGCACCTTACTGATGATGTTTAATTCCACAACAACCCCATGAGGTAGGCGCCATTACCATTCTTTCTTTCTTTCTTTTTTAAATTGAGACGGAGCCTCGCTCTGTCGCCCAGGCTGGAGTGCAGTGGCACCATTTCGGCTCACTGCAACCTCCGCCTGCTGGGTTCAAGCGATTCTCCTGCCTCAGCCTCCTGAGTAGCTGGGACTATGGGCGTGCGCCACCACACCAGCTAGTTTTTATATTTTTGGTAGAGACGGGGTTTCACCATGTTGGCCAGGCTGGTCTCGAACTTCTGACTTCAAGTGATCCGACCGCCTTGGCCTCCCAAAGTGCTGGGATTACAGGCAGTGAACCACCACCCCGGCTATGGGCGTTATTATTATCCCTGTCACAGATAAAGAAATAAGACCCAATGTCACAAAGCTAGGAGAGGTGGAATTGAAATCCAGCCTGGCTCCAGATTCTGCTCTTAACCACCGCACTCTGCTGGCAACAATACAGAAGAGTTGCCAGGTTTAAATAATATCATACATACAAAGCACTTAGCTTAACACAATGGTTCTCAAACTTTAGCTTGCATGAGAATCACCTGGATAACTTCTTAAAACAGAGGTGCTGGGCTCCATCCCTAGAGTTTTAGATTCAGTGGTCTGGGGCAGGGTGGGATTTTGCATTCCTAAGAAGTTTCTAGGTGATGGTGATGCTTGTTTGAAGTGGATAGCCATAGAACAGTTTTAGGCAGGGGAGCAATATAATCCAATTTATGTTTTAAGAGAACCTTTACTTTTTTTGTGGATAATGGGTTGAAAGGAGACAGAGGAAGCCAGAAGACCAGTTAGATTTTTTTGAGCTTTCCATATTCCATCTGCTTCCTGAATGGTGGGGTAATATCCCCCAAAATGAAATGTTAACAGTACTTGTCTTAGGAGTTAAAGAAATAGATGATCTTTCCTAGTAAGTATGTATAAGAATAGAAGAAAAACCAACACATTTTATTAGCATTTAAAAAAGATATCCCAGCTGGTCACCGTGACTCACACCTGTAATCCCAGCAGTTTGGGAGGCCGAGGTGGGCTGGTCAGTTGAGGTCAGGAGTTTGAGACCAGCCTGCCCAAACCCGTCTCTACTAAAAATACAAAAGTTAGCTGGGTGTGATGATGGGCGCCTATAATCCTAGCTACTCAGAAGGCTGAGGCAGGAGAATCACTTGAACCCGGGAGGCAGAAGTTGCAGTTGAGATCGCACCACTGCACTCCAGCCTGGGTGACAGAGCAAGACTCTGTCTCAAAAAAAATAATAATAATAATTAAATAATTAAAAGATATCCCTTAGGGTTCCTTCCTGACCCTCCTTTCTCCTCAAACTGACTCTTCATGGAAGATCTCATTCTCTCATGACCTCTGTTACCAGTCTAGATGCCCAAACTGACATTGGCAGTTCTAACCTCTTTCCTGAGCTACAGGCTGCCTGATGTCCAGCAGGACATCTCACAGGCCCTTCTAATGCAACAGCACAACTTCTGGAATTATTTGCTTTCACTCCTATATCTCTTGTGGGTTCCCCTCCTCAGTGAACTGCACCAGGCCAAACAGCTGGGAGTCACCCTTGACTCCTTGTCTGTCTCCAGTGACCAGTCCAAGTATGTTTTGCTCATCATTGTATTCTCTACACCATGCACAAAGACTGACACATAGTAAGCTCTCCACAACATTTGTTGAAATCATGCATTTGTATTTTTTAACAAATTTTTATTGAATGCCACTATAAATGAATGTAACCAGTCACCTAGTCCTGTCAGTCTTACCTCCTAAAGAGCCTTCCATTCTAGTCTAATTATTCTTCAGCCTCACAATCAGCCCCTGGTGTAGGCCATTTCAGTTTCTTGCTTTCCAACCAGTCTCCTTGACTCTAGATTTTTACTCCTCCTATCCTTTTCTCCTTGCAAAATCCACAGTGATTTTTTTAAAGGCAAATGTTGCCAGGTTCGGTGGCTCATGACCGTAATCCCAGCACTTTGGGAGGCCAAGGCAGGTGGATCACCTGAGGTGAGGAGTTCGAAACCTGCCTGCCCAACATGGTGAAACCCCGTCTCTACTAAAATTACAATAATTAGCTGGGTGTTGTGGCAGGCTCCTGTAATTCCGTAATTCCAGCTACTCAGGAGGCTGAGGCAGGAGAATGGCTTGAACCTGGAAGGCAGAGGTTGCAGTGAGCCAAGATGGTACCACTGCACTCCAGCCTGGGCGACAGAGCCGGACTCTGTCTCAAAAAAAAAAAAAAAAAAGACAAAGGTTTTTTCTATCTCTAACTTAAAACCTTTCCATGGATCAAAAAGTACCAAGGAAAATGATGTTACTTAAAATTATAAAGGTAGGCCAGGCATGGTAGCTCATGCCTGTAATCCCAGCACTTTGGGAGGCTGAGGTGGGAGAATTGCTTGAGGCCAGGAGTTGAAGACCAGGCTGGCAACATAGCGAGACTCTATCTACATAATTTTTAAAAAATTAATTACAAAGGTAACCATTAGATGAACTAAAAAGAGTGATAGAAATATGTAGTGCCAGGCCGGGCGCAGTGGCTCACGCTTGTAATCCCAGCACTTTGGGAAGCCGAGGCAGGCAGATCACGAGGTCAAGAGTTCAAGACCAGCCCGACTAACATGGTGAAACTCCCCATCTCTGCTAGAAATACAAAAATTAGTTGGGCATGGTGGCACGTGCCTGTAATCCCAGCTACTCAGGAGGCTGAAGCAGGAGAATCGCTTGAACCCGGGAGGGGAGGTTGCAATGAGTCAAGATTGTGCCACTGCACCCCAGCCTGGGTGACCAAAAAAAAAAAAAAAAAAAGAGAGAGAAATAAATAGTGCCAGTAGGGGAAACGAACTACAGAGTGTGAGTTAAACCCATATATCCATATTTATCTGAATATGATAATAAACAGCAGTTGAATGTTTAAAATTGAGAAGCAGTGTGGCTGGGCATGGTGGCATACTCCTGTAGTCACAGTTGCTTGGCAGGCAGGAGGATTGCTTGAGCCCAGGAGTTTGAGTCCAGCCTGGGCAACACAGGAAGACTCTGTCTCTAAGAAAGAAAAAAAAAAGTAGTGGTAGGATTTACAATAAGAAAATATTTACTCCTACCCTACCCTTTCACACCTCTAGGCCCACTCCCAGTTGGCAACCACTTTTAGTTAACTCTAAACAATAACATTACGGGTATGAACACCAAAAAAAACAAAAAACAAAAAACCCCCAAAAAACTAAAAGTTACTTTTTGCCAATTGGGAGTGGGCCTAGAGGTGTGAAAGGGTAGGGCAGGGGTAACGATCTTCTCATTGTAAATCCTTCTGCAACCACGGGCTGGAATTACTTGAATTAAAAGCCTACACAAACCAAAGTTTTCATGACTGTTCATTACCTGTTAAATAAAACCCAAACATCTCAGAACCATCTTCTGTAACCTTGTTATCAAAGTGTGGTCCCTTATTACTTGAAGCGTGGACCAGCAGCATGGCCATCACCTGGGAGCTTATTAGAAATGCAGGATCTTGGCGGGGCCCAGTGGCTCACATCTGTAATCCCAGTACTTTGGGAAGCCGAGACAGGCAGATCACTTGAGGGCTGGAGTTCAAGACCAGCCTGGCCAACATGGTGAAACCCCGTCTCTACTAAAAATACAAAAATATTAGCTGGGCGTGGCGGTGCATGCCTGTAATCCCAGCTACTCAGGAGGCAGAGGCAGGAGAATTGCTGGAACCGGGGAAGGCAGTGGTTTGCAGTGAGCCGAGATCGTGCCACTGCACTCCATCCTGGGCAACAGAGCAAGACTCTGTCAAAAAAAAAAAAAAAAAAAAAAAAAGGCAGGATCTCAGGCCCCACCCCGATTTACAAAATCAGAACTGCATTTTAATACGATCCGCAGATAATTCATATGCACAGTCAAGTTTAAGGAGGAGGATCTTGCTTGTAAGCTCAATGTGGACCTCTTCAGCTTCAATACTGGTTGCCCCTTTCTACTCCGTTAGTCTGAATTCTAGCCCCTGGGGTGTTGTGTGTGTGTCTGACTAAAATCCAGCCATCGTTTTAGACCCAATTCCTCTGCTCCAGGAAGACTTCCAAGCCTTCTGCAGCTCTCTGTTACCACTGTTCCTTAAACTCCCACATCTCTGACTGAAGCTGCTTAGACTTCATTCTGCAAACATGTATTGGGCGCCTGCTGTGTGCCTGGCTGGATTCAGTGCCAGGGTGGGGCGAAGGCGCTGAGGTCTCCGAGTGCTCTTTCAGGTCCAACTCCAGAACCGCCCAGCCCCACGCAATCCAGGGCCGGAGGTTGTGTGCGCAGCACTCGAATATACCCACAGACAGTGCTGCGCGGCTTTTCTGAGTGTTACGGCACCCTCCTGCCGAACGCGCCGCGCGCGGGCGGGGACCCACCGGTTTTGCTCCGCTTTAGCAGCGGCGAAGGGAGGACCCCCGCGAGCCGGTCCCTGGCGTCCGGTTGCCCAGCCCTTTTCAGGCTTGGGCCCGCATGGAGGGAACCGTGGAGTCCCAGACGCCTGACCTGCGGGATGTGGAGGGTAAGGTGGGCAGGAAGACCCCTGAAGGGCTGCTCCGTGGGCTGCGAGGCGAGTGTGACCTAGGAACCTCTGGCGCCCTGCTGCTCCCAGGGACGCCTAGCACCGGCCACGACTTGGGGGACAAGATCATGGCGCTGAAGATGGAGCTGGTGAGTGCAGACTCCATGGGCCAAGGGGACGAGTCCCCAGTTTAGGGCCAGGAGGGACGAACTCATGCTCCCAGAGTTAAGCCGGAGAGGAGGTAGTTAAAACTCTCCACCTAACTGCTCAGAATCCCTCCCAGATCAATCTGTAAACGCTGGGGTGGAGATGGAGTGACATCCATTAATTGTCCCCCAAGAGTGAGTGGGGGTGTTGATAGGTCCTGAGGAATTGGGGTGGGAGCCGTGGGTTTTGGAAGTTATTCCTGCCAAATAATTGGGAGGAGAGAGATGAGGACTGGGAAGTACTGAGAACCCAACGCAGCACAAATTCCCCCCGCCCGTATGGGCCACCTATTCCCCCCCAGTCCCCGTTGTAAGGCAGCCGGTTTTTTCTCCTTCTGCTAACCGGGAAAGGGTTTAGTTCCTGTGAGGCCCGCAGTGTTCAGCACAGAAAAGATGTGGGTAAAGGGGCCTATCTGCTGTAAACTGTCTGGACCAGGGGCACTGAAAACCTTCTCCATTTCCTCTACATCCCCCAGCCCTACTTAAAATAATGGAAAGTTCCTAGACCCATAGCAGGAACAGAGTAACCGCACCATTGGTGCTGATTCCCTCACCTCAGACTCAGTCTCCTCCCACCCAATCTCCCAGGTAAACTGGATATTTGGATCTCATCTGCACATTCTTGGGGAGAAGAGGAAACAGCAACCTTCCCCTTTCTCTGTTGCTGCTGGTCTAGATTCAGAGCCAAAAGGGCAGCCAAGGCCCTGGCAGGTTCCTCAGGGCCCTGATTCCGGTGAAGTGGGTGATTTACACCTGCCACTACTTTGCAGCCAGTTCTGGGGAACTGAGGAATTGCTATCAGCTTCCTGGCTTACAACCAGGAGCCCACAGTGAATATGTCAGCTAATAAGTCTTTCTGGATCCCCACTGTGTGCGCAGCCTGTGCCAAGCTGGTCTGTGAAGGAGCAGGGGAAGGAAGTCATGGGGGCTCTTAGACCAGCTAGGGCTCTAATGCCTGAGCTGAGAGACTGGGAAGAGAGTCTGGTGGGTGGAGCAGCCAGGAAAGGCCCTCTGGGAGAAGGACTTGAATGCCAAGTGTGCACTTGGCCTTGAAGGTTGGAGGTGAGTGCCAAATTCTCCAGAGCAAGGCTGTGACTGTCCCCACCTAAGCAGGGGTTTGCCTTTGTCTCGCTGTACAAACTTTAGCTCAAGGCCTAGTAAGAGCCTACCTAGACTGTCTAGTTGCTTTGAAAACTAACTTTCACCCAGCACATGTGCCAGGCAGCTTGCTGAGCACTTTACTTGATACTCTCTTCATCTTCACAGTACCCATGTTAAGTAAGTGATATTTTATAGATGAAGAAACTGAGGCACAGGGTGGGCATGGTGGCTCACGCCTGTAATCCCAGCACTTTGGGAGGCCGAGGCAGGCAGATCGCTTGAGCCCAGGAGTTTGAGACCAGCCTGGGCAACAAAGCAAGACTCTGTCTCTGCAAAAATTAGATGGGTGTTGTGGTGCATGCCTGTAGTCCCAGCTACTCTGGAGGCAGAGGCAGGGGGATCACTTGAGCCCAGGAAGAGGAGGTTGCAGTGAGCTGAAATCGCACCACTGCACTCCAGACTGGGTGACAGAGCTCAGAGCTAGACCCTGTCTCAAAAAAAGAGAGGGAAGGAGGGAAGGAAGGGAAGAAGGGAGGAAGGGAGGGAGGGAAGATAAAAGAAAAGAGAAAAGAAAACAGAGGCACAGGGAGTTTAGTAACTGCCCAAGATCACACAAAAAGCACGGCCATGATTTGAACCCAGATAATCTGACTGCACTTTGCATCTTTACCTTTGAGACCTGCTTTGTGCCAGATAGTCTAAACACATTTTATGTCATTGAAATGAGAAAACTGGTCATCATTTCTCCCATCTTACAGATAAAACATGCTTGCAGATTCTGAACTCACATAGGGAGTCAGTGGAAGAGCCACGCCTAGTCTCTCTGGCTCTCTTTTCTGCCTTGGTGGAAACGATCTGTAAACTTTAAGGGGCTGCATTTAACTTTTGATTTTGTCTCTCTGTATTCTTGACCCTGCTTGCCTGGGGCCTGAGGCTGCCCGAGAAAGGGCACAAGGGAGGGAGCCTTCTGGGGCCAGAACGAGGAGAGATCCCCATCCTATTTTTCTCCCTCCTCAGGACAGGATATTATTAATATTAATCTCTTCCTGTGCTCTGCCCTGCCTACTGGGTTGCACCCAGGAAGGACAAGCAGTGGGGCAAGGGGTTTCCCTTGGGGCTAATGAAGGCAGGACTGGTTCAAGCCCTCTAAGGACTGTCCTTCAATTGTTCCTCTCTCAGCTTTCCTTGCACAAAGCGGGGAGGCCTACCCTTGAGGCCAAGGTCAGTCCGCCTCATCCCTCCTGCTTTCTTCCTCTACCCACCATTCAAAGGTTGAGTGAACAAGCCAGACTGGGATATGTGGGAATGGGAAACAGTGGCAACCTCTTCTTAGTTCTCCCACCCAAAGAACTGTTGCTATGACAACCCACCTCCACAGAGGCAGTTTGAGAAGAAGCTTTAGGCGAGGAAGAAGGCACGGGTTCAAGTCTTGGCTCTGCTTCTGAAACGTTTTGTGGTCTTGAGCAGTACTCTCTCTCTCTCCTGGCCTCAGTTTTTCTTCCTCTTGGTGGAGGGAGTAGAGGGAGATGGGGACTGTGGAACCAGATGATCGTAAGAACCTTTGTAGTAACAATATTCTGATAGTCCCTGCTCTAGGAGCTCCAACTAGGATTTCCAGGCTTTTACCCCAGGGCCTGTTTTGGATTAAGCAATGAGGAAACCATACAGAACCCCAGCGCTGGGCAGAGTCTGATATGTAGATGTTAAGGAGAGGAGTAGGGAGCCTGAATCTCCTTGGAAGGAGAATGGGGTTGGAGTTGCCTCTGAGGCTGCCTCTCTCCTGAGCTGTTTATCCTATACTCTATTTTCTTCAAGAGATGGTGTGAAAAGAGTGTTTCTTTTTCTGGCAAGAAAGCCTTGCTTTCTTCTATTCTGGGAGTGATGCTGTCACAGTCAGGGAATCCCACTGTCACAGGATTATAGAATCTGCTCTCAGATTCATTTCCCAGCAACACAGTACAACCCAGACCCCTGAATCCTGGGAACCATCAAAGGGGTCAAGGATAGTAAAGGCAAGAGAATCACAGAACTGAATGTGACCTCCTTAGCCCTAGGCCGAGTACCAGAAATGGATTGAGCAGGATCTGCTCTCAGGGAACTCACAGTCTGGTTAGGGAAGGAGAGAGACAGAAGAACATTTCTAGTACAGGATGATAAGAGATGGTAGAACCCAGGAAGGGCCTCCTGGAAGAGTCTTGACGGTAGAGTGATGCGGTTGGGTTTGTGCTCTGGAAAGGCGACTTCAGACTGGAAGGAGGCACAGGCCGTTTCCTCTGCTTGACATGCTTCTCTCTACCTCTTTGTCTGGCTGAGTCCTTTTTTTTTTTTTTTTTGGACACAGGGTTTCACTCCCATCATCCAGGCTGGAATGCAGTGGCACAATGTCGGTTCACTGCAACCTCTGCCTTCCAAGCTCAAGCAATTCTCCTGCCTCAACCTCCTGAGTAGGTGGGACTATGGGCATGTGCCACCACACCCAGCTAACTTTTGTATTTTTAGTAGAGACGGGATTTTGCCATGTTGGCCAGGCTACTTTCGAAGCCCTGACCTCAAGTGATTTCTGCCTCAGCCGCCCAAAGTGCTGGGATTACAGGTGTGAGCCACTGCGCCCATCCTAGCTGAGTCCTTCTTAACCTTCAGTTTTTGGCTCATGTCCCTTATCCTAGGAAGCATTTCCTGACCCGGTTAGGTTATGGCCCTCTAGGTGTCTACAGTCCTATGTGTAGCAGTTGTTTCCCCTAGCATTTGCCACACTGAACTTTTCATTTTAAAATTATTTATTTATTTGTTTGGTTTGACATGGAGTTTCATTCTTGGCGTCCAGGCTGGAGTGCAATGGCGTGATCTCAGCTCACTGCAACTTCCGCCTCCTGGGTTCAAGTGAGTCTCCTGCCTCAGCCTCCCGAGTGGCTGGGATTACAGGCACCTGTCTAGCTAATTTTTGTATTTTTAGTAGAGATGGGGTTAGACCATGTTGGCCAGGCTGGTCTTGAACTCCTGACCTCAAGTGATCCACCTGCCTCGGCCTCCCAAAGTGCTGGGATTACAGGTGTGAGCCACCACGCCAGCCTTATTTATTTTTATGTTTATTATTATTATTTTTTTGATCCAGAGTCTTGCTGTGTCGCCCAGGCTGGAGTACAGTGGTGTGATCTCAGCTCACTGCAAGCTCCGCCTCCTAGGTTCACGCCATTCTCCTGCCTCAGCCTCCTGAGTAGCTGGGACTACAGGCGCCCGCCACCACACCTGGCTAATTTTTTGTGTTTTTAGTAGAGATGGGGTTTCACCCTGTTAGCCAGGATGATCTCGATCTCCTGACCTCGTGATCCGCCCGCCTCAGCCTCCCAAAGTGCTGGGATTACAGGCGTGAGCCACCGTGCCCAGCCCTTATTTATTTTTTTAATAGAGACAGGATCTTCCTATGTTGCCCAGACCAGTCTCAAACTCCTGGCCTCAAGCAGTCCGTTTGTGTCAGCCTCCCAAAGTGCTGGGATTGCAGGCTGAGCCAGAATGCCCAACCAACCACATTGAATTTTAAGTGCTTGCTTCGTTGTCTTATCTTACCCACTAGATTACGAACCCTCTGAAGGTAAGAAATGATGCCTTTTCTTTCTTCATCGAACATAGTGCCACACCTATAAAAAACAATAAATATTGGTTCCATAACAGAATGGATTAATTCCATCTCCAGGAAGGGCAAGGAAGACTTCCTCTAGGAGGTGGCATTTGTGCTGGGGCTTGAAGAATGAATAAAATCAGTGAGAATTCCAGTTCAAGATACCAGATTGAGGGCTGGGCACGGTGGCTCATGCCTGTAATCCCAGCACTTTGGGAGGCTGAGGCAGGCAGATCACCTGAGGTCAGGAGTTTGAGACCAGCCTGACCAACATGGTGAAACCCCATATTAAAACCTCATACTAAAAATACAAAAATTTGCTGGGTGTGGTGGCGCGCCTATAATCCTAGCTACTTGGGAAGCTGAGGCAGGAAAATCGCTTGAACCCTGGAGGCAGAGGTTGAAGTGAGCCAAGATCGCGCCACTGCACTCCAGCCTGGACAACTGTGCAAAACTCTATCTTGAAAAGAAATAAATAAATAAATAAAATAAATAAAAGGCACGAAGCCCTTGTGACAATGAGAATAAGAGACAAGGTAATAGGAACAAAATTTTGGAAGCTGAAATGCAGAAGGAAGAGTGGTAACTAACTCAGACCTAAAAAATGCTCAGTCCCAAGCCAGCAGTGGAGAAAACTGAAAAGCAACACTTTTTTTCTTTTTTTGGGGGGGAGGGGATAGAGTTTTGCTCTTGTTGCCCAGGCTGGAGTGCAATGGCATGATCTTGGCTCACCGCAACCTCCACCTCCTAGATTCAAGCAATTCTCCTGCCTCAGCCTCCCGATAGCTGGAATTATGGGCATGTGACACCATGCCCAGCTAATTTTGTATTTTTCATAGAGATGGGGTTTCTCCATGTTGGTCAGGCTAGTCTTGAACTCCCGACCTCAGGTGATTCATCTGCCTCAGCCTCTGAAAGTGCTGGGATTACAGACATGAGCCACTGCACCCTGCCAAAGCAACACATTTTATACTGAAAAACCCTTAAAGGTCTTAGGGGTTGGAAGCACTAGGTATTTCTGGAACTGGGGGCACAACTGGGGCTGAAAACAAAAGGGCTTGTTGAATGTTTAAAAGTCATATTCTAGGCCGGGCGCGGTGGCTCAAGCCTGTAATCCCAGCACTTTGGGAGGCCGAGACGGGCGGATCACGAGGTCAGGAGATCGAGACCATCCTGGCTAACACGGTGAAACCCCGTCTCTACTAAAAAATAAAAAAAAAAAAATTAGCCAGGCGAGGTGGCGGGCGCCTGTAGTCCCAGCTACTCGGGAGGCTGAGGCAGGAGAATGGCGGGAACCCGGGAGGCGGAGCTTGCAGCGAGCTGAGATCCGGCCACTGCACTCCAGCCCGGGCGACAGAGCGAGACTCCGTCTCAAAAAAAAAAAAAAAAAAAGTCATATTCTAAGATCCCCTCCCTAACTGTGCAACCAGGTGCCAGCTACTTCTTTGTCTAGCAGAAGACTGGAGATGTAAGTTTTGTTGTTGTTGTTTTCTTTTCTTTTTTTCTTTTTCTTTTTCTTTTTCTTTTTTTTTTTTTTTTTTTGAGATGGAGTCTCGCTCTGCTGCCCAGGCTAGAGTGCAGTGGCGCAATCTCAGCTCACTGCAGCCTCAGCCTCCTGAGTAGCTGGGATTACATGCATCCTCCACCACACAGCTAATTTTTGTATTTTTATTAGAGACGGGGTTTTGCCATGTTGGCCAGACTGGTCTTGAACTCCTGACTTCAGGTAACCCACCTGCCTCAGCCTCCCAAAGTGCTGGGATTACAGGCATGAGCCACCGTGCCCAGCTGTAGATGTAAATTTTGGAAAGAAGAAGGAAGGGAGGGATGGAGGGAGGCAGAAAGGAAGGAAAGGAGGGAGAGGAAAACAGCAGGACAAGTGTTTTTAGTATGAGGAGCTTTGTTTAAGGTATTTAGTTTGGTCATGGACTAGGACAGTTGTTTTCACTGTTCATATATTTGTCTCCAGGATGAAATAATTGAAGATAATCTCCTTTATCAGGTTATTAATAGTCTGTACAGTCTGTGATATCTCAGTTATTTATGTTCATCTCCCCTTATTGAGACTGCAAGCTTCTATTAAGCAGGGACAATTTCTCCATTATCTTGTAATTGTTAGCAAATCCATGTACCCAATAGTCATTTGTTTAATTGAATTAGAGTTGTGATATTCTTACAAAAAACACAATTTCAGGTATAAATTTTGTTGTATGCTTTTGCCATAGTGTTTAGAAAACCCTAAACTGTGTGGTTTTTTTCACTTAATATGACACAACAATAATCATTAATAAAGAAGACCCCAAAATATGTGAGGATTTCTTCCCACCAGCACGCAAGCAATCAGGTCTGCAGCAGACACCAGCTGGGTGTCTACTCATTTAATTTCAACTCTGTCTACCTGGAGACAGTGTCACATCTCACAGGTTGAGGGCTCAGTCCCCAAGACTGTCCCCCTCTTCAGACACTAGTCGTTAAGTCTAGGCCTCCTGACCTTCAGACCGACCAGCTTCAAATTGGGGTTCCTATGACTCCCTCCTTGGGTTTGATTGATTTGCTGGAGTGGCTCACAGAACTCAAGGAAACACATTTACTGGTTTATTATAAGGATATTACAAAGGATATAGATGAAGAGATGCATGGGACAAGGCATACGGGAAGCGGTGTGGAACTTCTGTGCTCTCCCTGGGTGCACCACCCTCCGGAAACCTCCATCTGTTCAGCTACTTGGAAGCTCCCTGAATCCTGTCCTTGGGGACCTTTTTTTATTTTTTGAGACAAGGTCTGGTTCTGTTGCCCAGGCTGGAGTACAATGGCACAATCACGGCTCACTACAGCCTATACTTCTCTGGCTCAATCAATCCTCCCACTTCAGCCTCCTAAGTACCTAGGACTGCAGGTGTGCAATACCACACTCAGCTAATTTTTTTTTTTTTTTTTTTTTGATAGAGACAGGGTTTCCCTATGTTGCCCAGGCTGGTCTCAAACTCCTGGGATCAAGTGATCCTCCCACCTCAGTCCCCTAGAGTGTTGGGATTATAGGCTTAAGCCACTGTGCCTGGTCCTTTGGGCCTTTTAAAGAGACTTTATTGGTTGTCCACGATTGAAACATGGACAACCATATCAAAATGTAATTGGACAAAAAGAGTCTGATCTAAATCCAGCAAAGCCTGTCTGTTTAGATTCTTATTGGCCTCTCTCTGTGGCATTTCTTCCTCCAGGGTGTGAGTCAGGACCCTCTCTGGAATGGGGGTCTTATGACCCACAATCAGATTGGAGTTCTACTCTGGGAAGGTGAGAGGAGAGCAGGAGAAGGTCAGAAAGAGACTCTGTTTCCTGAAGCCTACTTCTGAGTGCCCCAGCATTATAACAAAAACTGTAACAATGGCTATGGGACTCATGAGCCAGAAACTGAATGAAAACCTGAACACACACACACACACACACATCACATGTAGTAAATAAGTCGACCATAGTAATATGTAGAGCCAAATAGCCTACTATGTATTGATTTACAGTATTATACTTGTCAGATGGTATGCTATTCATGTTAATATGTTCCTTTGATGTCTCATGACATACCTTTAGAGAGTACCTCATATTATAATAAAGAAATGAAGGTTTAAAGAAATCAATTTTAGGCTTGGTGCAGTGGCTCACACCTGTAATCCCAGCACTTTGGGAGGCCAAGGCAGGCGGATCATGAGGTCAGGAGATCGAGACTGTGCTAGCTAACACGGTGAAACCCTGTCTCTACGAAAAATACAAAAAATTAGCCGGGCGTGGCGGTGGGCGCCTGTAGTCCCAGCTACTCGGGAGGCTGAGGCAGGAGAATGGCGTGAACCTAGGAGGCGGAGCTTGCCGTGAGCCAAGATGGCGCCACTGCATTCCAGCCTGGGCAACAGAGCAAGACTCCGTCTCAAAAAATAAATAAATAAAATAAATAAATGAATAAATAAATTTTTATTTCATATGGCTCATTAATGGCAAAACTGGAACTCAAATCTAGGTCCATTTAATTCCAGTGCCTAATTTTCTCAATGTACGAATATATATGTATATATTTTTTGAGACGGAGTCTTGTTCTGTTGCCTGTGCTGGAGTGCAGTGGCGTGACCTTGGTTCACCACAGCCTCTGTCTCCTGGGTTCAAGCGATTCTCCTGCCTCAGCCTCCTGAGTAGGCTTCAGGCGTGCACCACAATAGCCAATTTTTGTATTTTTATTAGAGACAGGGTTTCACCGTGTTGGCCAGGCTGGTCTCAAATTCCTGACCTCAGGTGATACACCGGCCTCGACCTCCCAAAGTGTTGGGATTACAGGAGTGACCTACTGCGCCGGGCCTCAATGTACAAATATTAATACTTGGTTTTACTCTGGTTTATCATAGATGTGAATAAAGCAGTTATTTCCTGAATAATTCAATAAACATTTTTCAAATACAAAAAAACATTTATTGTGTGTGTGTGACCTGCGGGATCTGACCTGTATATGTAAATACACATACACACATAATGATGTTTTGGTCAATGTCAGACCACATATAAAATATAAACATCCATGTAATTTTTTTTTTTTTTTTGAGTCAGAGTCTGGCTCTGTCACCCAAGCTGGAGTACAGTGGTGCCATCTCAGCTCACTGTAACCTCTGCCTCCCGGGTACAAGTGATTCTCCTGACTCAGCCTCCCGAGTAGCTGGGATTACAGGCGAGAGCCACCATGCCCGGCTAATTTTTAAAATTTTTTTCTTTTTTTTTGAGACGGAGTCTTGCTCTGCCGCCCAGGCTGGAGTGCAGTGGCGCGATCCCAGCTCACTGCAAGCTCCGCCTCCCGAGTTCACACCATTCTCCTGCCTCAGCCTCCTGAGTAGCTAGGACTACAGGTGCCTGCCACTACGCCTGGCTAAATTTTTTTTTCTAATTTTTAGTAGAGACGGGGTATCACCGTGTTAGCCAGGATGGTCTCAATCTCCTGATCTCTAGTGATCTGTCCTCCTTTGCTTCCCAAAGTGCTGGGATTACCATATAAACATTTTGATCAATGATAGACTACATATGTCAAATAAACATTTATCATGTATGTGTATATATGCACATATATGTATAAAACATTGTGTGTGTATATAAGTGTGTACACACATATATACACATATTTATATGATGTTTCAGTCAATGATGAACAGCATATACCATAGTGATTTCATAAGATTATAATGCAGCACATACACAAATATGATATATGGCACTTGATATTGGCATAGCATATCAAGTAGGGATTGATGCTCAGTAATTGTGCTGGGACATTTTGTTTTCCATATTTTAAAAAGTATATAAATTTTTTAAAATATCTAGTTTGTGCATTTATACTCTCATGTTTGCACAGCAGTAAAACCTCCTAATGGTGCATTTCTCTAAGCATATCCCTGTTGTTAAGTGATGAATCACTTTATATATATATAGAATAGAACAGAAGGTCTGTAGATTAAAAGACACTGAGCATAGTTGGAGACAAGAGGGACTAAATAAAAATATACTAAATACGGCCAGGCACAATGGCTTACGCCTGTAATCACAGCACTTTGGGAGGCTGAGGTGAGGAGTTCGAGCCCAGGAGTTTGAGGCTACACTGAGCTATGATCACGCCACTGCACTCCAGCCTGGACAACCTAGAGAGACTTTGTCTCTACAAAAACTTTTAAAAGTACTAAATATCATGAAATACCTCTCCAAGCCTTTACCCCTACTTGACTCCTAAGATACTGGCAGCCTTGCTTACATTATACTTTCTAGAGTGGTATAATATGGGGAATATGATTAACTCAAGAGAAAATAAAAAAAGATACAGATTTTAGACCTACAATTAAACAGCCCAATCAGATCATCCTGTAGTGAGGCTCAGATTTGGCAAGCTTCATACATACACAGTTTCTAGTCATTGCAGAGATCCACTCTGAAGTGTGAGCAGCAGTTAAAGATCATAGACATCTGACTCTCTATATAGACCTAAATAAATAGGAAAAGGCAACTTGAGGCCAGGCATGGTGGCTCAGGCCTGCAATCCCAATACTTTGGAAGGCCGAGGCGGGCTGATCACTTGAGACCAGAAGTTTGAGACCAGCCTGACCAACATGGTGAAACCCCATCTCTACTGAAAATACAAAAATTAGCTGGTCGTGGTAGTGGGCACCTGTAATCCCAGCTATTCAGGAGGTTGAGGCACGAGAATTGCTTGAACCCAGGAGGCAGAGGTTGCAGTGAGCCGAGATTGTGCCACTGCACTCCAGCCTGGATGACAGAATGAGACTCTGTCTCAAAAAGAAAAAAAAAGGAAAAGAAAAAGCGACTTGAATGAAATGGAGATAATACAGAGAGATACGAACTTGTAAAAATCATTAAGCATATCCTTAAAGAGATAAAAGATAATATTGTAGCCATGAACAAAAACAAGAAGCTGTAAAAAAGGAAAACATTCAAATAAGTAGAAACAACACTTCGAAATAAACACATCATGGTGGGGAAAAGAAAAAAGAAAAACTGAAGAGTTGATAATAGGCCAGATGTGGTGCCTCATTCCTGTAATCCCAGCACTTGGGAGGCTAAGGTGGCGGATCACCTGAGGTCAGGAGATCGATAGCAGCCTGACCACCATGGTGAAACCCCATCTCTACTAAAAATACAAAAATCAGCCAGATGTGGTGGCGGACACCTGTAATTCCAGTTACTTGGGAGCCTGAGTCACGAGAATCGCTTGAACCTGGGAGGCAGAGGCTGCAGTGAGCCAAGATATGCATCATTGCACTCCAGTCTGGGTGACAAGAGTGAGACTCTGTCTCAAAAAAAAAAAAAAAAAAGGAGTTGATAAAGTTGAAATATTTCAGAAACTAGAGCAAATACAGAAAGAGATGTGGCCGGGCGCGGTGGCTCACACCTGTAATCCCAGCACTTTGTGAGGCCGAGGCGGGTGGATCACAAGGTCAGGAGATTGAGATCATCCTGGCTAACATGGTGAAACCCCGTCTCTACTAAAAATACAAAAAATTAGCTGGGCGCGATGGCTGGCGCCTGTAGTCCCAGCTACTTGGGAGGCTGAGGCAGGAGAATGGTGTGAAACCCGGGAGGCAGAGCTTGCAGTGAGCCATGATGGTGCCACTGCACTCCAGCCTGGGAGACAGAGCGAAACTCTGTCTAAAAAAAAAAAAAAAAAAAAAACAAATAGAGGATCAGTTCAGGACACCCTCTATCCAAGTAATAGGATTCCCAGAAAGAACAGAAAAATACTGGAGGATAATCATCAAAGAAATAATTTTTTAAAATCTCCCAGAACTGAAGGACGTCAGTTTCCAGATTGAAAAGGCCCATCAAGTGGCTAACTCAATAGATGAAAAGAACCCACACCATGGCAAATTGCTGTAAAAACAGAACCCTGGGAACAAAGAGAAGATCCTAAGAGCTTCCTGCAAGAATGGGAAAAGGGTCACATACAAAGAAGCAGGGATTGGAATGGCATTAGATTTTTAAAGGCTAACATTGAACATTGAAAGACATGGAGGCTGGGTGCCATGGCACATGCCTATAATCCCAACACTCTGGGAGGCTGAGGTGGGCAGATCCCTTGAGCTCAGGAGTTTGAGACCAGCCTGGGTAACATAGTGAGACCCCATCTACAAAAAAAAAAAATTAAAAAATTAGCCAGGTGTAGGTATGTGCCTGTAGTCCAGCTACTCAGGAGGCTGAGGCAGGAGGGTTGCTTGAGCCCAGGGGATCAAGGCTGTAGTGAGCCATGATTGTGCCACTGCACTCCAGCCTGGGCTACAGAGTAAGACCCTGTCTCAAAAATAAAATAAGACAATGGAGCAATGCCTTAACTC
This sequence comes from Papio anubis, assembly GCF_008728515.1. Classification (NCBI taxonomy): domain Eukaryota; kingdom Metazoa; phylum Chordata; class Mammalia; order Primates; family Cercopithecidae; genus Papio; species Papio anubis. Next base: position 44,742,767 of record NC_044976.1, read on the forward strand.
CTGAGGAAGAATTATTTTCAACCTGGAATTCTATATCCAGCCAAAGTATCAACAGTGTGAGGAAAGATTAATAACTTTTTAAAAATAATTTCAACTTTTACTTTATTTTATTTGAGAGAAATCTTATTCTGTCACCCAGGCTGGGTGACATCATGGATCACTGCAGCCTTGACCCCCTAGTCTCAAGCAATCCTCTCACCTCAGCCTCCCGAGTAGCTGGGTCTACAGGCATGTACCACCATACCTGACTAATTTTTAAATTGTTTGTAGAGACAGTGTCTCTCTCTGTTACCTAGGCTGGTTTCAAACTCCTAGACTCAAGAGATCCTCCTGTCTTGGCCTCCCCAAGTGCTGGAATTACAGGCAAGAGGCACCATGCCCAGCCCAACTTTTATTTTAGATTCGGAGGCGGGTTCCTGCTCAGGTTTGTTACATGGGTATATCACATGATATTGAGATTTGGGATACTGTTGAACCCATCACCCAGGAAGTGATTATAGTACCCACAATTAATTTTTCAATCCTTGCCCCCACCTCTCTCCCTCCTCTAATAGTCCCCAGTGTCTATCGTTAACCATATTTATGTTCGTGTACCCAATGTTTAGCTCCCATTTATAAGTTAGAACATGGAGTATTTGATTTTCTGCTCCTGCATTAATTCACTTATGATTATAGCCTCCAGTTGCATACATATTGCTGCAAAGGGCATGATTTCATTATTTCTTATGGGTGTGTAATAACATTTTAAAACATGCATAGCTTCAGTAAATTTACCTCTTATGCCAACTTTCTCAGGATGCTACTAGAGGGAGAGAACCATTCATCCAAATGAAGGAGTAAATGAAAAAAGAAGATATGGAATCTAAGAAACAAGGGATCCAGCTAAGGAAAGAGGCAAAGGAATTCCCAAGATAATAATGAAGGGAGATCCCTGGAGGGCAATTTTGCAGCAATGACAGATAGAAGCAGAGCAGAGGGCTCCTTAAGAGATGCCGCTCAGAAGATAGAATAGATAGAACATGTGATGCATTCGAAAGCCTGCATAGGGAAATTCAGACAATTGAAGGAGTGTTTGAGGTTGACTTACTGATAACTACATAGCAAACTAGGCAATATAATAATAATAATTGTAAGGATAAAATGTCGTAAGAAATAAACAGTAACTATAGTAAACTACATGGCTTAGCTGTGAAGAGCATTTCCAAATCCTAATAAACACTGAGTAATTTTATTACCTATTAGGAGGATGGAAGTTGGGAAGGGTATCTGTATGGCAGGGGAGTAGGGAGTGGGATGAAAGTTAAATCCTGGCTGGGCGTGGTGGCTCACACCTTGTAATCCCGGCACTTTGGGAGACCATGGTGGGCAGATTATTTGAGGTCAGGAGTTTGAGACCAGCCTGGCTAACATGGTGACACCCTTTCTCTACTAAAAATACAAAAATTAGCCAGGCGTGGTAGCTCATGCCTGTAATCCCAGCTACTTAGCAGGCTGAGGCAAGAGAATTGCTTGAACCCTGGAGGCGGAGGTTGCAGTGAGCTAAGATCGTGCCACTGCATTCCAGCCTGGGCAACAAGAGAGAAACTCTGTCTCAAAAAAGAAAAAAAAGAAAGTTAAATCCTTAATCTTACATAGTGTGGGAAATCAATAGAAAATGCCTAAAATTTAAATACCAAGAAATAGCAATATAAGCATGTTATATGGAGATTAGGAGGTAAATACCAAAATAAACAGCTAAATGAATAATTATAGTTGTTTCTGGGAAGTAGGACCAGGATGGGAGAACTATTCATGTTCATAATCTTGTGGAACTGTTTGCCTCTTTAATCTCTGTGCATCTGTTACTTTGATTAGAAATAAAACTGGGCTGGATGTGGTGGCTCACACCTATAATCCCAGCACTTTGGAATACTGAGGTGGAAGAATTGCTTTGAGCCTAGGAGTTTGAGACCAACCTGGGCAACAAGGTGAGACCTTGTCTCTACAAAAAGTAAAATTAGCCAGGTGTGGTGCACGCCTGTGGTCTCAGCTCCTTGAGACTGAGGTGGGAGAATCGCTTGAGACCAGGAGATGGAGGCTGTAGTGAGCCCTGATTGTACCACTGCACTCTAGCCTGAGTGACAGAATAAGACCCTGTCTCAAAAAATAATAATAAAAGTAAAACTAAATAAAACTAGTTTTAAAAAGTCATTTGTGGCAGCACCTTGGGTTCACAGAGCAGAATGCTAGAGGCGAAGCTATAGAGATGGGCAAGAGCCAAGTGTTACAGGCTTTTGAATGCCAGCTGCTAAAATGTTTAGATTTCATTCTCTAAGAGCAGGGCAGAGTTCCCTGCTATTGTAGATGTTAGGATTCGGCACTCTCTAAGGGCAGTGCAATGCCCATAAAGGCTCTTGAACAGGGAGAGACAGGTTCAGACTTGTGCTTAGGGAAGGTAACAGTGCATCTGAGCTGGAACGGACCCTTGAGATTACCCTGTAAGTCAAATTTACTTCCAGTACAGACAGGTAGACTGGTGTGTACAGGGGAGAAGGCCTGAATGCCCGGCCAGTGGGATTCTGATCATTCTAAGCTCTGGCCAACCCTTTCCCCTCTCGGCGGCTGCTACCAATGCCCTGAAGAGACTAGGGAACCAGGTTACCTCTCTTTATTCCCCAGCTCCTGCCTCCTTTTGGCCCAATCTACTTCCTGATTAACACCCTATCTGGCTATTCTTTGTTTCTATGTCTTTCTGGTGAATCTGAGCAGGCTCAATAGTCAGTACCCTGTGGCTGGGCATGGTGGCTTATGCTTATAATCCCAGCAGTTTGGGAGGCTGAGGCGGGCAGATCACCTAAGGTCAAGAGTTTGAGACCAGCCTGACCAACATGGTGAAATCCGTCTCTACTAAAAATACAAAATTAGCTGGGCATGGTGGTGCATGCCTGTAATCACAGCTAATTGGGAGGCTGAGGCAGGAGAATCGCTTGAACCCAGGAGGCGGAGGTTGCAGTGAGTTGAGATCATGCCATTGCACTCCATCCTGGACAACAAGAGCGAAACTCCATCTCAAAAAAAAAAAAAAAAAAAAAAAAAAAAGAAAGGTACCCTAAATATGAAGTTCAAAGCTTAGTAGAACTGGATTTTAATACTTAACATTTACTGAGACCTTCCTCTGTGCTAGGTACTGTGCTGAATACTTAATAGACAGCATTTCAGAATCCTCACAGCTACCCTGTGAGGTAAGTGATTTAATCCTGTTTTGCAAAGAGTCTGAGGCTCAAAGAAGATATGGCTAATCAGTGGTAGAGCTGAAATGTTAGGCAGCAGTCTGTCTGCTTCTGAAGCCCACACTGCAAGCCGTTATAATTCCATCCGTCTTCAAGTGAAACATAGTTGGCTGAACCACAAGGTAGTGGCCTGTAGAAATGCTGGGGAAACCCACGCCCCAGAACTGGTACTAATTCCTTCTCCCACTCCCCCAGGCTTACCTGCGAGCCATCGATGTGAAGATCCTGCAGCAGCTGGTGACCTTGAATGAGGGCATCGAGGCAGTGCGCTGGCTGTTAGAGGAGCGGGGCACGTTGACCAGTCATTGCAGCAGCCTCACCAGCAGTCAATATAGCCTGACAGGCGGGAGCCCAGGCCGCTCAAGGCGAGGCAGCTGGGACAGCCTGCCAGACACCAGCACCACCGACCGGCTGGACAGTGTCTCTATTGGCAGCTACCTGGACACAGTGGCCCCCAGCGAGCTGGATGAACAGGGCCCACCTGGGGTTCCACGTTCCGAGATGGACTGGGCAAAAGTTATAGCTGGTGGAGAGAGGGCCAGGACTGAGGTGGATGCGACAGCCACCAGGCTAGGGAGCTTGAGGGCTGTGTGGAAGCCCCCAGGGGAGAGGCTTCAAGGTGGACCACCTGAGTCACCAGAGGATGAGAGTGCCAAGCTGGGCTTCGAGGCCCACTGGTTCTGGGAGCAGTGCCAGGATGATGTGACCTTCTTGTAACAACTTTTCCACCCTTTTGTAATCCTGTGGCTCTTTTATCCGTTAGCTGTGGTCTCCCCTAAAATTGATTCTCCCTCAGTCTGAGACTAGGAAGAGGCTGCACTGAAATCAGTTACCATAGAAACCTGGCTCATCATTTCTCTGGTCCCTAGGGAGTCTCTGCCTTTATCCGTCAATTATTGGGTCCCTAGAGCTAGCTTGCTTGCTGTTTCTTTCTTTCTTCCTTTCTTCTTTCTTTTTTTTTTTCTTTTTTTGGGACAGGGTCTTATGCTGTCACCCAAGCTGGAGAGCAGTGGCATGATCACAGCTCACTGCAGCCTTGACCTCCTGGGCTCAAGCAATCCTCCTATCTCAGCCTCCCCCATAGTTAGGACTACAGGCATCCACCACCATGCCCGGCTAATTCAAAAAAATTTTTTTGTAGAGATAGGGTTTCCCTGTGTTGCCCAGGCTGGTCTCAAACTCATGGGCTCAAGGGATCCTCCTGCCTCAGCCTCCCAAAGTGCTGGGATTGTGCCCAGCCCCTAGAGATATTTCTAAAGAGATATTGACTCTAAAGGATTGACCTATGGCTTTTGGTGTGAAGTATCTCTCACTGCTCGCCCCAGCTAAGTAAGGGTTTAAGGAATTTAGGACTCCCTGGAGTTAACAGATGAAGAGATGGGGGTATAATTACTTCACCCAAAGTCTAGAAGCCTTGACCCTTCTCTTGGCCAAGATGGAGGATTGAGGAGGGACGTGGACCTTCAGGACTAACCCTCTATGGATTGGCCCTCCCAGAAGCGTTTGGGCTGGTAGACCCACCCCTTCCTACCTGCTGAGTGATGTCATTTCCTGCCAGGATGGGTAGTTGTTTGTACGGGTCCTTGGATGGTGGTAGGTCATATAGGGGTATCTGAGCCCCTGCTGCTAAGTGAGATCACATTATTTATCATCCATGCCATTACTTCTTGTGAACAGGAACATGTCACCCCTCCTGGCAGGAAAGCTTCTCATTGTCATGTTTGTGCTTCTTTTCAGAAGGTTCTTACTTTTTAAATAGAGTGTTCTCATTTTATCCTAGGGGATCTCACTTCCTTTGTGGCTCCATCCCTGCATCCCTGTCTGGGCCAGCACTCCTGACTCTGCTTTTAGGGAAAGAAGCTTTCAGGGGCCTCCATTTATTGCTCTCAAGTTTGTTTGGCTTACCCTGCCATGGTCCCCTGTCTTACCCTGTCCCTGTGTTGCCCCCATTCCTGTATTCCATTTTTCTGTTTTGTTTTGTTCTTTTTTTGAGACAGGGTGACAAGGTCTCCCTCTGTTGCCCAGGCTGGAGTGCAGTAGTGCTCACAGCAGGCTCGACCTCCTGGACTCAAATGATCCTCCTTCCTTAGCCTCCCAAGGAGCTAAGACTACAGGCTTGTATCACCATGCCTGGCTAATTTTTGTATTTTTTTCCAGAGACAGGGTTTCACCATGTTGCCTAGAGTGGACTTGAACTCCTGGGCTCAAGCAGTCCTTCCGCTTCAGCCTTTTAAAGTACTGAGATTACAGGCATGAGCTGCTGTGTCTGGCCCTATTCCTGTATTCTGACTCCGTATCTCCCTGCCAGGAGGTTCAGTTTCTGTGTGTCCATGCCTTTTCAGTTTCTCCAGGCCTTTTATATGCAGATTAGTCCTGGCCTCTCTGCCTGTGTTGATGGAGCCAGGGAGAGAGAAGCTCAAGGTCTTAGAGCTCTGGGGGTGTACCAGAATCTTGGATGGTGGAGGTGTCATCCTCTCTGACTTTGTGACTGCCCTTCCCCCACCCTGTCCCCAGCCTTCCACCATTTGGTCACAAGGATGCCTGCCTGAGGTCGGGACACAAGGAATCTCCTTGTCTGGGCTACAGCGTGGGGGCGTGGCAGGGAAAGACAGAAGCTCTTTGGTTCCTGGGCCCCATCCTGGAAAGGGAGAGGGAGCAAGGGAAAGGCCTGTTTACTTCCTCCCTTAGAGCAAGCCCTGACTCCTGGAACCTGAGGAGGGAGCAGAGTCTGGGTCTCTGAACCTGGGTCCCAGAGCCCTACCGAATTACAAATTACATCATAGAAGAAATTCAGGGAAGTTGCCAACCTGGGGCTCAGAGAGGGGACGGTCCCAGAGAGGGGGACAAGAGCTGTGGCTGGTGTCAGAGAATGAATTCTTAGAGATTAACCCTTTAAACTCTGGGTAACTGCTCCATATGTTAGTCCCTGCCTTTCCTGGGCCTTGAAACTGGGATACTAGAGGGAAAAAAAGGGAAAAAGATGTCAGATGACTTTGACTGTTCACTGCGTCCTCCTGCAAAAGAGGCATCCTCCTCAAATCCTGGAATAACTCCTGCCATTTCTCTATTTTGTATTCTGTGTTGGGGAAGGGAAGGAAGCCAAATTGATCATCTCTGCTTCCCTAAATTCCTCAAGTCTTGTTTTGAAACTCCCACCCCGGTCCTTCTGGAGCAATATTCAGTCCATGGCTTGTCCCTAAATACCCTCTCTTCCCCTACCACCCCCTCAAATGATTGAAATCTCCAAAGTATATTATCGGCCTCTTCCACTGCTCACAAGACCTCTCCATACCTCTCCTATGGTCTTGGGACTCCTGGCTTCCCCTCAGACTGGGAATTCAAATCTCCTATTCCAGTCCCTGCTCTGTTGTCATTTTGTAGTGTGCCCTCAGTTAATTACCCTTCCTGTTTGTGTGTGTGTGTGTGTGGTTTTGTTTTGCTTTGTTTTGTTTTGAGATGGAGTCTCGCTCTGTCATCCAGGCCGGAGTGCAGTGACGTGATCTCGGCTCACTGCAACCTCTGCCTTCTGGGTTCAAGCAATTCTCCTGTCTCAGCCTCCTACATGGCTGATATTACAGATGTGCACCACCATGCCTGGCTAATTTTTGTGTTTTTAGTAGAGACGGGGTTTTGCCATGTTGACCAGGTTGGTCTTGAACTCCTGATCTCAAGTGATCCACCCATCTCAGCCTTCAAAAGTGCTGGGAGTACAGGTGTGAGCCACCTGCCTGGCCTGTTGTTTTATTTTTAAGACAGGGTCTCACTGTCACCCAGGCGGGAGTTCAGTGGTGCGATCTCAGGTCACTGCAGCTTGCGCCTACTGGGCTGAAGTGATCCTCCTTATTCTCCTAAGTAGCTGCAACTACAGGCACGCTTCACTGTGCCTGGGTTACTTTTTGTATTTTTTCTAGAGACAGTTTTGTCATGTTGCCTAGGCTGATCTCAAACTCCTGGGCTCAAACAATCCTCCCACCTCAGCGTCCCAAAGTGCTGGGATTACAGGCCTGAGCCACCAGGCCTGGCCTTTATGTCTTCTTTTTTCTCTTCAGCAACATATTCATGGAATCATACCCTTCTTGGAAGCCATTGTATAGTATTCCCGTTTGAGGTTCACTTGTTCAGGCTACACACTTATGAGCTGAAGAGGTTGCCCGCCCTCTTGTGGCCATTATGCACCACTGCTGGAGTTGCTGGATGGAACCTCCAAGCTCAAATAAAACATGGCCTTCTCAGTGCGCAGAAAGGCTAGTGAGTCAGACCTAGAGAAGGCATAGACTTGCCCAGCATCACCCATTGTAAAGTTGTGGCGACACCCAGGTCAGAAAACCCAGATCACAAGCCCACATGCCCACAGCTCCATCACTTGGCCAACTATTCCCAGTCAACACCACTGAAGCCCAAAGGGACTGAAAGCAATTTTGCCCCTGTTAAAATGTTTGCATTCTCATCCCTTCCTAAAGAGGCAGCTTAGTCTTTAGAGGAAGAGCTTCAGGCTCTGAGGAAAGAAAACTCTGGGCCTGGACCAGGTGAAGGGGTGAAGGATGCACTAGTCTGGATCACAGATAGGAGGAAAAATCAGTCCTGGACCCACCATTTTCCTGGGAAGGACATCATAGGAACAGAGCTCAGCATTTCAGACCTGGGGGTTAGAAGCAGAGGTGGGGGTGGGGCGCTGTGAAATTAGGAAACTTAGATGGGTCTTGCAGAAATAGGTGTGGCTCCACAGGTCAGGGAATTACAGGTCAATTGGATAGGCACCTGAGAGTGTTGTGGGGCTGGAAAGCTGGGGTGAGTGAGGCTGCCTGGGTATTCCGCTTAGGTCTAGGCATCCTGGCTGAATACCTTAGATTTCAGTTCACCACCAGAGAAGCCCGGAAACTCCAGTAAACACATATCTTTGGTCCCTTCTACCTACCTCTAGATTGGCTGGTTGAGGCTCAGCTTCTCTCTAACTAGACTTCTGGCTTATAGGGTGCAGCTGCTTGGGAGCGCAAAGAAGGAGAAGGTAAGAAAAAGGAGAGAAATGCAGAGAGAGGAGAGGATGAGATGACGGTGTGGAAAATATCGGAGGGTGCGTACTGCCCTCAAGTGCACTGGGGGCTTTTGTCCAGGATCAGAGTAAAGACAAAGACGAGGCTGCTCATGGAAGCTGCAGAAACAGTGCCTGTGGGAATAAGGGGTGTGAGATACGAGACCATGGGAGTGGGCAATGTAAAGACCTGCATTTATTTATTTTATTTATTTTTTTATTTTGAGACAGGGTCTTACTCTGTCGCCCAGACTGGAGCACAGTGGCACGATCTCGGCTCACCGCAACCTCCACCTACCAGGCTCAAGTGATTCTCCTGCCTCAGCCTCCTGAGTAGCTGGGACTACAGGTGCACGCCACTACCACCCAGCTAATTTTTGTATTTCTAGTAGAGATGGGGTTTCACCATGTTGGCGAGGCTGGTCTCGAACTCCTAACCTCAAGTGATCCACCCGCCTCAGTCTCCCAAAGTGCTAGGATTACATGCTTGAGCCACCATGCCCGGCCAAGGCCTGCATTTAGGATGGAGGCATTGAGGTTGAGCACTGAGCTAACTGGAAGCTCAGTGACAGCTTCAGTGAGAAATGCTTGACAGTTATAGCAGACACAAGCTCACTGTGTGTATGGTGCCAGGCACACACTGGGTGTTCAGTGACACCTGTTCAGTGACTGGAAGAATGAATATGTGTAAGCCCACAAGGAGATGTGACTTAAAAAAAAACTTGGTCATTTACAAATTAGGTAATTGAAAATATTTTTAAATTGACTTTTTAGCAATCCTATAAACAGTGCGTTGTTAACAATAGTGTTACTTACAAATTTGCTCAAGGTCAGTTAAGTAACAAAAGAGCTATAATAACCTAGATCAACCTGACTGCAGGGGCTTCCAGGAAGTCTTCTCTGATTCCCTACCCGTGCCACACACTCATTTAGACCCTACTCTCCTAGGAGAACAGATTAGTGCTGCCCAGAAGCTGGGGCAGGACATTAGTTTCCTACTGTCACTGTAATGAATTACCACAAAGTGGCTTAAAAAACAAAATTATTATGTTACAGTTCAGAAGTCCGAAATCAGCTTCACCAGGCTAAAGTCAAAGTGTTGACAGGTCTACACGCCTTCCGTGGGCTCCAGGGGAGAATGTTTCCTCGCCTTTTCCAGCTTCTAGATGCTGCTTGCAGTGCTTGATTCGTGGTTCTTTTACCATCTTCAAAGCCAGCAGCAGAGCATCTTCTCTTCTCTCTAACCTCTGTTTCCATCCCTACATCTCTCTAATTCTACTGCCTCCCACTTGTAAGGATTACATTGGGTCTACTGGGATAATCCAGTATCATCTTCTCGTGGCAAGATCCTTAATTAAATCCTGTCTTCAAAGTCCCTTTTACCATTTAAGACAAAATGTTCAAAGGTTAAGCAGGTGGTGGTGCGTGTCTGTAGTCCCAGCTACTCGGTGCTGAAGCTGGAGGATCACTTGAGCCCAGGAGTTCAGGCCAGCCTGGGCAACATAGTGAGACCCCTTGTCTTACAAGAAAACTTATATTTATCCACAGGTCCTGGGGATTAGGAATTGGCCATCTTTGAGAGAGAAGCTATTATTTAGCCTGACACAGGCAGGGTGGAAAGTGGGCAGGAGGATGCACCCAGGCCCAGAATGAACCTCTGTGCTTTGTCCAGCCTCGCCTAGCCTGGAATGAGAGGTGGTACCAAGGCAGAGGTGGCAGGTCCAGACCCCATGTTTAGAGAATGTCAAGTGCCTCCTGTACCATAACCACCAGGGAGAGCCAAAGGTGAAAATTAGGCTTGGGAGAAAGTCTCAGTTTAGGAATCTTTTTAGACCTGAGACCTTCCTGGTAACCATAGTGGAGGATTCCTTGACACTGTCTCCTCTCCGGAACCATTCTGTGCTCCTATTCCCCAAGGCTGAAGATAATTATATTCCCAGTGAGCTAACCTGGGTTCTCTCTGGAAAGGGCAGATTAGATAGATTAGTTGTCTTCTTTTTAAATTATTATTTGTAATTCTTTAATAGTTACACCATGCTTCTCATAGCATAGTGAATTCCATCACCAGGCCCCTTTCTTACTTTATTTTCTTTTTTACTTTATTTTCTTTTTTAAAAACATTTTAAGCTGGGTGCAGTGGCTCATGCCTGTAATCCCAGCACTTTGGGAGGTCGAGGCAGGTGGATCACGAGCTCAGGAGTTCAAGACCAGCTTGACCAATATGGTGAAACCCCATCTCTACTAAAAATACAAAAATTAGCTGGGCATGGTGGCGCACGCCTGTAGTCCCAGCTCCTCAGGAGGCTGAGGCAGGAGAATGGCTTGAAACCAGAAGGCAGAGGTTGCGGTGAACCGAACGTGCCACTGCACTCCAGCCTGGGCAACAGAGCGAGACTCCGTGTCAAAAACATAATTTTTTTTTTTTTTTTTAAGAGACTGGGTCTCACTGTCACCCAGGCTGGAGTACAATGATGCGATCTTGGCTCACTATAACTTTGACCTCCTAGGCTCAAGCAGTCCTCCCACATCAGCCTTCTGAGTAGGACTACAGGTGCACACGAGCATGTCCAGCTAATTAAAAAATTTTTTTCGTAGAGATGGGGTCTCACTGTGTTGCCCAGCCTGGTCTTGAACTCCTGGCCTTCAGAAGTCCTCCTGCGTCAACCTCCCATATTGCTGGGATTACAGGTGTGAGCCACCATGCCTGGCTTCTTCTTTTGATCCCTCCTCCCTATTCTCATTCCTCTCCCTGTGTCAGTATATGTTTGGATATGTATGTATCTTTGAAAATATATGTAATTATGTGCCTATATGTTTTAATATATATAAATGGTATACTTTTATGGTAAGCCAACTTCTGTAATGAATTGCTCCCATATTTCAGTGATTTAACACCACAGATTTATTTTTCACTTATTCTACATGGCACGGGTGTTTCTGGTTGGACAGCTCTCCTCCACTGTCCACTCCAGCTCCCATGCTTCTTTTGTTTTCAGATGGTGATAGCCTCATCCCAGCATCATAAAGTTTCCTGTCAACTTTTCACCAAGTTGTTTTACTATCCATTGATTATTGTTTTATGAATTGCTTATTTCACTGGGGATTACAGAATGGTGATTTTCTAAGGCTATTAATTTTTCCTCATTTATTAGTTCTAATTCTGTATCGAAAACCTTTTTTCACATCCTCTAGGACCATTTGATTACTCTGAAATAAAGTTCATACCAAAATGGCAAGATAAATGCTTAAATCTCTTCCCTTATCATTTTCAAAGTAGTTATGTCCTAACAATTTCCAATGGTGTTCAATGATTTTTTTTGTTTCACTCTCTCTTTTAAATGATCTCAAACAACCTATAGTTCTTATACATTTAATGTTGTTTAATCATTTGCCATTATTTTTTGCTTTACATTATATAAAGTATCAAGCATATACAAAAGTAGAGAAAATCGTGTAATGATTTCCCAGGGACCTATCACTCAGCTTCAATAATTATCAATTCACGGCCAATCTTGGTCGATTTATTCCCTCAACTACTTGCCCCCTAACCAAGATTCTTTTGAAGCAAAACCGATATCATACCAATTTACTCTGTAAATGTTTTAGCATGTATCTCTAAAAGACAAGGATTTTTATTACCATTATTGCACCTAAAAAGTTAATAAATTGTCAGTATAATAAAATATAGTCGGTGTTTAATTTTCCCATAGACTTCATTTTTAAAAGTTTTGGTACCAGGGTTATGCTGGCCTCCTAAAAAGAGTGAAGTAGTGTTTCCTCCTCCTTTGCTTTATCTTTATGTAAGGTAGGTAGTAGTATTTAGTATTTGACATAATTTACTTAGTGAAATCATCTGGGCCTAGAGTTTTCTTTATGGGGACGTTTTTTGTTTTTTTGAGGCAGGATCTCACACTGATGCCCAAGCTGGAGTGCAGTGACACGATCATGGCTCACTGCAGCCTTGACCTCCCCAGGCTCAGGTGATCCCCCCGACCTCAGCTTCCTGAGTAGCTGGGACTACAGGTGTGCTACCATGCCTGGCTAATTTTTGTACTTTTTTTGTAGAGCCAGGGTTTTGCCACGTGGCCCAGACTGGTATGAGGATGTTTTTGGTAACAGGTTCCTTTAGTAGATATAAGGCTATTTAGACTTTTACTTTCATTTTGAGTTAGTTTTGGTAAGTTGGTTTTTTTTCTCCAAAACATTTGTCTATTTTATCTAAATTGTCGATGTTATTGGCATAATGTTGTTCATAACATTTCCGGCCAGGTGTGGTGGCTTATGCCTGTAATCCCAAAACTTTGGGAGGCCGAGGCAGGAGGATCTTTTGAGCTCAGGAGTTCAAGACCAGCGTGGGCAACAGAGTGAGACCTCATTCTTACAAAAAATCAAAAAATTAAGCCGGACATGGTTGCTCATGCCTGTAATCCCAGCACTTTGGGAGGCCAAGGTGGGCAAATCACAAGGTCAAGAGATCGAGACCATCCTCGCCAACAGAGTGAAACCCCGTCTCTACTAAAAATACAAAAATTAGCTGGGCGTGGTGGCGTGTGCCTGTAGTCCCAGCTACTCAGGAGGCTGAGGCAGGAGAATCTTTTGAACCCAGGAGGTGGAGGTTGCAGTGAGCCAGGATCTTGCCACTGCACTCCAGCCTGGCGATAGAGCCAGACTTCGTCTCAAAAAAAAAGAAAAAAAAGAAAAATTAGCCGGGAGTGGTGGCAGGTACCAGTAATCCCAGCTGCTGAGGCAGGAGAATCGCTTGAGCCTAGGAGGCAGAGGTTGCAGGGAGGCAGAGGTTGCAGTGAGCCAAGATCGTACCACCACACTCCAGCCTAGGCTACAGAGTGAGACCCTGTATCAAAAAAAAAAAAAACAAAAAACAAAGAAAAACCATAAAATTTTCTTGTTTTTTGTTTTTGTTTTTGTTTTTGAGACACAGTCTCCACTCTGTCGCCCAGGCTGGAGTGCAGTGGTGTGATCTTGGCTCACCGCAACCTCTGCCTCCTGGGTTTGAGCGATTCTCCTACCTCAGCCTCCTGGGTAGCTGGATTACAGGTGCATGCCAACATGCCTGCCTAATTTTTTTGTTTGTTTGTTTTTTTATGTGGTTTTAGTAGAGATGGGGTTTCACCATGTTGGCCAGGCTATTCTCAAACTCCTGATCTCTAGCAATCTGCCTGCCTTGACCTCCCAAAGTGCTGGGATTACAGGCATGAGCCACCGTGCCCAGCCTCTTAATTTCTTACAATTTGTTTGTTGAAGATTCTGGGCTATCTGACTAACAGAATTTACTGCAGTCTGGATTTTGCTGATTACATACTTATGATGCAGTTCTAAATGTTCTGTGTCCTTGCTATGTCCTGCAAATTAGTAGCTGGATCCAGAGGCTGGATTAAACTCTGATTTGATCACTTTGGCAAGACATTAGAAGGCATATGAATCAGTGGGCGCAGTGGCTCATACCTGTAATCCCAGCATTTTGGGAGGCCGAAGCAGGTGAATCACCTGAGGTCAGGAGTTCGAGACCAGCCTGCCAAACATGGCAAAACACCGTCTCAAATAAAAATACAAAAATTACCCAGGTGTGGTAGCAGATTCCTGTAATCCTAGCTACTGGGAGGCTGAGGCATGAGAATCACTGAACCTGGGAGGTGGAGGTTGCAATGAGCCATGATCATACCATTGGACTTCAGCCTGGGTGACAGAGTGAGATTCCATCTCAAAAAAAAAGAAAGAAAGAAAAAGAGAAGGCATATAAATCTAGTTTCTCTATGCTTGTGATTTTTTCAAGTGTTGCCTGTATTAATTCATTGGAGATTGCAAAATGGTGCCTTAATTCTATAATTTTATTTTATTTTATTTATTTATTTTGAGACAGGATCTTGCTCTGTCACCCAAGCTTGAGTGCAGTGGTCGGCTCACTGCAGCCTCCACCTCCAGGGTTCAGGCGATCCTTCTACTTCAGCCTCCTGAGTAGCTGGGACCACAGGCGCAAGTCACCACACCCAGCTAATTTTTTTTTTTTTTCTTTTGTAGAGATGGGGTTTTGCCACGTTAGCCAGGCTGGTCTTGAACTTCTGAGCTCAAAGCGATCTTCCTGCCTCGGCCTCCCAAAGTGCTGGGATGACAGGTGTGAGCCACTGCACCCGGCCCTAGTCTTCATTTCTACAATGATTTTTTCTTGTATATCCAGTTCTTTCCTCATTCCTTTCAGAATTAGTTCTGTCATCTCGTTTCTGAGTTTTTCTAATTCTGATGTATGTTCTTTCATGTATTATATCATTTTTTTGGTGTCCTTTAGCTTGTTTGTAGTTTTGATATGTTTTGTGGCACATCTTTTTGGTGCACTTTCATTGTCTGTAGTAATGTTATTCTTCTGGTTCTTTTATTTTTTAAGAAGGCTGGAGTACAGTGGCGTGATCACAGCTCACTGCAGTCTCGACCTCCTGGGTTCAAGTGATCTTCCCACCTCAGCCTCTTGAGTAGCTGGACCACAGGCATGTGTCACAGGCATGTCACCACGCCCAACTAATTTTTGTATTTTTAGTAGAGACAGAGTTTCACCATGCTGGCCAGGATGGTCTTGATCTCTTGACCTCGTGATCCACCCGCCTCGGCCTCCCAAAGTGCTAGGATTATAGGCGTGAGCCACCACGCCCAACCCTTTTTTTTTTTTTTTTTTGTAGACAGTCTCGCTCTATTGCCCAGGTTGGAGTGTGGTGGCACGATCTCAGCTCACTGCAACTTCTGCCTCCCGGGTTCAAGCAATTCTCCTGCCTCAGCCTCCCAAGTACCTGGGAGCCAAGTAGCCGCCACGCCCGACTAGTTTTTGTATTTTTAGTAGAGACGGGGTTTCACCATGTTGGCCAGGCGGGTCTCGAACTCCTGACCTCAAGTGATTCGCTTGCCTATGCATCCCAAAGTGCTGGGATTACAGGCATGAGACACCGTACCCAGCCTTGACTTTGCTACTTTTCTATTGCTCATTTTATGTGAAATTAGTTTTTTTGAACTGAAAGAATGAGGTGAGGTTCAGGAGAGTTTTTATAACATTATAGAGCTCCCTCATCTGTTGTTGCCTGTGGCACCCTTCTGCAATTTTCTGGCTCTGTTCCCCTCGTCCATGTCGGTCTTTAGCTCCTCATTTTTCCTCTGTTGTCCTCATCCTACTACATATTGATTCCACTCAGAGCTATTTTCTTTCTTATTTTTATTTTTTGATTAAGTGTCTCATTCTGTCACCCAGGCTGAAGTGCAAGTAGCAGTATCTCTGCTCACTGCAGCCTCACCTTCTGGGCTCAAGTGATCCTCCCACCTCAGCCTCCTGAGTAGCCAGGACCACAGGCGTGTGCCACCACACCCAGTTTTTTTAATTTTCGTAGAGACGGGGTCTTGCTATGTTGCCTGGGCTAGTCTCAAACTCCAGGGCTCAAGTGATCCTTCTGTCTTGGCCTCCCAAAGTGCTGGGATTATAGGCAGGAGCCACTGTGCACATCCTCTCTCCCAGGAATTTATCCTCAGTGTGGGGCATGGTCATAGAAGGAAGCCCTCGTGGGTCAGTTTTGACAGTTTATAGGGAACCAGACCTGTTCCTGCCCTTTAGTCCTTCCCACTGTGGGCTCCTTTCACTCACCTGCTATTTCATTTCATTTTATTTTTTATTTATTTTATTATTATTATTTTTGAGATAGAGTCTCGCTCTGTTGCCCAGGCTGGAGTGCAGTGGCCCGATCTTGGCTTATTGCACCCTCTGCTTCCTGGGTTCATGCCATTCTCCTGCCTTAGCCTCCCGAGTAACTGGGACTATAGGTGCCCGCCACCACGCCTGGCTAATTTTTTGTATTTTTAGTAGAGACGGGGTTTCACCGTGTTAGCCAGGATGGTCTCAATCTCCTGACTTCGTGATCTGCCTACCTCAGCCTCCCAAAGTGCTGGGATTACAGGTGTGAGCCACCGCGTCCAGCCTCATTTTATTTTTAAAATTAATTAATTTATTATTTTATTTTATTTTACTTTGGAGACAGAGTATCACTCTGTTGCGCAGGCTAGGGTGCAATGGCGTGATCTTGGCTCACTGCAACTTCTGCCTCCTGGGTTCAAGCAATTCTCATGCCTCAACCTCCCAAGTAGATGAGATTACAGAGGTGTACCACCAAACCTGGCTATTTTTTTTAAATTTTTAGTAGAGATGGGATTTTCACTCTCTTGGCCAGGCTGGTCTTAAACTCCCGACCTCAGGTGATCCACCTGCTTTGGCTTCCCAAAGTGCTGGGATTACAGGCATGAGCCACCACACCTGGCCTGTTGTTTTTTTTCCCTTAACTATACATTTGCTGTCTCAGTTTTTATTTGGGAATTCAAAGAGATTGAAAAGCTTCTACCATAGCCATCATCTTCCCAGATCTCCTCCCTTTGTCCTTTGATGTCTGTAGGATCTATAGTGGCATCCTCTCATTCCTGATATATACTTTGTGCTTCTTCATTTTATTCTTGGTTAATCTTGCTAGGAGTGTATCTATTTTCTTAATCTTTTTAAAGGACCATCTATTGACTTTGTTATTTTTCTCAGTGTTTCTCTCTTTTTCCGTTTCATTGAATTTTACTTGATCTTTATTATTTTCTTCTTTCTACTTTGGTGTTTGTTTTGTTTGTTTGTTTGTTTTTGTTTTTCTTTTGTTTTGTTTTGAGGCAGAGTCTTGCTCTGTCACCCAGGCTGGAGTTTAGTGATGTAATCACAGCTGACTGCAGCCTCCACTTCTTGGGCTCAAGGGATCCTCTCACCTTAGCCTCCTTAGTAGCTCAGATTATAGGTATGCACCACCACTTTCAGCTAATTTTTTATTTTGTATGGACAGGGTCTTACTATGTTGCCCAGGCTGGTCTCAAACTCCTGGCCTCAAGTGATCCTTCTGCCTCAGCCTTCCAAAGTGCTGGGATTACAGACATGAGCCACCATGCCCAGCCTCCTTCCTTCTACTTTATATTTAATTTGCTCAGCTTCCTACAGCTTCTGCGTTTTATTTTTATTTTTTACATTTATTTATGTATTTATTTTTGGGACAGAGTCTCACTCTGTCGCCCAGGCTAGAGTGCAGTGGTGTGATCTCAGCTCACTGCAACCTCTGCCTCCTGGGTTCAAGCGATTCTCCTGCCTCAGCCTCCTGAGTAGCTGGGACTACAGGCGTGCCCCACCACAGCCAGTGAATTTTTGTATTTTTTTTAAATTTTTTATTTATTTATTTATGTTTTGAGACGTAGTCTCGCTCAGTCGCCCAGGCTGGAGTGCAGTGGTGCGATCTCAGCTCACTGCAAGCTCCACCTTTCTCCTGCCTCAGACTCCCAAGTAGCTGGGACTACAGGCGCCCGCCGCCACGCCCGGCTAATTTTTTGCATTTTCAGTAGAGATGGGGTTTCACTGTGTTAGCCAGGATGGTCTCCATCTCTTGACCTCGTGATCCACCCGCCTTGGCCTCCCAGAGTGCTGGGATTACAGGTGTGAGCCACTGCGCCTGGCCGAATTTTTGTATTTTTAGTAGAGACGGGGTATCACCATGTTGGCCAACCTGGTCTTGAACTCTTGACCTCAAATGATCCACCCACCTCAGCCTCCCAAAGTGCTGGGATTACAGATGTAAGGCACCTTGCCCAGATTATTTTATTTTATTATTTGAGAGAGGGTCTCACTCTGTCACCCAGGCTGGAGTGCAGCAGTGTGATCTTGGCTCACTGCAACCTCCGCCTCCTGGGTTCATGCGATCCTCCCACCTCAGCCTCCTGAGTAGCTGGGACCACAGGTGCATGTCACCATGCCTGACTAATTTTTGTATGCATATATATATATACACACACATACATATATATATGTGTATATACACACACATATATAATACACATATATATATGTTTGTTTGTTTGTTTTTGTAGAGACAGGGTTTTGCCATGTTGTCCAGACTGGTCTCAAACTCCTGGATTCAAGTGATCCACCTGCCTCAGCCTCCTAAAGTGCTGGGATTATAGGAGTGAGCCACTGTGCCTGGCCCTCCAGCTTCTTAAGGTAGAAACTTAGATCATTAGACAATTGATTTTAAGCCTCTATTCTCTTATAAGCTATAAATTTATCTCTAAGCATTCTTTCTCTACACTGTATACATTTTTACTATTGTATTTTATTATTGCTCAGTTAAAAATGTCTTACGGCCAGGAGTGGTGTCTCATGCCTGTAATACCAGCACTTTGGGAGGCTAAAGCAGATGGCCACGAGTTCGAGACCAGCCTGGGCAACAAAGCAAGGCCTTGGCTCTACTAAAAAGTAAAATTAAATTTAAAAAATTATTGGCCGGGTGCGGTGGCTCACACTTGTAATCCCAGCACTTTGGGAGGCCCAGTCGGGAGGATCACGAGGTCAGGAGATTGAGACCATCCTGGCTAACATGGTGAAACCTTGTCTCTACTAAAAACACAAAAAAATTGGCTGGGCGTGGTGGCGGGCACTTGTAGTCCCAGCTACTCGGGAGGCTGAGGCAGGAGAATGGCATGAAACTGGGAGGCGGAGCTTGCAGTGAGCCAAGATGGCACCACTGCACTCCAGCCTGGGCGACAGAGTGAGACTCCGTCTCAAAAAAAAAAAAATTATTAATAGCAAAACATGGTGGTGCACACCTGTGGTCTCAACTATTCAGGAGGCTGAGGTGGGAGGATCACTTGAGTCCAGGAGTTGAAGGCTGCAGTAAGCTATGATCAAGCCACTGTACTCCACCCTGGGCAACAGAGCAAGACCCTGTCTCAATTTTTTTTTTTTTTTTGAGACAGAGTTTTGCTCTTGTTGCCCAGGCTGGAGTGCAGTGGTGCAATCTCGGCTCACTACAACCTCCACTTCCCAAGTTCAAATGATTATCCTGCTTCAGCCTCCCAAGTAGCTGGGATTACAGGCATGCGCCACCATGCCTGGCTAATTTTTTTGCATTTAGTAGAGACAGGGTTTCATCATGTCGGCCAGGCTGGTCTCGAACTCCTGAACTCAGGTGATCCACCTGCCTCGGCTTCCCAAAATGCTGGGATTACAGGCATGAGCCATCACACCCAGCCTCAAATTTTTAAAAACACAAAAATAAAATAAAGTTCTTATAATTTCCTTTGTTATTTCTTCTTTTCCTGTGGGTTAATTAGGAGTCTTTTTTTCTTTTTTTGAGTCAGGGTCTTGCTCTGTAGCCCAGAATGGAGTGCAGTGACATGATCACAGCTCACTGCAGTCTCAACCTCCTAGACTTAAGTGATCCTCCCACTTCAGCCTCCTGAGTAGCTAGTACTAAAGGCATGTACCACCACTCCTTGCTAATTTTTTATTATTTGTAGAGACAGGGTCTCACCATGTTGCCCAGGCTGGTCTCAAACTCCTGGTCTCAAGAAATCCTCCTGCCTTAGCCTCCCAAAGTGCTGGGATTACAGACATGAGCCACTGCACCCAGCCTAGAAGTATACCGTTTAACTACCAAATATTTCAGACTTTTCTAGAAAGTCTATTCTTACTGATTTCTCATGTAATTCAGAGAACATATTCTGTAAGTTGTTGATTTTTAAAAATTTATTGAGACATATTTTATAGCCCAGAATGTGGCCCATCTGGGGAATGTTGCTTACCCCGTTGAAAAGAACATCAATTCTTCAGTTGCTGGGTATTCTGCAAGTGTCAATTTGATCAAATGTTTGATAGTATTGTTCAAGTCTTCTATATATTTGCTGAATTTTTGTCAACTTGTTCTGTCAACAGATGAAACAAACAGAAAACAAGTAGCAAATGGAAGCCTTAAATCTAAACATGTCAATGATTACACTAAATGTAAGTGGAATAAACACTGCAGTTAAAAAACAGACTGTCAGACTGAAAAAAGAGCTAGATTCATGTGCTGTCTACAAGAGGGATTTTATTTTTAGTTTTAGTTTTTTGAGGCAGTGTCTCACTCTGTCACCCAGGCTAGAGTACAATGGTGCATTGATGGCTTACTGGTCTTCAACCTCCTGGGCTCAAGTGATCCTCCCACATCAGCCCCCCAACTAGCTGGGACTACAGGTGCACATCACCACACCTGGCTGATTTTTGTATTTTTTTAATAGAGATGGGGTCTCACCATGTTGCCCAGACTGGTCTTGAAATCCTGGGCTAAAGCAATCCACCTGCCTTGGCCTTGCAAAGTGTTGGGATTACAGGGATAAGCCACAATGCCTGGTCAAGAGATGAATTTTAAACACAAAAATACAAATACATTGAAAGTAGATGGTTGGGGCAAATACATCATGTAAACACTAATCAAAGGAATGTGGGAAATTAGTATTAGGCAAAATAAACTTCAAGAAAGGAGTATTACCAGAGAAAAAGAGGGACATTTTAAAATGATAAAAGGACCAATACATGAAAAATACTTAAAAATTTAAACTTTATGGACTGAGTACAGTGGGACACGCCTGTAATCCCAGCACTTTGAGAGGTCGAGGCAGGTGAATCACCTGAGATCAGGAGTTTGAGACCAGCCTGACCAACAGGGTGATACCCCATCTCTACCAAAAATACAAAATTAGGCCTGGTGCAGAGGCTCACACCTGTAATCCCAGCACTTTGGGAGGCCGAGGTGGGTGGATCACAAGGTCAGGAGTTTGAGACTAGCCTGGCCAACATGGTGAAACCCTGCCTCTAGTAAAAATACAAAAATTAGCTGGATGTGGTGGAAGGCACCTGTAATCCCAGCTACTTGGGAGGCTGAGGCAGAAGAATTGTTTGAACCCAGGAGGTGGAGGTTGCAGTGAGCCGAGATCATGCCATTGCACTCCAGCCAGGGTGACAAGGCCAGACTCCATCTCAAAAAAAAAAAAAAAAAAATTTGCTGGGTATGGTGGCACATCCCTGTAATCCCAGCTACTCAGGAGGCCAGGCAGAGACAGGAGAATTGCTTGAACCAGGGAGGCGGAGGTTGCAGTGTGCTGAGATTGCACCATTGCACTCCAGCCTGGGTAACAAGAGTGAAATTTCGTCTCAAAAAAAAAAAAAAAATTAGCCAGGCATGGTGGCATACACCTGTAATCCCAGCTACTCGGGAGGCTAAGGCAGGAGAATTGCTTGAACTGGGGAGGCAAAGGTTGCAGTGAGCCGAGTTGCACCACTCTACTCCAGCCTGGGTGACAGAGCGAGACTGTCTCAAAAGAAAAGAAAAGGAAAGAAAAAGGGTAATACACCCAGGACTGGAGTTGGAGTTTTATTATTATTCAAGTCAGTCTCCCTGACCATTCGAGGATCAGAGTTTTTAAAGATAATTTGGCAGGTAGGGACTTGGGAAGTGGGAGTGATGATTGGTCAGGTTGGAGATGGAATCATAGGGGTCAAATTGAGGTTTTCTTACTGTGTTTTGCTCCTGGGTGGGATGGCAGCACTGGGTGAGCCAGATGACTGGTCTGGATGGCGTCAGCTAATCCATCCAGTGCAGGGGCTGCAAAATATCTCAGGTACTGATCTTAGGGTTTACAATAGTGATGTTATCCCCAGGAGCAATTTGGGGAGGTTCAGCCTCTTGGAGCCAGAGGTTGCACGATCCCTAAACCGTAATTTCTAATCTGGTAGCTAATTTGTTAGTCCTGTGTATTGCTCCATTTTCACACCGCTTATAAAGACCTACCCACCAATGGGAAATTTACAAAAGAAAGAGGTTTAATGGACTTATAGTTCCACGTGGCTGGAGGCCTCACAATCATGCTGGAAGGCAAGGAGGAGTGAGTCATGTTTTACATGAATGGCAGCAGGCAAAGAGAGAGAGTTTGTGCAGGGAAACTCCCCCATATAAAACCATCAGACCTCATGAGCCTTATTCACTATCGCAGATCAGCATGGGAAAGACCTGCTCCCATGATTCAGTTACCTCCCATTGTGTCCCTTCCATAACATGTGGGAATTCAAGATGAGATTTGGGTGGGGACACAGCCAAACCATATTATCCCTCAAAGGCAGACTTATCCCCAGGCAGGAAGGGGGTCTTTTTGAGAAAAGGCTATTATCAATTTTGTTTCAGAGTCAAACAATGAATTGAAGTCCTTCACAAAGTTGGTTTGCCCAACACCCAGGAATGAACAAGGACAGATTAAAGGTTAGAAGGAAGATGGAATTGATTAGGTCTGATCTCTCTCACTGTCATAACTCCCTCAGTTATAATTTTTGCAAAGGCGGTTTCACTCTGGCCTAGTCCTTTGAGTTATTGCTCTCAGATGTACTATACCTACATATGTTATAAACACCAGAATATGGCTATAGTGTTTGTTTTAACATGTCATATGTCTTTTAAAGAGAATAATTTTTTTAAAGTCAGACTTTTATATTAACCAAAGAAGTTTCCTATTGCTGCTGTAACAAATTGACACAAATTAGTGGTGGAAAACAACACAAATGAATTTTGAGTTTTGGAGGTCAGAGGTCTAAGATATGTCTCATTAGGGTAAAATCAAGGTGCTGGCAGGGTTGTGTTCTTTTTTGGAGGCTTTAATGGATAATCCATTTCCTTCAATTTTCCAGGTGACACTGACTCCTCTGCCTCCCTCTTCCATTGATGAGGACCCTTGTGATTACACTGGACCCATCCAGATAAGCCAGGATAATCTCCCCATCAAAAAGTCAGACAATCGGCTGGGTGTGGTGGCTCATGCCTGCAATGCCAGCACTTTGGGAAGCTGAGGTGGGTGGATCACCTGAGGTCAGGAATTCGAGACCAGTCTGGCCAACATGGCAAAACACTGTCTCTACTAAATATACAAAAATTAGCCGGGCATGGTGGCATGTGCCTGTAAGTCCAGCTACTAGGGGGGCTGAGGCAGGAGGATCACTTGAACCTGGGAGGCGGAGGTTGCAGTGAGCCGAGATTGCACCACTGCACTCCAGCCTGGGCAACAGAGCAACACTCTGTCTCAAGAAAATAAAATAAAATGAAAGTCAGACAATTAACAGACTAATTCCATCTGCAGTATTAATTCTCCTTTGCTATGTAACCTATCACATTCCAGATTCTGGAGATTGAGGCATGACTTTTTTTTTTTTTTTTTTTTTTCCTGAGACGGAGTCTCACTCTGTCGCCCAGGCTGGAGTGCAGTGGCCGGATCTCTGCTCACTGCATGCTCCGCCTCCCGGGTTTACGCTATTCTCCTGCCTCAGCCTCCCGAGTAGCTGGGACTACAGACGCCCGCCACCTCGCCCAGCTAGGTTTTTTTTTGTATTTTTTAGTAGAGACGAGGTTTCACCGTGTTAGCCAGGATGGTCTCGATCTCCTGACCTCGTGATCCGCCCATCTCGGCCTCCCAAAGTACTGGGATTACAGGCTTGAGCCACCGCGCCCGGCCAACCTTTTTTTTTTTTTTTTTTTTGAGACAGGGTCTCTCTCTGTTGCCCAGGCTGGAGTGCAGTGGTGTGATCTTGGCTCACTGCAGGCTCAACCTCTGGGGCTCAAGTGATCCTCCTGCTGTAGCCTCCCAAGCAGCCAGGACTACAGGAACACGCCACGCCACCACACTTCCATAATTTTTGTTTATTTTTTGTAAAGATGAGGTCTCACTATGTTGCCCAGGGTGGTCTTTAACTCCTGGACTCATGCAATCCTCCTGCCTTGGCCTCCTAAAGTGCTGGGATTACAGGTGTGAGCCACCCAGCCTATGAACATCTTTTAGATGCTGTTATTCTGTCTACCACATCCATATATTTACCATTTTTGGTGATCCTCATTCCTTCCTGTAGATTGTTGGGTGACATTTATTTTTATTTTTATGTATTTATTTTTTTAGACGGAGTCTCACTCTGTCACCCAGGCTAGAGTACAATGGGGCGGTCTCTGCTCACTGCAAACTCCACCTCCCAGGTTCAAGTGATTCTACTGCCTCAGCCTCCCAAGTAGCTGGGACTACAGGCGCATGCCACCACACCCAGCTAATTTTTGTATTTTTAGTAGAGACGGGGTTTCACTGTGTTGGCCAGGCTTGTCTCGAACTCCTAACCTTGTGATCCACCCACCTCAGCCTCCCAAACTGCTGGGATTACAGGTGTGAGCCACCACGCCTGGCCTATTTTTATTTTTATTTTTTGGCACAGGGTCTCACTGTGTCACCCAGACTGGGGTACAGTGGTACAGTCACAGCTCACTGCAGCCTCAACCTCCTGGGTACACTGATCCTCCTTACCTCAGCCTCCTGAGTAGCTGGGACTACAGGCACACACCACCACGCCCAGCTAATTTTTTTTTTTTGGCAGGATCTTGATCTGTCACCCAGGATGGAGTACAAGAGTATGATCTGGGCTCACTGCAACCTCCACTTCCCGGGGTCAAGCAATCCTCCCACCTCAGCCTCCCTAGTAGGTGGGACTACAGGCACACCCACCATGCCTGGCTAATTTTTGTATTTTTTCAGAGACAGCATTTCACCCTGTTACCCAGTCTGCTCCTGGGCTCAAGTGATCTGCCCACCTCTGCCTCCCAAAGTGTTGGAATCGTAGGGATGAGCCACCAAGCCTAGCCTGTTATTTTCTTTAGTGTGAAGAATTTTCCTTAGTATTTCAAGTTTGATGGGGATAAATCTACTGTTTTTGTTGATTTTAAATTGTCTGTATTTTGTTTTCATTTTATTTTATTTTTTAATTAAAGGCTGGGCACAGTGGCTGACCCCTATAATTCCAGCACTTTGGGAGGCTAAGGTGGTAGGATTGCTTGAGCCCAGGAGTTTGAGACCACCCTGGGTAACATACTGAGACCTTGTCTCTACAAACAATCAAAAAATTAACTGGGCATGGTCATGCATGCCTGTGGTCCTAGTTACTTGGGAAGCTGAGGTGGGAGGCTTGCTTGAGCCCAGGAGGTCAAGGCTACAGTGAGCTGTGATGGCGCCACTGCACTCCAGCCTGTGTGACAAAGCAAGACTCTGTTTGGAAAAAAAAAAAAAAAGACCTACTGTAATGCCACATCATCTCAATATATAGAATGTTTTCATCCTAGATTGGACACAGTGGCTAATGCCTATAATCCCAGCATTTTGGGAGGCTGAGGCAGAAAGATTAGCTCAGGAGTTTGAAACCATCCTGGGCAACATAGTGAGACCTCCAACTCTACAAATAATTAACAAAATTAGTCAGGAATGGTGGCACATGCCTATGGTTCCAGCTACCTGAGAGGCTGAGGTGGGAGATTGAGCCTGGGATGTCAAGGCTGCAGTGAGCTGTGATAGTGCCACTGAACTCCAGGTTGGACAACACAGTGAGATCGTGTCTCGAAACTTTTTTCTTATGCCCTTTGCAGAATTTTCCTCTGAAGAACAGCTTTTGTTCTGGCAGGGAGCTAATTTGGCTAGATTTTTAATTCCAAATCAATCATCTGCAGCAGAGGGCAGAAGCTAAAATCTTCATCCAGTTCTACCTTCTACCTGCTGCTTTTTTTTTTTTTTTTTTTTTTTTTCTGGGTTTCTTGTTACCCCTGCACAAGTATACGTAAGCAGTCAACCAAGGAATCGGGAGGACTTGTCTTACCCAAATGTTGGGGCTCACCCCCTCTGCAATACTCTCCTTTTTAGGATTTCTCCTGTAACTTTTTGGTTGCCCTGCCTGCCTCAAACTCTGTTCCCTGACACCTCAAGGTAATAAAGCTGTGTCTTCACACCAGAGTTCCTTGCAGATTGGGGAATGCCCTAAGCAAGAGGCCACAGCTTCTCTAATCTCACCAGTTGCAGTTGTATTTGGCCACTGTCCAGTGCCCTGGAATAATTGGTTTTTCAAAATATTTTTTTCCCTAGAGTTTGTCATTGTTATTTGTGGGAGGGTTAATCTGACTACATTTATTTGCTATTACTGGAAACTAGAACCAGAAATATTTATTTATTTATTTTTGAAACAAAGTCTCGTTCTGTCGTTCTGGCTGGAGTGCAGTGGTGTGATCTTGGCTCACTGCAACCTCCGCCTCCTGAGTTCAAGCGACTCTCCTGCCTCAGCCTCATGAGTAGCTGGGATTACAGGTGCCTGCCACCACGCCCGTCTAATTTTTGTGCTTTTAGTAGAGACAGGGCTTCACCATTTTGGCCAGGCTGTTCTCGAACTCCTGACCTAAAGTGATCTGCCCGCCACAGCCTCCCAACCGATTAATACTTAATTAAAACGATATTTCTCTCCAGAATTCTTTGTTTTGAGATAGTGTCTTGCTCTGTCCTCCAGGTTGGAGTGCAATGGCACAATCTCGGCTCACTGCAGCTTGACCTTCCAGGCTCAAGAGATCCTTCCAAGCTCAGCCTCTGCAATAGCTAGGACTACAGCTGTGCACCACCACGCCTGGCTAATTTTTTTGTAGAGATGGGGTTTCTCTGTGTTGCCCAGGCTGGTCTGGAAGTCCTGGGCTCAAGCAATCCTCCCGCCTCAGCCTCCCAAAGTGCTGGAATTACAGGTGTGAGCCACCATGCCCGACCTCAGAATTCTTGATAACCCTGTGAGGATGGCTTAAGCTATAGTCAGGTGTGTGACCTTGGACAAGTTACTAGCCTATCTAGGCCTGTTTCCTCACTTACAAAATGGGGACAAGAATAAACCTACCTCATAGTCATGAGCATTACATGAATTGTTATATCTTAGAAGCTCAGAAATGCCTGGTGGTAAATACTATATATATATATATACCCTTATCATTATTAGTGAGAACCTAGGTTGTGCATGCCACTGTTGGGTGCTTTACACACATTAATTTACTTGTCAGAATAACCTTCGGGGGGAGGTACTATTCTAATGCCACTTTAGATATGAAGAAACTGACGTTTTGAGAGATTGTTTGATTAAATCTAAGACTCCAAACACCACGCTTCCTCCAACGCGGTTTGGCCTTGGAGAGGAAGGCAGCTTCTTTCAAGACATCCCTGAGCGAGAAAGTCGCGTTATCCGGGGACTCCCACTGCCCGAGTCCACCACGTGGCAGTCTGGGCCGAATGCCTCTCCCCACTTTCTGGGTGGGCGAGGCCTGACTCCAACCCCGGCCCTCTGCTATAGACCTGGCACCACTGTAGATGCAATCCAAACTCCCAGAAATGTGCCGCCTTTCAT
This sequence comes from Papio anubis, assembly GCF_008728515.1. Lineage (NCBI taxonomy): Eukaryota > Metazoa > Chordata > Mammalia > Primates > Cercopithecidae > Papio > Papio anubis. The sequence goes on from NC_044976.1 coordinate 44,770,149, forward strand.
AATCCCCAGTTGTCCACAACAGGTGGTAACTCCTCCGCTGCTCAATGTGGCGTAAATCGTCCCTTCCATAGCTGCGGGACCACAGCTCACCGACCTGGGACAAACGCCCAAGACAGGGGCCGAATTCCAGCTCGCAGGCAGTAATTCTGCCCCGCTCCTCCCCGCCTATTCCAGCTCTTCTAGCCCTGCCCCGCTCCTCTAGCCCAACCTCCCCCCGCTGTTGGCCCCGCCCCTCCCCGCCCAGTCCAGCTCTTCTCGCCCCGCCCCGCTCTTCTCGCCCAACCGCTCACCTCTGATGGTCCCGCCCTTCGCCCCCCACATTCCCCCTCCTGCCCCGCCCTCTCCCCGCCCCGTCCCCGCCCCTCTCTTCTCGCCCAACCGCCCACCTCTGTTGGCCCCGCCCTTCCACCTAAGTCACGCCTCCTAGTAGGTCAATTTAGCTTCTCCAGCTCCACAGCCCAGACTCCTCATTGGGCGCAGCACTATTCCCGCCTCTTCCTTGGGTCGCGAGGGCCGAACTCATCGAACACAGCCAATGGGTGATACGACAGCAGCGCGGCGGGAGGTTCGATTGACCCGGTCTTGGCGGGTCGGTGAGTCTTGGCGGCTGTTAACGCGCGCTTTGGGAAGAGGAAGGTTGAGAGGGAGGTGCTGGGGTCTGCGTCCATCTCTGTCGCTCTTTTCAGCCCCTCCTGGTATTCCCCTCCTAACCTGGGTCTTTTACAGACCCCGCGTGGCTTCCTGCTCGACCTCCCTGAGTCTTATCCTGGTTTCCACCTCCAGCCCTGGGAAATCTCCTTTCTCCGGACTTGCCCTCCCCACCCAGGCCTCGGACTTTCACCACAGCTTCTCTTTCCTGGCCAGTGATTACCCACCCCCACCCCCACCCCCACCCCCACTCCCACCCCGCCCCGCCGCGCAACTACCTCCTCCCTTCACCCGGACTGGGACCATCATCCCCACTCCACTCCGCCCAGTCTGGGACCATCATCCCCACTCCACTCCGCCCAGTCTGGGACTCCACCTGCCTCCTCCCCCAGTCCCACACTAATCTCTGCTTGGTCTCTTCCACTTTGGCCTAATCTCTCGTCTCGGCTTACTGAGGACGGACACTCTCACAGTTTGGGTCCAAACCCCAGTTCCTGGACGGAGTCCCGCCATCCATGCCCCCTCTTTAATTAGCCGGTCCTCTCAATAATGTAGCAGCCCCCTCTGCTGATTAGACCCTGGTCCTCCTACACGCTTAGCCGCTGCCTGCTTTTGACCTTTGGCTCATGGGTACTTGTCGTTTTAAACTCCTAGGCCCAGGATGGTAAGTGTGGGCCTAGGGGTGAGTGGGAGTAGCCCTGGGTCAGGGTCTGACAGGCCTAGGCTGCAGGATCCTTGCAGGCACTGTTTCCGTTCTCCCCTTACAGAGGAGGAGCTTGGCTCCCAGCCAGCTGGCCAAGAGAAAGCCTGAAGGCGGGTCCTCTAAAGATGAAGACTGGCAACCTGGCCTAGTGGTGAGCACTCAAGGGGACAGGGAAGGGGGGTTTTCTGTTTGGGCAGAAAAGAAGCCAGGACTTGGTTTCTAGGGTTACACAGCCAACTCCAGATGCCTCTTTTGTATGTTCAGTAAACTTTTAATGAGTACTTACTATGTGCCAGGCATTGAACAAGATTAATAAAATCTTTGTCCTCAGAGTAGTCACTAGAAGCTAATATAACCTCAGTTTTCCTGGTGGGAAAAGGTATTCTAAAGCAAAAGAGCCGGTTGGATTGGACCTTTTGACTCTGTTTGGAAAAAAGGGCTACACAACAGCAATTAGCAGCCTGCTCTTTTGCTCTTTGTCCCCTGCCCAGTGTCACAGAACAGTAGAGTGTTCTGGGCCTCCCTTAGAGTCCTGGGCTCACTTGGGCCTAGATCTGACAGGTTGGGTCCTTCCAGTCCTTGCTCATACTGAAGTACAGTATATTCTGCTTTAGGTTGGGCCCTGTGCACTGCTTCCTGTTTTGGAGGCTTGCTGGGGCTGGCTATGGGCAGGACCTATGTAAACCAAAATAAATAGGACAGTGCAGCATGGACTTCAGAGAATAAGAGCAGTTCAAGAAGTAGGGGCTTGGCCACTGGAACTTTGAAGGAAGGGATCAGCTATGCAAGGACTAGAAGGCACTTTTTGGCAGGAGCAGTGTGCGAATAAGGTGTGGGGTGGGGGTGCTGGTGTTTGTTTCAGGTGTGTCTGATAGGATCACTGAAGCTTCAAATATCCTGGCAAACTGGCACAAGTGGGTTCTTGCCTAATGGCTTGGTGGGGTTTGCTCAGTAGTTGTACCGTGGTGTGCAAGGGGCTCCTCTACCTGTGAAGGAGGCACATTGGCTGCCCCTTGCCACGTACATGGGTCTCAGACTTGAACTTGGGGCAGCATTCTCTGCAGCTGGGTCTGCTGTCAGTTGCTGGTTGCTGCTGAAGATGCTTTTAGTGCCAGTGTCCTCACGGCCATGGGTGGCCTGAGTGGGGAGTGGCCTCAGTGGCCTGAGAGTTGAAGGCAGCTGTACTCTTGCCCCTTGGAGACTCAGCGAAGTGTTTGGTTGCTCAATCATTCCATGGAGCTTTTGGAGTGAAGCTTTGGGGCCACCAAGACTCCATGCTATTGGTAGACTTGCTCTTCACAGGCCCGTTTTATTTACCTTTTCCATTGCCCCTGCTCCATTTAGGCAGGTTATTTAACCGCATTAAGCTCCAGTTTTATCACCTCTTAAATAAGGATAATAAATCTATATAATAGAGTAGCTATGAAGATGATACACTGTAACACGCGTGAAGAATTTAGCACAGTGCCTGGCACTTAATAAGCACTTCAAGTGTTAGTTGCCATTATGGTGATTTCTGTGGTCTTCTAGACTTCACCTTTCCCAATTCTCTCTCCTAGACTCCTAGGAAACGGAAATCCAGCAGTGAGACCCAGATCCAGGAGTGTTTCCTGTCTCCTTTTCGGAAACCTTTGAGTCAGCTAACCAATCAACCACCTTGTCTGGACAGCAGTCAGCATGTAAGCCAGAACTGCAACCTGCATGTATATGTCTGTGCCCAGTCACTCAGCCTAGGTAGACTCCTGTCCCTGTAGACTCCTGTCCCTGTAGACTCCCTCAGTACTTTCTAGAGTGGCCAGAAGACACACATCTGTAGGGGCTTTGGACCTGCCCACAGCTGCTGGGGCCTGCTTAGAGAGGTGTGCCTAACTTGTGCCTGGTTTATAGTAGCTACATGGGCACCAGATATTAGATGGTTCAGATTCCTGAGGAAAGGAGGGTAAAGGAACTAGGATCCTCATGTCAGCTCAGACTCTGACTCTGTATATGACTTTTAAGGAGTACCAGAGTCATATATTTCCTGTAGTAAAGTCAAACTGAATCACCACCATGGCAGGTTCTGTGCATTGCCTCATGTAATTCTCACGTTTTAAGATGAGAAAACTGAGTCTCAGAAGGGTTAAGTAATTTGCTCAGAGTGGGTGGAGCAGATCTGCCTAGCTCCAAAGCTTTTCCACTAAGCTTTATGAGTAATGTTTTGAAGGAAAACTAGGAATACATAATGGAGATTAGTCATTTGTGCATTCAGCAAACATTTAAACACAGTTTTGTGGCCAGGCGGGGTGGCTCACGCCTGTAATCCCAGCACTTCAGGAGGCCGAGGTGGGTGGATCACCTGAGGTTAGGAGTTTGAGACCAGCCTGGCCAACATGGTTAAGCCCCTTCTCTACTAAAAATACAAAAATTAACTGGGCATGGTGTCATATGCCTGTAGTCCCAGCTACTCAGGAGGCTGAGGCATGAGAATCACTTGAAACCCGGGAGGCAGAGGTTGCAGTGAGTCAAGATCGTGCCACTGCACTCCAGCCTGGGCAAGAGTGAGACTTGGTCTCAAAAAAAAAAAAAAAAAAACCCTAACTAAATAAAAACAGTTTTGGGCCAGGCGCAGTGGCTCATGCCTGTAATCCCAGCACTTTGGGAGGCCAAGGCAGATGGATCACCTGAGGTCAGGAGTTCAAGACCAGCCTGGCAAACATGTTGAAATCCCGTCTCTACTAAAAATACAGAGAAAATTAGCCAGGCATGGTGGTACATGCCTGTAATCCCAGCTACTTGGGAGGCTGAGGCAGGAGAATCACTTGAACCCGGGAGGCAGAGGTTGCAGTGAACCAAGATCGTGCCATTGCGCTCCAGCCTGGGCAACGAGAGTGAAAATCTATCCCAAAAACAAAAAAAACAATAATTTTGTGTAATACTTGATAAATATAGATATATCGCATAAGTTATAAAACACAAACACCTGTGAACCCATCAGCCAGGACTAGAACATTGTCAAACCCATAATCCCTTTTCCCATCCCCAGAGGTAATCACTGTCTTGAATTGTATCCATTATCTTTTGCTTTTATTACAGTTTTAGCATACATACAAAAATCGCTAATACAGCCTCAGCAACAGAGTGAGACTCCATCTCAAAAAAAATAATCACTAATACATTTTTTAATTGGTTTTATGAACTTTAAAAAATGGTGTTGGGTAGGCGTGTTGGTTCACACCTATAATCCCAGCATTCTAGGAGGCCGAGGTAGGTCGATGGCTTGAGCTCAGGAGTTTGAGACCAACCCAGGCAACATGATGAAACCCCATCTCTATCAAAAATACAAAAAAAAATTAGCTGGGCATGGTGGCGTGTGCCTATTGTCCCAGCTACCTGGGAGGCTGACATGGGAGGATTGCTTAAGCCTAGGAGGCAGAGGTTGCAGTCAGCCGAGATCGACACCATTGCACTCCAGCCTGGATGACAGAGCGAGACACCATCTCAAAAGAAAGAAAATGGTATTAAAATGGTGTGTAATCTTCTGGGACTGTTTCATTCAGGATTTATTCAAAGTTGTCCTGTGTAACTACATGGCATAAGTGCAGTTGTGGGAGTGCATAACAGGAGACCTACGGGTCTGGAGATTGGGGAAGACCTGCCTCTGAAAGATGTGCTGTTAAGTCTTGAAAGATACGAGGGGTTAGACAGGTGAAGAGAGTGGAAAACATTCTTATCTATTTATTTATTTTTTGAGATGGAGTCTCGCTCAGTCGCCCAGGCTGGAGTGCAGTGGGGTGATCTGGGCTCACTGCAAGCTCCGCCTCCTTGGTTCACGCCATTCTCCTGCCTCGGCCTCCTGAGTAGCTGGGACTACAGGCGCCCGCCACCACGCCAGGCTAATTTGGTTTGTATTTTCAGTAGAGACAGGGTTTCACCATGTTAGCCAGGATGGTCTCGATCTCCTGACCTCGTGATCCGCCCATCTCAGCCTCCCAAAGTGCTGGGATTACAGGCGTGAGCCACCGTGCCCGGCCAGGAGTGGAAAATATTCTAATAGAAGGAACAGCTTATTGGAAAGCCTGGCAACAATAGAGGCAGGTACTGAAAAGAGAGTGTAGGGAGTTGGGGGATGGTGGTGAGAGATGAGAGTTGGAGAGCTATGCAGAGGCTAAGAGTGGAAGGCTTTTCAGAAGCCATGCTAGGAGAGTCTGGATTAAGGTCATTGAAGAGCTTTAGAAGTGTTTTAAGTGGGGGTGGGAGGTAACAGCAGTGTAGAATATCTTTTGGATGTGGAGAGACTGGAGGTAGGGAAACTAGTGAGAAAGCTATTGCAGGTGGCCAAGCAAGAGAGAATTATGCCCTGGACGTGGGTTTTAGGGGAATGGGGAATGGGAAGAAGTAGGTGGATTTTGAGAGATACTTAAAAATGACAAGTGGAAAAACTTGGGATTGATTACATGTGGGGAGAGGGAAAATTGAGGATGAAGTTGGGATTTTAGGCTTGGGCAAGGTAGATGGATGGTGGTGCCATTTGCTGAGATAGGGAACGCAGAAAAGGAATGGCATTTGGTGGGAGGGAGATGGCGGGCACTGTAATCAGGGGGCCCATGAAGTTGAATGTATTATACAAAAGCTATTGTCTTTTAATAGCAAAGTTACAGGAATAGAACAGAAGATACATGACATTAAAAATGTACTTGCAGGCTGGGCGTGGTGGCGCATACCTGTAATCCCAGCACTTTGGGAGGCCGAGGCAGGAGGATCACTTGAGCCCAGGAGTTTGAGACCAACTTGAGCAACATAGTGAGACCCTATCTCTAAAAAACAATAAATAAATTGGCTGTATGTGGTTGCATGTGACTATAGTCCCAGCTACTCTGGAGACTGAGGTGGGAGGATCATTTGAGCTGAGGAGGTCAAGGGTGCAGTGACACATGATACTGTCACTGCACTCCACCCTGAGTGACAGAGACCCTGCCTCAAAAGGAAAAAAAATACTTGCATATAGGAAAATTCAGAAAAGTATAGTTAATGGGTAGAATCTGCTGTGTGATAAGAATGCTACTAACACTGTTTAGTTGCTGTCAATAAGAAATTGTATTTTAAAAAATCCATTGTCCAGAAGATATGAACAGGTTTGTTTATAATTGTTATAGAATTGAAGTGCTGAAACTTGTTCACTGAAACATTTTGACTTGTATTAATGCTTTACATCTCTACATTTATATTAAAAATTCACACAAAAGGCCGGGCAAGGTGGCTCACGCCTGTAATCCCAGCACTTTGGAAGGCTGAGGTGGGCGGATCACAAGGTCAGGAGATCGGAGATTGAGACCATCCTGGCTAACACAGTGAAACTCCATCTCTACTAAAAAATACAAAAAATTAGCTGGGCATGGTGGTGGGCACCTGTAGTCCCAGCTACTTGGGAGGCTGAGGAATGGTATGAACCCAGGAGGTGGAGCTTGTAGTGAGCTGAGATCGCGCCACTGCACTCTAGCCTGGTGACAGAGTGAGACTCCATCTAAAAAAAAAAAAAAAAAAAAAGAATTCACACAAAAAATGAAAATGGTGGAAAAACTGCAATACCTGATTTCTGTCCCCTATTTTTTCTACTCATGGTGATATACTTAGGTATTCCTTTTTTTTTTTGAGACAGGGTCTTGTGCTGTCACCCAGACTGGAGTGCAGTGGTGCTATCTTGGCTCACCTCCTTACTTACCTCCATTCTCCTTCAGCTGGAGCTTGGTGAGCTAACACTGCACTTAGAGAGCAATGGTAGTCTTTAATTCCTTTTAAAATCAGAAGAAAAATAATACATAGTAATCTAGCCTGATTATACTATTATATTTATCTTTATACCAACGCAGTCTTTTTTGTTTTTGTTTTTTCTTTTTTTTCATAGGGAGTCTTGCTCTGTCGCTCAGAATGGAGTGCGGTGGCGTGATCTTGGTGCACTGCAACCTCCGCCTCCCAGGTTCAGCCTGTTCTCCTGCCTCAGCCTCCTGAGTAGCTGGGATTACAGGCACCCGCCACCACGCCTGGCAAATTTTTGTATTTTTAGTAGAGACACGGTTTTACCATGTTGGCCAGGCTGGTCTTGAACTCTTGACCTTGAGTGATCTGCCTGCCTTGGCCTCCCAAAATGCTGGTATTACAGGCGTGAGCCGCTGCATCTGGCCTTTTTTTTTTTTTTTAATGGAGGAAGGAGCCCCAAAGGCAAAAGTGCCTGGGGCTCACAAGAGTCATAGTGTAGCCTTGGAGATGAGGACTTTAGCCTTAGACATGATGATTTTGAAGTCTCTACAGGAGATCTAGGTCTGCAGTCGTTTGCAAATGTGGATGTGGAGTAAGGTATAACTAGAAATATATCTGGGACTCATTAGCATAGATATATTTTATACCTGGTAAATGGATTGGTGAATGTGTAGTCAGAAGATCTGAGGGCTGAACCCTGAACCCTGGGGAGCACTGACTTTGTTTTTTTTTTTCTGAGACAGGGTCTCACTGTGTCGCCCAGGCTGGAATGCAGTGGTGCGATCACGGGTCATTGCAGCCTCAATCTCAGGCTTGGGTATTGCTGCCACCTCAGCCTCTGGAGTAGCTAGGACCACAGACATGTGCCACCACACCTGGCTAGTTTTTAAATGATATGTAGAGACCAGGTCGCACTGTGTTGCCCAGGCAGGTTTCAAACTCCTGGGTTCTAGCAATCCTCCTGTCTTGGCCTCCCAGAGTGCTGGGATTACAGATGTGTGTCACTGCAGCTGGTTGGGAGCACTGAGCTCTGGGAGTGGGGTGAGGGTTAAAAGGCAGAGGAAAAAGAGCTCGTTAGGGGACTAAAGATGAGATCCCAGAAAGGTGGAGAGTAGTGTCATGGAAGTCAAAGGCAGAAAATATTTGAGAAAGAGTGGCCAGCTTCGTCAAGTAAGATACATGTCCATTGGAATTAGGGTCATGTAGGCCATTCGTGATCTTGGCCAGAGTGGAAGGGGCAGAAGACAGGAAGAGTGGGAGGAAAGAAGGGGAGCTATATAAACTTAGTAGAAGTTTGCCTGTGGAGGGGAGGAGATAAGGAATCAAATGAATATTTGTTTTTAAGATAGGAGATAATTAAGTCCATTTTAAATACTGGTAAGAGCTATTAGAGAGGGAGAGGCTGAGATACAAGAGTGATCAGTCATAACAGAGTGATTCTCTGCAGAAATGGGAAGCTTTAGCCTTGGTGGGGAGGAGGGATGCTGTCATCTATCAGAAGGAAAGATTGATATGAATTATCAGTAACCAAATGAACAGAGAATGAGAGCATGCTCCTTCCCTGCCCCCTCCTATAAAGACTGGTGAGTCACCAGACCAGATCCCTGAAGGTTGGCCATTCTTTTTTTTTAAAAATTATTTATTTATTTTTAAATTTTTTTTGAGACAGGGTCTTGCTCTATGGCCCAGACTGGAGTACAGTGGCGCGATCTTGGCTCACTGCAACCTCCGCCTCCCAGGTTCAAGTGATTCTTGTGCCTCAACCCCCCAAGTAGCTGGGATTATAGGTGCCCGCCACCATGCCCAGCTCAGTTTTTTGTATTTTTAGTAGAGAGGGGGTTTCACCATGTTGGCAAGGCAGGTCTCGAACTCCTGACCTCAAGTGACCTGCCTGCCTTGACCTCCCAAAGTGCTGGAATTACAGGCGTGCACTGTGCCTGGCCAGCCATTCCATTTTGCAGGCTGAGCCCTCAGATGTTTTTGGCCAGGGGTCTCCACATTCTTCCTTGCCAGTTATGCAAGCCTGTAGTTCTCCCTGCAGAACCTATGGTTCCTGTGTTCTATTGAAAGTCTTTTTAAATTTGGAGCATACATTCTTGGATACTCAGAGCCTCAAATCTAGCCTTCTATACTGATAATTTTGAAAATATTTCTGTTTTAGAATTGATGCCATATTAAAAAGAAAATTAGGGTCCATCTCCTTTTCCTCTCATTTGATTTAAGAGTAGCTTTTTTGGCCGGGTGCGGTGGCTCAAGTCTGTAATCCCAGCACTTTGGGAGGCCGAGACGGGCGGATCACAAGGTCAGGAGATCGAGACCATCCTGGCTAACATGGTGAAACTCCGTCTCTACTAAAAAACATACAAAAAACTAGCCGGGTGAGGTGGCGGGCCCCTGTAGTCCCGGCTACTTGGGAGGCTGAGGCAGGAGAATGGCGTAAACCCGGGAGGCGGAGCTTGCAGTGAGCTGGGATCCGGCCACTGCACTCCAGCCTGGGCGACAGAGCGAGACTCCGTCTCAAAAAAAAAAAAGAGTAGCTTTTTTTTTTTTTCCTTTGAGGCAGGTCTTGCTGTCACCCAGGCTGGAGTGCAATGGTGTAATCATAGCTCACTGCAGCCTTGAACTCCTAGGCTCAAGTGATCTTCCCGCCTCGGCCTTCCGAGTAGCTGGGACCATGTGCCACAGTACCTGGGTAATTTTTAAATTTTGTTTAGGGGGTGTGTCGGGCGGGGTCTCACTGCGTTGCCTTAGACTGGTCTCAAAATCCTGGACTTAAGCGGTCCTCCCACCTCAGCCTCCCAAAGCACTGGGGTTATAAGCATGAGCCACTGCACTGGCCAAGGGTCCTTTTTGTTAGCATCTTTCATAATAATTATCATTGCTGTTCATAGTTACAGTCATGCTAATTAAAAATAGTAAAGGCTGGGCATGATGGCTCATGCCTATAATCCCAGCACTTTGGGAGGCCGAGGTGAGAAGATCCCTTGAGCCAGGACTTAGAGACTGCAGTGAGGTATGATCACCACTGCTGTACTCCAGCCTGGGCGACAAAGTGAGACCCTGTCTGTTTTGGAAAAAAAAAAAAAGAGTCAATAAAGGATTTTATTCACATGCAAAGAAGTTTGCAAATAAACAAAAGCATTTGAGTTTTTTGCCAATTTTGCCCTTATGTTATGTTACTTAGTGTGATATTGTCATAGTGTGATATTGTCATGTTATTTAGTGTGATAAGGAAGTTCATTTCTACATACTCGTTTTCTGTCTTCTAATATCACAAAAAAAAATTCATTACTTTTTTTTTATTGAAAGTACATTTGAGGCCAGTTGCGATGGCTCATTCCTATAATCCCAGTACTTTGGGGGGCCAAGGTGGACGGATCACTTGAGGTCAGGAGTTCAAGACTAGCCTGGCCAACATGGTGAAACCTTGTCTCTACTAAAAATACCAAAATTAGTGAGGTGTAGTGGCGTGCGCCTGTAGTCCCAGCTACTTGGGAGGCTGAGGCAGGAGAATTGCTTGAACCCGGGAGGCAGAGGTTGCAGTGAGCTGAGATTGCACCATTGCACTCTAACTGGGCGACAGAGTGAGACTCCGTCTCCAAAAAAAAAAAAAAAAACCCAAAAAACAAATAAAGTACATTTGAGTTTCTAGACATTTATGATGTGTGAAGAAATGAGTCAGAAAACAAAGGTAAAAATATCAGGGCAGGCTTGCTTTTTTTTCCTACTAGACTATGTTTTTTGCTAGAAGGGACATTTTTTCATTACTGCTTTTTCCACTAATATATTCCCATTAAAACTACCTTCAGAGTCTCTGCTCTTTATTTCTCTTTGATCTCTTGGGTTCCAGCTCTGGTTTTGTTGAGGTTCATAGGCTATCACAGTTCCACAAAGGGCTCAGGTGTGTGTGGACCAGAACTTCCATGGGAGCTGTCAGAGGTAGTTCAGTGTTAATTTTTCTGCCTTCTCTACTCCTGCCCCAGCCCCATAGCCCATGGAATAATGCTGGTTCAAGGCAGAAGTGCTTGTAGAGAGGCTTCTTGCCCTTAGGTGGAGGAGTCAACAGTGCTACCTCTCTAGGACCCACATGTCTACCTGCTGTCACCCTTGTCCCACTTGCTTTTTCTTAGTGTTGGGCTTAGCTTCTCTCTCATGTCCCTTTCTCATGTTCCTTCTCTTGTGCTTTACATGGCAGGAAGCTGCTGGGTCTGGGCTGATCTGTATGGCTGTACTCAGACTGGGTGAGAGGCCACATTGCCTACTGAGTACAAGTAAGGACCCTAGAATCGGGAAAGTCCTGCGTTTATAATGGCTTTGTGATTTGAGAAAGTGACTTAATCTCCCTGAGCTTCAGTTTGCTCATCTGTAAAATGGGAACACCAGTAATATATGGACCTCATACAGCTGTTGGGATTAAATGGTAACATGAATGCAAGAGGCTTAGCTCTGTGTCTAGCATACATTGGTAGCCATCATTATTTTTATTTATATTTTTAAATATATATTTTAAAAATAGAGATAGGGGTCTTGCTATATTGCCCAGGCTGGTCTCAAACTCCCAGACCTAAGTGATCCTCCTGCCTTGGCTTCCCAAAGTGTTAGGATTACAGGTGTGAGCCACCATGCTCGGCCTGGTGTTGTTAATATTATTTTATTAATACTATGGCTCCCATTTCTCCTACTATCACTACTCTTTGATGAGCTGTTTAGTTCCCAAGGAGGCTGATGTGAGTATCAGATATATTAGGCAGAACTGATGTGGCCAAAAAAAAAAAAAGAATTGTGAGGTATGTGAGGTATGCTTGGGAAGGTGTAGCCCTATATGACAGTGGTTAAACCCAGACATTGGAATTCTCTGTTATTACTCGGGTTGGCTAAGTCTGTGGTAGTTGCTTTCCAAGGTGCTATACCCTAGGGAAGAGGTAGGTATGCTCACTGGCATCTTTAATGAGTGAATGGTTTCATGGGTTCTAAGCCTCATGGTTGACTGAGGCTGGGCCCTTCTGCTATCCCTGGATACTTGTAGAACCTTACATAAAGCCTCGAAGATGGACGCTGTTGTACCAAACCTAATGTGAAGCATATCATGATATTGTCTCGTAACATCTCCAATCAGTCCTGAATCCCTGTTTCTCCTTTCTTTTTAGGAAGCATTTATTCGAAGCATTTTGTCAAAGCCTTTCAAAGTCCCCATTCCAAATTATCAAGGTAAAATGGAGGTTTTTCTATTTTTGAAATCAGTCATATGTATGTGTGCCTGAATAAATTAAAAACCTGCTTTTGTAAATACAAGCTTAGCTGGGAATTGAAGGTGCCAGTCCAGCAGTGGCTGTGTTTGGGGTGACCCTCCTGAGGCCTGCATGAAAACTGTGTTAGCCTCAGTAAGGGCTGCCAAGACTAACTGCCCCTCATCTTCTTGGTAGAGGTGTGCTCAGAAAGTTCCTGGTGTGCCAAGATGGCTGATGGACCTGGGCTTCATTCAATCCAAGTGCATTCAGTAGCATCTCTTTTATGAGGCTGACTGTGTGGGAGGCCTAAATTCTGTAAGGTTTTTTCCCTGTCTCATATAGGGTACAGCATGATGCTAAAACCGGGGGTTGGAGGAGTAGGGAGGCCAGCTTTCTCTCTCTCTCTCTCTTTTTTTTTCTTTAAAATTTAATAGAGATAGGATTTCACTATGTTGACCAGGCTGATCTCGAACTCCTGGGCTCAAGCGATCCTCCCACCTCGACCTCTCAAAAAGTGTTGGGACTACAGGCTTGAGACACTATGCTTGGCTGTGGCCAGCTCTCAGGAGCTCTCAGAAAGCTCTGTGAAAGCCCCATTTAGAATTTCAGGCCTTCCCAGGATTGTGTTGAGTTGAAATGAACCAGACCTGGCACCTCAGAAGTTTGTAGTGGAATGGGAGAAATAAAACAGGAAAAGCTCTGATTCAAAGCAGAATAATTCTGGGGACTGGGTGTGGTGGCTCACGCCTGTAATACCAGCACTTTGGGAGGCCAAGGCGGGCAGATCACCTGAGGTCAGGAGTTCAAGACCAGCCTGGACAACATGGTGAAACCCTGTCTCTACTAAAAAAATACAAAAATTAGCCAGATGTGGTGACAGGAGCCTATAATCCCAGCTTCTTGGGAGGCTAAGGCAGGAGAATTGCTTGAACCCAGGAGGCAGAGGTGGCAGTGAGCCAAGATTGTGCCATTGCACTCTAGCCTGGGCAATAGAGTGAGACTCCATCTCTAAAAAAAGCAGAATGGGATAGTGGTCATGTAGAGATGCCCAAACTGAGTTTGGAGGCATTCTCAGAGAGAGAGGGTCATATGCGAGCTCAAGAAATGTTATGTGAAGGACAAGTATTTGAGTTGGTCTTGCTGGAGCTCCTAAACATAGGTTCAGGTGATGGAATGATTATTGGTTTGTAGGTCCTCTGGGCTCTCGGGCATTGGGCCTGAAAAGGGCTGGGGTCCGCCGGGCCCTCCATGACCCCCTGGAAAAAGATGCCTTGGTTCTGTATGAGCCTCCCCCGCTGAGCGCCCATGACCAGCTGAAGCTTGACAAGTATGTGCACTGGTATTTTGTAAGCAGTTCTGGTCCTCTGTACATGCATGCATACTTGGGAGGGTAGAGGGTATTTTGGTGTGATTTCTCTTTAGGATTGGCATGTGTTTTCAGAGAGTAGATGATTGGGGAAGGAGACTGCCTGGGGAAGAGCCTGTGGTCATGTCCAGTGAGTAGGCATTCCTCATCCCCTCCTGCCTTCCCAGGATGCTCACTCAGGAGGAGGGGTGATTGAGGTGATGACATAGGGAACCCATTCCTCTCTGAGCTAACTTTCTAACTCCTAAAATAGGAATTTGCTATGGTTTTATGACTTATCAGCCAAGAAGGTCTTCTCTTAGGCAGCTGCCTCTGTTGCCTCTGGATCAGCAGGACACAGCTTCCTGAGGGTGCTCCCTTGCCCATGTCTGAGCACACTGTTTTCTTTGCTGTGTTTTCTCAGGGAGAAACTCCCTGTCCATGTGGTTGTTGACCCTATTCTCAGTAAGGTTTTGCGGCCTCATCAGAGAGAGGTAAATGAGGGTGAGGGGAATGAGGTGTGGGCTAGGGGCTGAGCCTGGGAGACTACCATCCCTGTGACAGCAGCAGCGTAGGTGCCAAAGTGGACTGAAGGCTGTTATTCTCTAGGGAGTGAAATTCCTGTGGGAGTGTGTCACCAGTCGGCGCATCCCTGGCAGCCATGGCTGCATCATGGCTGATGAGATGGGCCTGGGAAAGACGCTGCAGTGCATCACATTGATGTGGACACTTTTGCGTCAGAGTCCAGAGTGCAAGCCAGAAATTGACAAGGCAATGGTGGTGTCGCCTTCCAGCCTGGTGAAGAACTGGTATAATGAGGTTGGGAAATGGCTTGGAGGGAGGATCCAACCTCTGGCCATCGATGGAGGATCTAAGGATGAAATAGACCAAAAACTGGGTATGGAGCCTTAACAAAGATGGCTGCACTCTCCTGCATAGCCTGCTGCTTTCTTATGTGTATGCTCACTTATGGCCAGGGGGGAGGGCAATGCAGGGGTAGCAGAAAAGAGAATTTCCATTGAAAATAGTTGAAGTGGAGTCAGTTGTTTCCAGGCTAAATTAAAAAACTGTCGAGTTGGTTTGTTTTTTTTTTTTAAAGATTCTGAATTGTTCCCTTGACACCTTTTCTGTTGTAGAAGGATTCATGAACCAGCGTGGAGCCAGAGTGCCTTCTCCCATCCTCATCATTTCGTATGAGACCTTCCGCCTTCATGTTGGAGTCCTCCAGAAAGGAAGTGTTGGTCTGGTCATATGTGATGAGGTACTTGACTCTCAGCAGTCTGGGTGGTAGGAGAAAATCTGTCAAAATCTCTTCACTGAGTATTGCCTTCCAAGGGCTGTGCTAGTCACTGGGGAATGCTGAAGACAGGATGCTGCCGTGGAGACAAGTGATAGGGAGAGCCTGTGATACCAAAATACAAGATACTGTCTGCCAAAAGAGGGCTTAAACAATGCTTAGAACTCCGAGGAGAGTGAGATGCTGGGGACTGATTGGCTTTGTTGTCTCCAGACAGTATCCCTGGACTAAAGAAGGACCTTGAAGGGTGGGTGGCAGTGTGTAGAGGATATAAACCAGAAAGTGTCTGAGAAAAGTCTTAACTTAGAGATTTATTTTGCCAAGGTTAAGGATGCTCTGGGGAAAAAGAGACACAAGCTACAGTAGGATCTGTAGCCTGTGCTTTTTCCAAAGAGGTTTTTGAGGACTTCAATATTTAAAGGGGGGCTGGGCACGATGATTCACGCCTATAATCCCAGCACTTTGGGAGGCTGAGGTGAGTGGATCACTTGAGCCCAGAAGTTTGGGACCAGCCTGGGCAACATGGCGAAACCCCACCTCTACCTAAAACAGATAAAAATATTAGTCAAGTGTGGTGGTGCACCTGTAGTCCCAGCTACTCGGGAGGCCGAGGTGGGAGAATCAGCTGAGCCCGGGAAGTGAGCTGAGATTGCGCCACTGCACTCCAGCTTGGATGATGGGGTGTGAAACCCTGTCTCAAAACACCCATATGGCCAGGCGTGGTGGCTCATGCCTGTTATCAGCACTTTGGGAGGCCAAGGTGGGTGGATCATGAGGTCAGGAGTTTGAGACCAGCCTGGCCAAGATGGTGAAACCCCGTCTCTACTAAAAATACAAAAATTAGCTGGGCATAGTGGCAGGCACCTGTAATCCCACCTACTCGGGAGGCTGAGGCAGAAGAATCTCTTGAACCCAGGAGGCGGAGGTTGCAGTGAGCCTAGATCATGCCACTGCACTCTAGCCTGGGTGACAGAGCAAGACTCCGTCTCAAAAAAACAAATTAAAAAAAACCAAAAAACACACATATACACAGACACACATGACCCTTTCTCAAAAAAAAAAAAAAAAAAAAAAACCACACACAAACACACATAAAGGGGCAAGAGCATCTGGAGGGAAAGAGAAGCCATCAGTTATGCATTCAGCTCAATAAATCTGCATTTTACATACAGTTAAGTAAATAAAGAGTAGAGGAAGAAGTCAAGTACACATTTGTCTGGGAGGGAGGATTTCTAGTCTTGTCTTTGTCTTCTACCTGTAAAAATGAGCTGTTTATTTACATTGTCAGGGTGAGGGAGGCCACCTGGGGAGAGGCATGGCCTTCTGTCTACTGCTATCTGTTTAGGAACAAAAGGAAAGACAGTTTTTTGCATGACTAGTTCCCAAGCTTAACTTTTCCCTTTGGCATAGTTTGGGGTCCTGAGATGTCATTTTCCTTCCACAGGGAACAGGTTCTAGAATTAGAGACTTTTATTCATATCCTGACTCTGCCACTTACCAGCAGTGTGACCTTCAATAAATTACTTTACTAGTTGAACCTCTGTTTCTACATCAGTAAAATGGGGTGATAATATCTGCCTCATAGGATTATTGTGAGGATTAAATGATATTATTAAGAAAAAGCTCTTATCGCAGTGCCTGGTATGTCATAAGACCTTGGCAAATGTAAGCTCTGGTGGTTATTCCAGGCGGGGGGTACTTGCAAGAACAAAAGCAGAGATAAGAAAGTCCATACACCTTGTAGTAGTAGTTTGTGTTGACTCCTTGTTCCTTCTCTCTGGGATTAAGGGAATATGGCCGTAGTTACTTCCTGGCCTTTTCCAGTATATGTGAATGGCAGGAGAGAGGCTAGTACTTAGGAAGCAGTGAGGGTGGCTGGGAGCTTCCGACTATAGAGAATTTTTCAGGACTTCCCAGTGGACTTGGCGACCCTGAGTCTATAGCCATTGTTTGCAACTTCTGGGGAGAGTTGAGCTCCTTTGTATACCCCTGAGGTTCTAGTGGAGAGGTGGCTGAAAGACTTGGCCCTATCTGTCAACCATTTGGCAGGCTAGGCTCAGCTCTGGGTACTGTAGATAAGGCCAGTTGTCTGAGGAACTTCAGAGAGGGGACAGGGGGAAAAAGCTTGCTTTTGGGTACCATGCTTTCTAGTTGTGAGCTATTTTCTGGTCAGTCATTGTCTGGCTGGTCTTCAGACTCCTAACTTCCTGGTAGGAGTAGGGAAGTTACCAGGTTGAGGTGAGGTACGCATGTTACTGCCCTGTGGTTCACTGGCATCTGCTTCATCACAGTGGAGGGGGACTATGCCAGGAGCCGGGTCCGAAGCATTGTGGGAGGGGAAGGCAGGCTGTAGCTGTTGAGCCTTTGAGGATTAGGGAGCATCTAAATTTTTTTCTACCTTTTTTTTTTTTTGAGACAAGGATCTTTGTTCTGTTGCCCAGATGGAGTGCAGTGATGTGATCTTGGCTCACCACAACCTCCACCTCCCAGGTTTAAGTGATTATCCTGCCTCAGCCACCTGAGTAGCTGATATTACAGGCGTGCACCACCACTCTGGCTAATTTTTGTATTTTTAGTAGAGATGGGGTTTCACCATGTTGGCCAGGCTGGTCTCGAACTCCTGGCCCCAAGTAATCTGTGACCTCGGCTTTCCAAAGTGCCGGGATTACAGGTTTGAGCCACTGTGCCCAGCCTTTTTCTTCTCCTTAGTGTTTTTTTCTTCCCCACTCTGTCCTGTTTTATGAGCTGACTCTGTGCAGGGCACAAGGGATGACGCTGCCTCTTATCACACTGCAGCCCCTTGGCTGTTTACCTTTCTACTTGTTTACCTTTTATTTTGTCGACTGTCAGGGATCTGAGAAACCGAAAGTCCTGAAAAGATAGTCATCTTACTCCAGGAGGGGAGAGGGTTTGTCCTGTTCAGACCCTGGATAGGGAAGGTGCCATGCTTTCATGTTCTCAGCTCCCACAGCGTCTTCCTCCCAGCTAACGCATTTCTCTGGAACACAGTTTTTCATAATAACTTCTATGTACAAAATCTTTGATCCTCAATCAAAAGACATGGAATCAGCTCTGGCTTTGCCACTTACAAGCGTGACTTTCCACAGATGAGACTGCTCTGAGATTGTTTCTTCATCTGTAGAGTGGGTGACACAGGGGCTACTTGAAAGGGATATGATCCAGATCAAGAGAAAGGATATTTGGGAGCACTTTGTACAAGTGTATAAATAGCAGCGGGATTGACCTCATCATCATCTCAGTCTTAAAGATTAGGAGACAAACTCAGGGAAGTGCATGCTGACTTGCCCAGGTTCACCCAGCGAGTACATAGTAAGCTGGAATGTGAATGCAGGTGTGAGATTCCAAGTCATGGCTCTTTTTCCTGTCGCCCTCAGCCTTGGATGCTTGGTGCAGAAAGAAGCTTGCCTTGGGTATGGAAGGGTTGTCCCTGTGCTCCTCATCGAGACCCATGTGGATCCTTAGTGACTGATCCAATAGGGAACTGGGGTTGGCTTTCTCTTTTGCAGAGACAGGATAGTGTGGTAGCCCATTTCATTTGCTGGGTCATTCATTAAGTGCCTTTTGTGTGACAGGCCCTGGAGATCTCACAGTGCTGTCCCTCAGGGAGCTTCAGTTTAGAAGATCTAATGGGTGGTGCTCATTTCCCCTGGACCTGTTGGATGATTTCCTCTGACTTTCAAGTCTCATTTCCCTCTTCAGTTCAGAAGTCTAAACGTTTTTTTAGGGCTAGTACTTGGAGCCTCTAATAATTTTTTTTTTTTTAATTAAATTTCTAGGCCAAACACTGGCTCACACCTGTAATCCCAGGACTTTAGAAGGCTGAGGTGGGCGGATCACTTGAGGTCAGGATTTCAAGACTAGCCTGGCCAACATGGTGAAACCCTGTTTCTACTAAAAATACAAAAGTTAGCCCGGCATAGTGGCACATGCCTGTAATACAAGCTACTCAGGAAGCTGAGGCGCAAGAATTGCTTAAACTGGGGAGGCAGGCACATGCCACCACACCCAGCTAATTTTTGTATTTTTAGTAGAGACAGGGTTTCACCATGTTGGCCAGGCTGAACTTGAACTCCTGACCTCAGGTGATCCACCTGCCTCCGCTTCCCAAAGTGCTAGGATTACAGGCATGAGCCACCATGTCCTGCTGGTTTATTTAATCTTTAATAGCAACATTGGTCATTATTTCATTCTTTCCTTCAACTAACATTCATTGAGCTTTGTCCTATACACTGAAATTATACAGGTGAATCTGACATAGTCTCTGCCTTAAGAAATCCTGGTCTCTGCCTAGTTGAGAAGATAAAGTACAGGAGGGTGATTAGCACTCTAGTACATATATTATGGATGAGGGCAGAGTGGTACAGTGTCCAGACTCTGAGTCATACAGGTCCTGAGTTCAAATTCCAGCTCTGCTACTTTCTACTGGCATGATTTTGGATAACTGTTTACCTCTCTAAATCTTAGTTTCTTCATCTCTAAAATGGATAATACAATTTCCATTCGTGTGGATTACAGAACAGAATACAGGTAAATTTTTTAGTTAGTACCATGCCTACCACATTAAACAGGTTCACTAAATAGTAGCAGCCATTATGTACATAGTGCCACAGGAGCACAGAGGTGAGAGAGACAAGCAGCCTGGAGTCACTGAGGAAGGCTTTGCATAGGAGGTGACATCTGAGGAACTTGCCTGTGGAAAAGAGCTCTAGGCAGAGAGGTGGCATGGGCAAAGAGACATAAGGAAATCCAGCATTAGGAGTGATGAAGAGGTCAGGCTTCCTGGACTGTGACAAGCTTGGAGAGTGTCATAGAAGTTCACTGGGGTCTCATTGAGAAGGGCTTTGAATGCTAAGCTAGTGAGCTTAAAGAGCTTGGACTTGATGCTATAGATGGGAGAGTCAGTGAAGGGTCTGTTTTTTTTGTTTGTTTGTTTTTTTTGAGACGGAGTCTCGCTCTGTCGCCCAGGCTGGAGTGCAGTGGCGTGATCTCGGCTCACTGCAAGCTCCGCCTCCCGGGTTCCCGCCATTCTCCTGCCTCAGCCTCCCGAGTAGCTGGGACTACAGGCGCCCGCCACTGTGCCTGGCTAGGTTTTTGTATTTTTAGTAGAGACGGGGTTTCACTGTGGTCTCGATCTCCTGACCTTGTGATCCACCCGCCTCGGCCTCCCAAAGTGCTGGGATTACAGGCGTGAGCCACCGCGCCCAGCTGGGTCTGTGTTTAATTGCCTTGTCAAAGCCTGACTCAAGGGAGCAACACTGATTGCTGATTCTTGGTTGAGTGGTTGAGTTTTGTGCGCCTTACCCAGTGTGGGGCTGGATATAGAAAAGGTACCGGCCTGATCTTGCCCATGTAGCTCTTGGAGAAAGAGGGAAGGTGGTCCTTTATGATTTTCTTGAAAAAGGCTTAAAAGAAGTAGTAGAGGTGTGGAGAGAATGGGAGGACAGGACAGGGAGAATAGGGATTGGGGAAGAGATGTAAAGGGAAGCAGAGGGAAGCTCTGTGGCTCTACTAGCTGTGTGGATTCTGGTGGGACATGGAGCCTGGGCCAAGTCCCTTTAACACTGATGGCCCAGACAAGGCCCGGAGTCTAATACAGAAGGCGTCTGGCTCAGAAGGTTCTGAGTTGGGTAGGCTGATATAGAGGGAGGACTCCCTGAAAGCATGGGTTTGTCATATGGCCACATGATCTCTGAAGAGTATAGGTAGGCTGCCAAGGCTCTGGAGGTGGGGCAGGGAAAGGGATGGAAAGGAACAGAGGGAATCTCTGCTTTATGGGTATAGCGCTGGTCTGGAAACGAGAGGTCTGTCTTTTGAGCCTAACATTCTCCATAGTCAAGTGGGTAAACCCTCTCTTATGCTGCCCCCTGCCTAGTTCCCAAGGCCCTAGAACCTGTAATGTTTTTGTTTTTTGTTGAGACAGTTCCTCGCTATGTCACCCAGGTTGTAGTGCACTCATGGCTCACTGAAGCTTCGACCTCCCAGACTCAAGCGATCCTCCCACCTCAGCCTCCCAAGTAGCTGGGGCTATGGGTGTAAGCTGCTATGTCCAGCTCATTTTTGTACGTTTTGTAGAGATGGGGTTTCACCATGTTGGCCAGGCTGGTCTGGAATTCCTGGGCTCAAGTGATCTGCCTGCCTCGGCCTCCCAAAGTGCTGGGATTACAGGCGTGAGCCTCTGCACCTGGCCCGGAATGTTTTCGAGTGCTCTTTTCCTGTCTATACGAGACTTTGCTACCGTATACAGAATGCCACGTTGCACTCTGAATAAGGATTCTTTTGTAGGGACACAGGCTCAAGAACTCTGAGAATCAGACTTACCAAGCCCTGGACAGCTTGAATACCAGCCGGCGGGTGCTCATCTCCGGAACTCCCATCCAGAATGATCTGCTTGAGTATTTCAGCTTGGTACATTTTGTTAATTCCGGCATCCTAGGTAAGAATCTAGCCTTGTTTGCCACACCAGAGAGGAGCCCTGCCTAGTCTTTGGGAGTATAACTCCAGCTGAGGAGAGAAAGAAGAGAATGCTAGTTATATGTGGGTCACTAGGCACTCTTGTAGGAAGGCTTCTCTTGTCAGGGAGTAGCAAAGCCATTGGGAGGCCTTGGATCTGCTGAGCAATTCAGCAAAGCCCATGTTGGCCATTTTTCCATTGCAGAGGTGGCAGGGGCTATACAGGGTGTGGTGTTATGACGAGCTGAGGGTGGAATTATTATTTTTGCTTCTCACATCCTAGCTCCCTTACAAGAACTTTGGCCTCAGAGCAAGCTCTGTGTTGGGCAGATGTGTGTTTTTTAAAAATCATTTTAACCATTTTTAAGTGTAACAATTCAGTGGTATTAAGTACATTCATGTTGTGCAACTATCACCATCATCCATCTTCAGATTTTTTTTTTTCTATTTGCTAAACTGAAAATCTACCCAATAACTCCTCTCCCCTTCCCTCCCAGTGCTTTGAGAGGCTGGGGTGGGAAGATCACTTGAGGCCAGTTCACGACCAGCCTGGGCAACATAGTGAGATCTCGTCTCTACAATATAAGAAAATTAGCTGGGTGTGGTGGTGTGTGCTGCTGGTCCTAGCTACTTAGGAGGCTGTGATCATGCCATTGCACTCTAGCCTGGGCAACAAAGCAAGGCCCTGTCTCTAAAATAATAATAATAATAATAAAAACTCCTCATTCCTCCCTCCCCTAATCCCTGGCAACCACATATATATTTGTGAAAGGGTGTGTTAGTACCATCCCAACTTGCCAGTGCTCAAGAATAAGCAGAGAACCTGCTGAGTGGCAAGATTATGACCAAGTGAACACATTTGTGTAACCACCATCAGATTAATTACTAACACTCACTTGGCAGCCCCTTTTCTAATCACTGTCCTCTCCTTTCACCCCAGCAGTAAACTCCTTCTTGACACTATAGGTTGGTTTTGCCTATTTTTGAATTTATATAAATGAAATCATATAGTATGTTTTCCTTTATATCTGGTTTCTTTTGTTCAACATTATGTTTATAAAGTTTATCCACATTATGTGTAGCAGTAGTTCGTTCATTTTCATAATTGCATACTATTCCATGTTATGAATACACTAGAATTTATTCTACTGGTTTGGTTTTGTTTGTTGAGACAGAGTCTCTGTTGCCCAGGCTGGAGTACAGTGTTGCAATCATAGCTCACTGCACCCTCAACTTCTGGGCTCAAGCAATCCTCCCACCTCAGCTTCCTGAGTAGCTGGGACTACAGGCACATGCCACCACCACTGGCTAACTTTTAAATTTTTTATAGAGATGGGGTCTCACTATGTTGCTCAGGCTGGTCTTGAATTCCTGGGTTCAAATGATTCTCTTGCATCAGCCTCTCAAACTGCTGGAATTACAGGCATGAGCCCCTATGCCTGGCTTCCAACTTTTTCTGTTTGGATATCTGGTTCACCCTGCATCATATATTGAAAAGACCATTCTTTCCCCCATTGCTTTGCAGGGCTACCTTCTTCATAAATCAAATGTTCATATATGTGTTGCTCCATTTATGGACTCTATTCTGTTCCTCTGGTCTGTTTGTCTCCTTGTGCCAGTACTTCTCTGCTTTATTTACTGTGGCCTAATAAGTCTTGATATTCATTAGTGTGAATATTCTATCTATAGTCTTCTTTTTTATTAAATTTTGACACGGGGTCTTGCTTTGTCACCCAGGCTGGAATGCAGTGGTGAGATCATGGCTCACTGCAGCCTTAACTTCCGGGCTCTAGTGATCCTCCCACCTCAGCCTCCTGAGTAGCTGGGACAACAGACACACACCATCATGCCTGGCTAATTTTTGTATTTTGGGTAGAGGTGGGGTTTTGCCATGTTGTCCAGGCTGGTCTTGAACTCTTGAGCTCAAGCAATCTGCTCAGCCTCCAACTATATTCTTACTCCTTAACATTGTCCTAGATATTCTTGGCCCTTTGCATTCCCATGTAAATTTCAGAATCAACTTGTCAATTTATACCCCTACTGCCTGCCATACCCACCAAAATAACTCTAACTGGATTTTAACTGGGCTGTATTGAAACATAGATAAATTCTGAAACATCTTTCATTTTTATAATAAGGAACCTTCCAATATATTAATATGCTCTCTCAACTTATTTAGGTCATCTTTAATTTTTCTCAATGTGGCCAGGTGCGACGGCTCACAACTGTAATCCCAGCACTTTGGGAGGCCAAGGCGGGAGGGTACCTGGAGCCCAGGAGTTCAAGACCAGCCTGGGCAACATGGCAAAATTCCATCTCTACAAAAAAATACAAAAGTTAGCTGAGTGTGGTGGCATGCGCCTATAGTCCCAGCTTCTTGGGAGGCTGAGGCTGTGGTGAGCCATGATTGCCCCATTGCATTCCAGCCTGGGTGACAGGGAGAGAACCTGTCTCAAAAAAAAAAAAAAAAAAAAAAAAAAATTGGCTGGGCACAGTGGCTCACGCCTGTAATCCCAGCACTTTGGGAGGCTGAGGCGGGCGGATCACGAGATCAGGAGTTCAAGACCAGCCTGACCAACATGGTGAAACCCCATCTCTACTAGAAATACAAAAATTAGCCAGGCACGGAGGTGGGTGCCTGTAATCCCAACTACTCGGGAGGCTGAGGCAGGAGAATTGCCTGAACCCAGGAGGCAGAGGTTGCAGTGAGCCGAGATTGTGCCACTGCACTCCAGCCTGGGTGACAGAGCAAGACTCCAATTTAGGGGAAAAAAAAAAAAAAAAAATCCACTCTGGCCATGTTTGTCTTTTTAGTGGACTATTCAGTCCATTTACGTTTACTCTAAGTAATTATATATTTGGATTTTCACCTATCATCTCACTATTTGGCCTTTCAGGTCTTCACTGCTTTGATACCTCTCTGATCTGTTAAACAGAAATTGGCCTATATTTTGTTTAGCCTTGTTCTTGGTAGGAAGGCTGTTTTGTGAGAAGGTAGTCTGCCATCACTAGCTGTGGGAAAATCATTCCTTTTCCACATTCTTCTGTTTTCCTTCTCTCCTGTTTTTAGGGACTGCCCATGAATTCAAGAAGCATTTTGAATTGCCAATTTTGAAGGGTCGAGATGCTGCTGCTAGTGAGGCAGACAGGAAGCTAGGAGAAGAGCGGCTGAGGGAGCTCACCAGTATTGTGAATAGGTAATGATCTCAACCAAAGTCATTAGAATTGCCTCCCAAACCATCCATGGCCAGTCCTTTGGGGGCTTTGCCTGTCTAGAGCCCTCAAAGGCTAAGATTCTAGGAAGGGAGTGGGATCTGTGTCCTAACTACGGCCACTGAATAAACAAAGGAGTCTTGGAGGCGAAGTTCCTGCTTTCTTTCTAGCCTGGGCTCTGGTCTGGTTTTGGTCTGTTTATCAGCCTGCTGAGGAAGCTCTTCTCTGATGCTGCTGGACTTCTTGAGCAAAGTATACTTTGAAGCATTACTAGTATTTCCAAAGCTTTCTGTCAGTTTGTCTCAGACCTGAAGCATTAGGTTTCTCTTCCCAGGCCCCATAGTCATTCTGTGACAGGTAGGAGAAGATCTGAAAGGGGTTTGTAGCTCCCAGGCTAAGAGGACTTACTTTTTCATGGGACTTACATAACCCAGGGGGTAGGCACATTCTGGACTCCTTTGTCCAGAGGTGGTATGCACTTAATAGGTTACATTCTAAAGAGTCCTCCTGCCCTTCCCAACAACTGCCTGGCTACCTGGCTACCTCTCCCTACCAATTTTAGATGGCAGGCCGGGTGTGGTGGCTCATGCCTATAATCCCACCACTTTGGGAAGCTGAGGCAGGTGGATCACTTGAGGTAAGGAGTTCGAGACTAGCCTGGCCAACATGGGGAAATACAAAAATTAGCCGGGTGTGGTGGGGTGCACCTGTAGTCCCAGCTACTCTGGAGGGAGAGGCAGGAGAATCGCTTGAACCTGGGAGGCGGAGGTTGGAGTGAGCTGAGATGCGCCACTGCAACTCCAGCCTGGGTGACAGAGCAAGACTCCGTCTCAAAAAAAAAAAAAAAAAAAAAAAAATTAGATGGCAGGAAGAATTGGTGTTTTCTTAAGATCTGCTTCTTAGGTGCCTGATCCCTATCCTTCCTGGTCTTCCCAGGAGGTCTATGCTTAATTCCATTTAGCCATGTAGCAGCGGGCATTTGGACAAATGCAAGCGGAAACTCCCCTAAGGACTCAGTAATTTACAGCTTGCTTTTCCTGTTAGAGCTCCTGTCTCAATGGGAAGCCTCAGTCTTCTCTTGAAGACTAGGCAGCGTGTTGAAGGGGAAGAGAAAGTGCTGCCTGTCTAAGCTAGAATGTTTGGAAGGTCTCTGTTCCCATAACTGAGACCCTGATACAGATGTGTTTGACATAGGTCTGATGAGTCTCTGACACTTTTTTTTTTTTGAGACGGAGTCTTGCTCTTGTTGCCCAGGCTGGAGTGCGATGGGGTGATCTTGACTCACTGCAACCTCCACCCCCTGGGTTCAAGCAATTCTCCTGCCTCAGCCTCCTGAGTAGCTGGGTTTACAGGCGCCTGCCGCCACATTTGGTTAATTTTCATATTTTTAGTAGAGAAAGGGTTTCTCCATTTTGGCCAGGCTGGTCTCGAACTCCTGACCTCAGGTGATCCTCCGCCTCGGCTTCCCAAAGTGCTGGGATTACAGGTGTTAGCTACTGCGCCTGACCAGTCTCTGACATTTGATACTGTAAAAGAGGGCTAGTCTTGGTCCTTTGGGTGGTAGCTTTTATTCCCGTAGTTAGCATGGCAATTTTACCAGCCTCTTGCCTTTTTACCCTGTTTTCTCTAGATGCCTGATACGGAGGACTTCTGATATCCTTTCTAAATATCTGCCTGTGAAGATTGAGCAGGTCGTTTGTTGTAGGTACTGAACTCAACTGAAAGATCTGGAGTGAGTGGGTCAAAGCCTAGCTCCTGAAGCATGGCTGGACTCTCAAGGTGCTCTCAGAGGACAGGAGGGTGGTCTAGCTTTTTCCACTGACCCAGCTGCCTTTTTTAGGCTGACACCCCTTCAGACTGAGTTATACAAGAGGTTTCTGAGACAAGCCAAACCAGCAGAAGAATTGCGTGAGGGCAAGATGAGTGTGTCTTCCCTTTCTTCCATCACCTCGCTAAAGAAGCTTTGTAATCGTGAGTTGAGCTTGTGTCCTGGTGTCCTCTGTGAGAGTGAGCAAGGGAGGGTAGGTTCCTGTAGTGGCCCGGCAACCCTCACTAAAACTTGTCCAGAGTCATCCTCATAGAGGCCACATGTGATTCCAACCCTACCCAAAGCACGAACCCTGCATTGTGGACTCTGTTTACCAGACCCTTTGCTTTGGAAAATTGAACTCATCTTCTGTCCAGTCCATGCTTGATGACCTGGGATATGTCGACTGTGTTTGTGAGTGCTTGCATGTACACATGCTCATATACAATGTTGGGCAGGAGGAAAAATAACAAAGAAACCTTGCCTGCTCTGTTATAGCTCCCTTCTTGTTGGGAGAACACATTAGTGAGTGAGATTGTCCATCCATTGTCCCAGATGGCACCGACTGTATCCTGTTGGAATTTGGTAGGATGAAGATCAAGCAAGTCTGATATTGAGGAAGGCCTTCTGGGCTAGGCTTCTAGAGGGAGTTCTAGTGAACACTGTTCAGAAAACAAAGTAGCTGGGTTTTGTTTTGTTTTCTCCCAGATCCAGCTCTAATCCATGATAAGTGTGTGGAAGAGGAGGATGGCTTTGTGGGTGCCTTGGACCTCTTCCCTCCTGGTTATAGCTCAAAGGCCCTGGAGCCCCAGCTGTCAGGTGACCCTTTTCCTACCAGTATGTGGGCTTCTCTAGGAGGAGGGTGGGAGATTGTCTTTGTGCTAGGGCTGTCCTGTTTCAAGGCAGGATATCAAGAGTGCCTGGGCCATTGGGATAGCCAGTAGGGGATTGCTGGTTGCTGCTCTTCCCAGGTAAGATGCTGGTCCTGGATTACATTCTGGCGGTGACCCGAAGCTGTAGCAGTGACAAAGTAGTGCTGGTGTCAAATTACACCCAGACTTTGGATCTCTTTGAGAAGCTGTGCCGGGCCCGAAGGTAGGGAAGAGCCTAACCAGGATGCCAAAGGGGATGTACCCCTCCCCTACTGCCCCTCTAGTTCTGATTTGTGGATGTGGGCCAAGATCTGGGCACATAAATGCTTTCCCTAAAGATATCTTCCCTTATTGCTGTGATGGCCCCAGCTCTATCTCCAAGTAGAAGATCCCCTAGTCCTTCAGGTATGCCTTTAGGACAGAGTCTTGGCCTCTAGCTCCCTGCCCCTGCCTTTGGGAGCTTAGGGCCTCAAGCATGGTTATTTCAATCCCTTCAGTAGCTCTCACTCTGCTTTCTTGGGTCTTTTTAAAAAAGTTTTTATTTTTAAATTTTTTTTCCCCAATCACTGAAGCTCTATTTTCTTGGGTCTCAAATCCCCCTTCAGGTACTTATATGTCCGCCTGGATGGCACGATGTCCATTAAGAAGCGAGCCAAGGTTGTAGAACGCTTCAATAGTCCATCGGTAAATGCACATCCCCTGTCCCCACACCACCAATGCAGTATCATCAGAATTAAGGATTGATGGAGAAGCTATAAGGGGTTACCTTGATTTTTTTTTTCTTCTTCCCCTAGTGGATATGGTAGGATTTGGCTGGTTGGTGATGGCTGGGCTGGGAACTGACTTTGTGCGTTGAGAAATTGGCTGGTGAGCGGATAAACTGGTGGCTTTCACAATTGGTACTGAGTAGTATAGAGGCATGAGAGAGGAGCTGGTTGGGCTGAGCAGGATCCCAGTTTAGGCTATAAGAGGTTCCTTTTCTCCTGTTTCTTCTCTTTCCAGAGCCCTGACTTTGTCTTCATGCTGAGCAGCAAAGCTGGGGGCTGTGGCCTCAATCTTATTGGGGCTAACCGGCTGGTCATGTTTGACCCCGACTGGAACCCAGCCAATGATGAACAAGCCATGGCCCGAGTCTGGCGAGATGGTCAAAAGAAGACTTGCTATATCTACCGCCTGCTGTCTGTAAGGATGGTGATAGTAGTCATAGTGGGGGTGGGTTATGGAACGAGACCTTCAGGACCATCTTGTTTCTTAGTGCCTCTCTTTGGCCTTTCTGTCTCTAGCAGTAGCCAAGCTATGGGCCCAGAAGTGAGTCCTTTATTCTTCTGTTCTTCCTCCCCTTCTCTCCATCCCGTTCCCTCAAACCATTCTTACTGTGCCATCTGAACACTTGTTCAGTACATCCTTTTCACAGGACACCTGCTTCCCCCATACATGATTTCTGCTGTGTCACCAGCCTTGTAGTCTTCTCTCATCCCCTGTCCTATTTGCATTCTCCAAGTTATCAATTATCACCTTCAGACCATCCATCCCATAGTTCCTCTCTTGCAGCTTACGTCGTTGGACTTGACTACCCTCTTTTCTTCCTTGCTGCAGTCCTCTATCCTCTGCTATATTCCTACTTCCTAATTCATTGATGACTTTGGACACTAGCTCAGCCTTCATTTCTTTCCCAAAGCCAGCAATCATACTGGCTGACCTCAAGGACCATGCGGTTATCCAGCACTCTGGCCTTCATGTTTTCTTGACCTCATCTCAATCCCCCTTCATCTTAACTATTCCTAAGGTCACACTGTGGAACTTGTTAGAACCTAAAACCTTAATAATTGTCATTCTACTCTCACTTCTTGTCCTCCTAGCTTTCACATACCTGCTGTATCTGCTTCAGCCTAATGTTCCTGTAGCCTCTCCCCTTCCCACCCTCCCACTCATCTGGCTTGACTTCCTTGTTTATTTAGCCCAGTCTTCATTGTGCATCCTTTCAGCTACTCTTTTCCCAATACCCATTCCAGTTGGATTATTTGAGCTGTTTTCAGCTTCTACACCAGCTACATTGCATTTACAGGTTGGTACTACCACAAATTCATGTTCTCTTTTTGAGGTGGGCCATATCTCATTTCCTTCAACCATTTCAAGCATCTACCATTTCTCTCAAATTTCCTGCCTAACTCATCTTCTTTCTACTTACTCATCAGACTCCTTATACCACTGAACCTACCTTTAAATACACTACTGACTTCCTAATTGCCAAAACAGGAGACTATTGATTTTTCCTCTTTGTGTATCTCACACTGTGACTAATCATCCCTTTAAAAATGCTCTTCTAGGCTGGGTGCAGGAGGATCACTTGAGGCCAGGAGTTTGAGGCTATAGTGAGCTAGGATTGTGCCACTCTATCCTGGGTGACAGGATAAAAAAAAAAATTTTTTTATTTCCGTCACTTAATCTACATTTCCACTTAGATTTTTAATGAGCACTTTAGAAGTATCATGACTAAACTCATTCCCCTTCTGATTAATTGATTGATTTTGAGACAGTTTCTTTCTGTTGCCTAAGCTGGAGTACAGTGGCACGATCATGGCCCACTACAGCTTCAATCTCCCACCTCAACCCCCTGAAGTAGCTGGGGCTACAGGTGTGTGCCACCATACCCGGATAACTTTTTTCTTTATTTTTTGTAGAGAAGGGGTCCTGCTATGTTGCCTAGGCTGGTCTCGAACATCTGGACTCAAGCGATCCTCCCACCTTGGCCTTCCCAAGTGCTGGGATTAACAGCATGAGCCACCACACCTGGCGCCCTTTCTGAATGTTGTTCTTAATGGCTCCATTATCCACCCAACCCAAAACTTGGAATAATCTTATCGGACTATTCTTTTCTCCTAACAACCAGATTCCTACCAGTTTTCACTGATTTTTACCTTCTTGAAATTTCCTTAATCTAACCCTGCTCTCCAAGCCCTTCGGAGGTCATGGTCATCTGTCACTTGGATATTGTAGCAGCTTCCTAATTGTTTACTTCTGTCTTATCCCAACCCATTGTTCACATACTGCTTCCAGAAGGAACTTTCCAAAAATTCAGATTTTACTTTTCATTCCTTCGAAGACAAGATTAAGGCCTTCAGCATGGCATCCAAGGTTCTTTTTTTTTTTGAGATGGAGTCTTGCTCTTGTCGCCCAGGCTGGAGTGCAATGGCACAATCTCGGCTCACTGCAACCTCTGCCTCCTGGGTTCAAGCGATTCTCTTGCTTCTCCCGAGTAGCTGGGATTACAGGTGCCTACCACCACATGTGGCTAATTTTTGTATTTTTAGTAGAGAGGGGGTTTCGCCATGTTGGCCAGGCTGGTCTCGAACTCCTGACCTTGTGATCTGCCTGCCTCGGCCTCCCAAAGTGCTGGGATTACAGGCATGAGCCACCATGCCTGTCCCCAAGGTTCTTTAATGTGGCCTCTGCTGACTTCCCAGTCTCAGCTCTTACTATACTCCCACCAACCTCTAGTTAGCCTGAACTCCTCACAGTCCTCCAATAGGCCAGTAGTATTCCTTTGTTCTTATGCTGGGAATGCCTTTCTTTGTATCTTTTCTTACAAACCATCTATTCATTTTCAAGATTGAGCTCAAGGATAGAGTTTCAAGTTTTCAATACTGTTCTACTCTACCATCCGTATGGACTCCCAGTTATCCTGTACAGATTTCTGTCATTGTATCAACTCTTTAAATGTTTGTCTTTCTCACTATTCTAGGAGCTCAAGGATAGGGGATATATATGATTCTTCTTTGTATCCTAATGTCAGCACAGGGTCTGAAATAGAATAGATACCCAAATGATATTTATTGAATGAATTAGAGTTGGGCTTGGTATGGAAATCTGAAGCTGCAGCAGACAAACCTCAGTTCACCCTAAAGGGATTTAGCCAGGCCCCGGGACCCTTCATTAGTATGGAAAATAGCCTGGGTCTACATGACTATTCATGTCATGTTCTCAGGAGACAGACTGGGAAAATGGGCCTCAGCTGAGTAGAGATAATGCTCTGGGACTCATACTTTTTATTCATATCCCCTTCTCGGGTAGCTGTGTTTCACCCCTTTGGTTTTCCTGCTCCCTTTTTATGGGGATGGCTAAGCACTGTATCCGTTGACATTCCGCACCCGCTCTTCCCCAGGCAGGGACCATTGAGGAGAAGATCTTCCAGCGTCAGAGCCACAAGAAGGCACTGAGCAGCTGTGTGGTGGACGAGGAGCAGGATGTAGAGCGCCACTTCTCTCTGGGCGAGTTGAAGGAGCTGTTTATCCTGGATGAAGCTAGCCTCAGTGACACACATGACAGGTGGGGAAGTGCCCTAACCATTATCTCTAAGCTACCCACACAGCAGGGAGATGGGTTCCGTAGTGACTTCAGCTGTGCCTTCTTTCCCTAGGTTGCACTGCCGACGCTGTGTCAACAGCCGTCAGATCCGGCCACCCCCTGATGGTTCTGACTGCACTTCAGACCTGGCTCAGTGGAACCACTGCACTGATAAGCGGGGGCTCCAGGATGAGGTACTCCAGGCTGCCTGGGATGCTGCCTCCACTGCCATCACCTTCGTCTTCCACCAACGTTCTCATGAGGAGCAGCGGGGCCTCCGCTGATAACCAGCTGGTCTGGGTGTAGCTCTTAGAGGAAGGAGATAGGGAAAAGGGGTTCCTTGCCCCACAGGGCCCTGTTGAATTTTGTTCTCTGGGAGAAAATCATCAAGAAGGGCTGCATGATGTTTGCCCAAAATTTATTTTATAAGAAAAACTTTTTTGGTTAAAAAAAAGAATAAAGGTATGAAAGGGTTTGAGGCCTGAGAGCAGTGTGGTAAGCCCAGCAGGGAAGAAGCCCCCTATACTTCTCTAAAGCCTGGGTGCCTGCTTGAGGAGGGAAGGCAGGAACCCAGGGGCAGGGGAGGGCGTCTCTTCAGCAATGATGATGGCCACTGTAACCTCCTAGCCCAGGGTTCCCAGCATACTGAGTAAGGGGCCCAAAGACACTAAACCCAGCTGTAAGAATGCCTCTTTGCTGGGCCTCATCAAGGCCTCCAGGACCTCAGTGCAAGGGAAGAAGGAAAAAAGAGACAAAAGGTGACAGAAAGAGAAAGATAGAACTGGTGGTTGGGGTTCTGGGCAGCCCATGCTTCAGCCCCTGCAAGCTGATGGTACCGAGCATGAGACTGTGAGGTACGGGCCCCATCACATGGTGCTAACATAATCTGCGAAGGCCTGGGATGAGTCCCATGAGTCGCTAACCACATGGCAGGTAGCCCGGAGTCGCCGGATGGCTTCCCTGGCTGTGACTGCATCCTGGTCCAGCCAGTTTTGGAAGAGGCGCAGGTGACCAAAGGCTCCACGGCCCCAGCGCTCCAGCCGCTTGGCGAACTCCAGAAGCCCATCTGGCTTGATGCAGTTGGAACTGGTAGGGTGAGATGGATTAGATATCCGGGAAGCAGCAAATTCTGGTCTATATCTCTGTAGCCCCATCCCTTGTCTTGCCCCTCCCCTCATGTACCTGATGTCCAGCTGACAGAGAGAGGAGGATGAATCCTCTGAGAAAACATCTGCCAAGGCCAGCAGGCCAGCATTCCCTGGAGAGAAGGGGAGAAGTGCCTGTCACCTCCACCCAAGAACAGGGAACAAGGGTATCCCAACCCAACTCTGGCTGGGGAGAAGCCCAGCCCTGCTGGTTCCTGAAGCCCCAGCACAGAAATATCTGTATTCCAACTCCCACGTTCCCAATGGAGAGGTCTTTGCCTTTATCCAGTGAGTTTTTAGGTCAAAGGCCTAGCTCCTTTCCCCTCTGCCTCCCCAGGGTCTGGCCCCCACCCAGGCGGTTCCCTGGCAGCCGGAGGCCCTTCAGTGTGGAGTTGCCCTTCATAGCAGCAACCATCTCAGGCAGAAATTGGGCTGGGCGCTTCTCAAACAGACGGCAGAAGGAGAAGGTAATCTCTGTCAAGAAAAATTATAGTAAATTCTGATGGCTGTATTAGGACTGGTGCCGCCCCCGCTACCCCAGTTGGCCCTAGCAAGGGGTATTAACATTGTATAGGCCCAAAAAGAGGAAGGAATTTTTCTAGACTCCATGCAAGGCTGGAACTAAATCAGAATCCAAACCAAAGACTGAACCTAAATGTTCACTATTAGGAGGTTCTCTGCATGGACAATTCTCCATTCACTTTCTTCTTTCCCTATCACTGACCACCCTCTATGCGGGGTTGGGGATCAGAGAAAAGTCTATGAAGGGAGCCTGGCACAGTACATTTTGCCCCACCACCACCATTTTGTCCACCTCTGAAAGGTAAGAGCAACTTCTGGGTGAGGCACTCTAAAAGAGTAATTTTTCATGTTTAGCAGAGGAGGAATTGAGGTTGGGGCTTTTAGAAGGAAAGTCATGCAGGTTCTATATCCATTTTATAGTTGAGGACACAAGGCCCAGAAAGGAACAGTGGTTTGCTCACTCAGATAATGGCAGAACCACAGTGAAGACCCAGGAAATGTCCAGGTTCTGAATGAGGGACTTACCTTGCAGAGTCAGATTCTGTAGCAAAAAGAGCACCTCGCTCTGACAGTCAGCCAGATTCATGTCATGGAAGCTCAGTCTTTTCAGGGCTAAGTTGTACTCTGGATAGGAGGCAGAGATCATGGACCATAGACCTTAGCTTTCCTAGAGAACAGTGCTAGGTCCCCACCTACTCTCCCTTCACCATTCTGGCTGGGTCCTACCTTTGAGTGTTTGCAAAACAAGCCCAAAATCCTGGGGAGAGGCAAAGGTGGCACTATCCAGGGACAGCTGCTGCAGAGAACCCGACGCCTTCAGAACGGAGCACAGCAGTGGGGCTGGCTGGGCTCCCCGTGGAAATCCCATCTCCAACTGCTCCAGGCAGTTTTCTGGATATGGTGGGGAAAGAAGATTCCAGCTGGCCATCTCTACCTCACTCCCATAGTAGGTCCCATCCTGTTCTTAAGGGATTCATCTAAAAAATTATTTATTCATTCACTTGTTGAATGCCTACCATATGTCAGCACTGTGCTAGATTCTGGATATTGAGCACTAAATAAGAGATTTAATCCTTGCCCTGGTAGAACTTTTAGACCAGGAAGACAGGCTACTCAGACAAGCAAATAAAGTACACAGAGTGGTGGGATAGGAGACATACAAGAACTAAGGGAACATACAGCAGGGGAACTAATCCAGTCTAAAGGTCAGTTCTTTTCCTTTTCTGGAGACCAAGCTGCCTTGGTCACTCTCTGCAGGTCTTATGGTGGTTTAGGCCCTGTCTAGCTCAAGAGTATCTTAGTGGCAAGCTCTAAAGGGGAACAGGTTCCAGATAAGCCAGGAATGACTGATAGAGGAGGTCCTTCCCCTTTCCTCATACGAATGCATCTGCACGTTTGTGTGGGGATACACGTGCATGCACACACACAAACACACAGTGCTTCACCTGGTATCTCCTCATCGCCTATTATGAGGCTAGGGGGTCCTGCATTCCCTGGCACACCAGGGTTGTCCCGCTGGCTTGGGTGGTCAACACGAATAGAGAGGACCCGTAGCAGTGGCAGTGCTCGCACGATAGCACGTGTCAGCTCCAGGATGGGCAGTGGTGAGAACAGGTCACTGAGATGCAGGGCACGGAGGCGACATCCAGCCTGGCCTGACAGGGCCCGCAGGCTGTCTAGCAGGCGGAAGATGTTAGAGCCCAGGCCTATGGCAAGAAAAAGATTAAGTCAGAACCATGTGGGAGTGTCAGCAGGGGTAATATATTCAAATACAACTCCAAATACTTTTGGTTACTAGCAAATCTCTTGGGTTTTGGCTCAGCTTATTTAAACCCATTTGTCTTAACTACTCATCCATGTCTTGCTTTTTCCTTAGGTAACCAGCATACTGAGGTCTGCTGTTTTGGGCTATGCCCATAAGAAGCATCAGTCAGGGCAGAGTCACAAAATTTAGAAGATACGATATGGTGAAGCAGCATGTGGCTACTAGCTGAATGACAGGCCCAGACAGTAGCAGGTCTCTGGATTTCTGGGTTCTGAGTAGTTTTCTGAAGAAACCGGCCTTGAAGGAAGTTTTAGACAGAGGGAGAAGACATAGTCAAGAATCCCAGTTAGTTGGGAGCAGTGGCTCACGCCTGTAATCCCAACACTTCGGGAGGCCAAGGTGGGCAGATCACTTGAGGCCAAGAGTTCCAGACCAGCCTGGCCAACATGGTGAAACCCTGTCTCTACCGAAAATACAGAAATTAGCTGGGCTTGGTGGCACATGCCTGTAGTCCCAGCTACTGGGGAGGCTGAGGCAGGAGAATCACTTGAACCTGGGAGATGGAGGTTGCAGTGAGCCGAGATCATACCACTGCACTCCAGCCTGGGTGACAGAGCAAGACTCTGTCTCAAAAAAAAAAAAAAAAAATCACAGCTCGGAGAGTGCAAGGCATGAATGGGACCCTTGTTTGTTTGGCTACATGAGGCTCAGGAAACAGCTCTAGAGGGCAGGGCTTTGAAGGCCACATTATGGAAAGGCAAAGGGATGGTTTAATCTCATAGGCAATAGGGAGCACCTAAAAACTATGGAGAGTGACAGTGACCCAATGGGGAATACTTTAGAAGAATCAGTGGGTGGGAATGGGGCAGAAAAAAAATAACCAAATCCCACAGGATGGACTAGGATCCAGGAAGGTTAGTTGCTTAATGCCACAGGCAAATAATTCCTTGGACTATGCAGGCTCCTGTTCATTCATTCATTCATTCATTCAACTAAACTACCCAGGGCCTACTAAATATCAAGTTTTTTGCTAGACACTAGTGAGCAGAACATTGCTTTTTTTTTCTTACATAGCTTGATAATGTGAAGGAAACGGGGGGAATAAAGTACTATGGAATTACAAAGGATGGGTACCTAGTCCAGCTTACATCAGTAAAGGCACTCCAGCTAAGTCCTAAAAAACATAAAGGAGACAGGCTAAAATTTAGGAAGAATGATTGTGGCAGAGGCAACTTGGCATATGTAGAGTCCTGAAGGAGAACAAAAAAGTTTCATAATGGCTGGTGTGAGACTGTGAAGGGGGGAAGCATTCAAGATACAACTATAGGCCAGGTGTGGTGGCTCACACCTATATAATACCAGCACTTTGGGAGGCTGAGGTAGGCAGATCACCTGAGGTCAGGAGCCCAAGACCAGTCTGGCCAACATGGTAAAACCCTGTCTCTACTAAAAATACA
This sequence comes from Papio anubis, assembly GCF_008728515.1. Taxonomy (NCBI): domain Eukaryota; kingdom Metazoa; phylum Chordata; class Mammalia; order Primates; family Cercopithecidae; genus Papio; species Papio anubis. Next base: position 44,806,699 of record NC_044976.1, read on the forward strand.
AAAATTAGCTGGGTATAGTGGCGTGTGCCTATAATCCTAGCTACTGAGGCAGTAGAATTGCTTGGACCTGAGAGGTGGAGGTTGCAGTGAGCCAAGATTGCACCATTGCATTCCAGCCTGAGTGACAAGAGTGAGACTCCATGTCAAAAAAAAAAAAAGATACAACCATAGAGGTAACCAAGAGTGAGAACATGAATGACCCCTAAGTAAAATTAAGCAATATGGTGAGGGGAGGCCATTGAAAGCTGTTTGCATGAATGAATGACAGGGTCATTTTTGACTGATTTTTGAAAGAATCAAGACTGCATTTTTCAAAGGATGCTTGGGCTGCAGTGCGGATAATGGATTTGTATGGTATGAGTAAGGAGTCCGGAGGAACTGCTGAAATTAGTTCAGGTAGGGAATAATGGTAGCTTGAATTAAGGATGTGGAGATAAATAAATGTATTTAACAAATTGTAAAGATAGGGCTGGGCGTAGTGGCTCATGACTATAATCTCAGCAGTGAAGGAGGCTGAGGTTGGTGGATCACTTGAGGCCAGGAGTTCAAGACCAGCCTGGCTGGGGAAACCCTGTCCTTACTAAAAATATAAAAACTAGCCCAGTGTGGTGGTACATGCCTGTAATTCCAGGTTATTATGGGAGGTTGAGGCACGAGAATCACTGGAACCCAGAAGGTAGAGGTGCCAGTGAGCTGAGATTGCACCACTGCACTCCAGCCTGGGTGACAGCAAGACTGTCTCAAAAAGGAAAACGGAAAGATAGGACCTCATGAGCAAATGTGTGGAGTAAGACAATACAGGTTTCTTTGGGCAAGTGAGTAAACTAATGTCATTGAGAACAGAAGGATCGGTATAGTGTGAAGGTGCATTCAAGTTAGATGTAATGAGTTGGGGGGGCATGTTGTGGGTTATGAAGTGGTCATGTCTATTAGCTGGATAAATGGGTCTGGAAGGTCAAGAGAAAGATCTGGGGTAATGTCACATAATGGGGAATCTTTAGCATAGTTGGCCTTTGAAACCACAGGAATGGATGAAATTGTCCAAGAAGGGTGCATAAAGTGGGAAAGCTCTGAGGAATTCTGAATAAGCAGAGAGGAGAAAACTTTTTTTTTGAGATGGAGTCTCGTTCTGTTGCCCAGGTTAAAGTACAGTGGCACGATCTCCAGTCACTGCAACCTCAGCCTCCTGAGTAGCTGGGATTACAGGCACCCGCCACCACGCCTGGCTAATTTTTGTATTTTTAGTAGAGACGGGGTTTCACCATCTTGGTCAGGCTGGTCTTGAACTCCTGACCTCGTGATCCACCTACCTTGACCTCCCAAAGTGCTGGGATTACAGGCATGAGCCACTGTGCCCGGCCAAGAAAACATTTTTTAAGATAGTGAAAAAAAAAAAAAAGAAGATTAATAGCAATAAATCCTGCCAAGAAGAGTTACTGAAAAGTATACATTGAATCTAGTAACAAGGAGGACCTTGGAGACATAAGTCCTTGCCAGTGCAGTGGTAGGGGCATAAGAGGCTGGAAGGGGCTGTGGGTAAGAGAAGTGGAAACAGTACAGATAACTAAGGTTGTGAAGAATAGGAGATAATAGTTAACAGTTTATTAATATGGCATAGACGGAGGTGGTGATGGCAGTTTTTGGTGGAGACCTGTTAAGATGCTGGTAGGAGAGAGACAGTGGAAAGGAGAAAGATAGTATAAATAGTTGTTTGAAAGCATGGATCTGCAGTCTGGTTGCCTGGGTTTGAATCCTAGCTCTATAATTGCTAGGTTATCCTGAGGAAGTCACTTGCTCTCATAGTGTTGTAAAGATTAAATTGTTAGATCAAATTATCAAGAATACTTAAAATATGCCAGACACATACTAAGCAGTATATAAAAATTAGTTTGAGAAACAAGCTTACCTAAGAAGGTAGGATGCTTGTTTCTCAAACTGATAATTTTTATATACTTCATTGTGAAGCTCTATGCATCTAGAGCACAGGTGGGAGAATTAGCCTTAGAAAGGATGGTGGTCTCTTCCATTCTGGTGGAGAAGGATGAGTGCAGATGGAGAGTTTATAGGCTGTTTAGCAAGCTGAAGAAACTCATGTGTGATGGCTTCTATTTTCTTGGTGAAGTAGGTGAGGTCATCCCTGAGAAGGGAAAAGGAGGGTTTGGAAGTGGTAGGAATGGGAGCTGATGTTGCAAGCACAGTGAAGGTTCATATGAGGTTAATGATCATGAGTGTATAGTAGCACTGATTTGCACAGTTGTATGATTTTTCTCTAGCAGTGCTCAGCAACCTAGGCAGATTGCTGGATTTAGCCAGAGTTGAGGTTTAGCTAGCTGGGCACAAGCAGGAGGGAAATGAGGACTGAGGATTGCTTTGCAGGTTGTTGGTCTGATAAGAAATTGTGTACCACACCTTGTCTGGACAGCTGCTCTAATATGACTGGTGAGGTCAAACTGTAGCCCTGCCTGGGCATGCATATACTATACTGCTCCCACCTGCCCTTGGATTGCCTTGCATATCTAAAATGTATTCATTCTTCAGATTCCAGCTGGCTTGTCTCATTGCCCCTCAGGAACCCCTGCTTTCAACAACTAATCAACTGTATAGACTTTATGTTCCTCTCTTCTAGCACTGATAGTCTCCCCTGCTGTGAGGCATACAAGTCTTCCTCTCTAACCTCCTGATCATACCCCCAATTTGCCCCTCCCACCTCCCCAGAATTAGGCACACAGCTAGTGCTTGCTAGGCAATCCAAGCCCAATCCCTGCCACTCCAGGGTGCTCACCATTGTAGGAGAGTGTGAGGCTCTCCAGTGACACCCAGGAGCTCAGCAGGTGGCATAGTGTCAGGGCTGCCTCTGTGGAGAGTGGAACTGTGAATAGCTCCAAGGTGGAGATGCTGCGGAATCTTTGTGAAGCTTCCAGTGCTGGAAGCCCCAGGCAGCTGGGATCTGATCCATCCAAAGCTCCACAAGCCACTTCCCCAATCTCCATCTCTTCACCATCCTCCTTCTCGCCAGCCACAATAAAAACAAAGTCATACAGGTCTTCAGACTCTGCACCAGGCCCCTGACGAGTGCGAGCACCCTTCTTCCCTGCAGCTCGCTTGAAACGCTTTAGGGGCTTAGGCTGTGGGGCTGAGCTAGCTGGTGCCCGTTTGTATGAGGATGTAGAAGAAGAGGCAGAGGAAGTGGCTGCTAGAGCAGAAGGTGGCCGCTTGGTGCCAGGAGCCTCATGGGAGGTGGCTGGGGGGTGCAGCTCCCTCTTAAGGTCTGTTCCGCCTGCTGTCAGGCTCTCCTGTGTGCTCCGGCGTGTTACCCGAGTGGCAGGTGCAGCTCTGGGCATCTGCTTGGCTTCACTCTTACGCCGGCTCGCCATCAGGGCTGCAGCACATCGCTCAGCAGCATCCCGGCGGGGCCGACGTGAGCCCAATAAGAGGGACCCTTCATCTCGGGATGGGGCCCGGCCTCGGGAGGCCTCTCCACAGAGGCGGCAGGGTGGGCCACCAGGCCCTGGTTGCCAGAAGCCAGCACTCATGGTGAGAATAAGGATGAAAAGGGCTGACTCAGGCACAGGCCAGGAGTATAGCGACACTTGACTGACAGCCCCATGGTGAATGAGCTGATGCAACAGCTGCCGAAGTGACTGCTGAGCAGCCACATCAGAGAACAGCAGGTGGCGGAACTTGAGTGTGTGCAGGGAGCTGGCCAAGGTCTCCAGAACCCTGCGGTTGGGCTCAGCCACCAGCTCGGTTGCACCCTGCAGCATGTTACAGATGGTGAGCTGTCGGACATGGCGGGAGCTGTGCAGAAGAGGCGAGAATCGCTGATCACAAAGACGCCTGTCAGAAGACACATCAATGGTCCCACGTAGAACATGGGAAAAAAAGGCCTCCATAAACTTGGCTCGCCAGCATGTCACACTCTGAAAAGAAGAAAACATGCCAGACAGCCATGATATATCCATGAAACTGTCCAAATTTCCTCCTCCTCCAATAGCAAACTATTTACTGAGTCAGGCAACACTCTACAAATTCATTTAATCTTCACATCTCTGAGGTATGTATTATTATTAGCCCTAATTCACAGGTAAAACTGAGGCACAAAGAGGTTATCACCTGTGGTCACACAGGTAAGTGGTTGGATTATTTGAACCCAGGAAATCTGGTTCCAAAGACCATGCTTTTGTTATAGTGCCTCCACTGAAACACCCCTGTAAGTTCTTCCATGTTTGTTTCTAGAACCTTACCCCATTTTTTTTTCTTTTTTTCTTTTTTTTAAAGATAGAATCTCACTTTGTAGCCCAGGCTGGAGTGCAATGGTATGATCTCAGCTCACTGCAACTTCTGCCTCCCAGGTTCAAGTGATTCTTGTGCCTCAGCCTCTGGAGAAACTGGGATTACAGGCGCCCACCACATCCGGCTAATTTTTGTATTTTTTTTTAGTAGAGATGGGGTTTCACCATATTGGCCAGGCTGGTCTTGAACTCTAGACCTCAAGTGTTCCGCCCACCTTGGCCTCCCAAAGTGCTGGGATTGTAGGCATGAGCCACCACGCCCAGCCCCTTATCCCAACTTTTAATTCTTATCACCACCGGCCCCTTATCACTTCACACCTGACCACTAACTTCCTGATTACTCTCCCTGTCCCCAAAGTAGTGCTGTAAAACACTAATAACATCATACTGCATTAAAACACCCGATGTCTACCTACTGCCCTTCCACCCTCTGCCTGAGAAACTTTATTTCCCACATCTTGCTTATGAGAATGCTTTGCTCTAGCCAAACTGGTCACCCCATGGACCCAAACCTGCCTATGTCCTTTCCTACATCTACCAGAAATGCTGAACTAGACTTCCTGAAAGGACTTAGAAACATGTCATTTGAGACTGTCTCTTGTTGGGACTCCTCTGACACTGTGACTACTCAAGACTAAGATGCTGGTGTGTTGTCTCATGGTGTTGAGTCCCTTTGCCTGTGTACATGTCTTATCCCAGCCACATTAGAAATTCTTAGAAAGCGGGAATCATATCTTGATTTATTTCTTCCAAGGCAACAGTTATTTGCTTTGATGGATAGGAAATTTCATCAGACTATTCTGCACTTGATCTTAGCCAAAAGGCCAAGAAGCGATTCATCAGACTATTCTGATATGTTTAATATAACTCTGAATGCAAGTGATTCTCAGCCTTTGGTGCACATCAGAATTCCCTTGGAGCTTTTCTTCCCCAAAATTCACATACCAGACACCCAGACTTGGTGATTCTGTGTTACATCTGAGGTAAGGTCCAGATATTTTTATTGTTTGAACCATCCCAGATGATTCTGATGTACATCAGAGGTTAGGAATTACTGCTACCTAATCCAGAAGGGCACACCGAGACAAAGACAGGTACCAGACCCTAAAGTTTCTAATTTAAGATGATCCCTAAGTCATCTCGGGGGCAGTAGAAAGTTAGGTCCCAGCTCTTTCAGTATCCTCTGGATTTCTCTGAACCTCTTCCCTCATCTGCAAAATGTGGATAACCTGCTTCACAGGATTGTTGTGAAGATCAAAATGTAGTAGTACAAATTAAAGCACTTTGTAATCTGTAAAACATAAAAAATGTTACTGCTGCTGCCACTGCTATTAACCTGGACGGGATATGAAATGGAGGCAGAGGCCGGGCGCGGTGGCTCAAGCCTGTAATCCCAGCACTTTGGGAGGCCAAGACGGGCGGATCACGAGGTCAGGAGATCGAGACCATCCTGGCTAATACGGTGAAACCCCGTCTCTACTAAAAATACAAAAAACTAGCCGGGCGAGGTGGCGGGCGCCTGTAGTCCCAGCTACTCGGGAGGCTGAGGCAGGGGAATGGCGTAAACCCGGGAGGCGGAGCTTGCAGTGAGCTGAGATCGGGCCACTGCACTCCAGCCTGGGCGACAGAGCGAGACTCCGTCTCAAAAAAAAAAAAAGAAATGGAGGCAGAGCCTGTTAAGCATGGTGCTCATTCAGACTAAAGCCAAGGCTGTGGGGGCCTGAGGTTCCTCAAGACTAAAACATTTCTTTGGTCCTTACCCTGCCTCCATGCATTCCTCCATACTGGAGTGACCCTCAGTTCCTATTTGAGGTTCTCGGAAGGAACTAGGCCTCTGCTGTCCTTAAGCAAAAGTGTCATTCCTGTTGCCTTAGCTATTTCCCCAGACTCCACTTACTGTGGTAATAATTAGGAATGACTTCCTGCTTGAAATAACTGCATAGCAGCAACACAGAAAGGCCTTGCTCATCAGCAGCAGGACACTGAGGGCAGGAAAAACTACCTGGCAACCAAATCTCTGCTCAGCTTTGAGTGAAGGCAAAGAAGGTATCCTTTGGTCCTACCTCACACTAGCACTTTTCCTACAGATTTGCTGCCCACACCCAGTATTGAAAAACACTTGCAGGTAACCTTAGCAAGGCTTCAGCTTTACAAGTGAGCTAGTCAGATGGTTATTACAATATCTGGCCTAAAATATGCACAAAGATGGTGAGCCAAGATATTGTGGCTGTTTCTGGCTATAAGAGGCACAGGGGAAATGTATGTTAGATAAGTAAATACTGGACTTTGTCAGACATGTTAATGGTTGATGAAACCAATGGGAGACAGAATATTCGGAACACTCCAGACACAACTGCAGTGAGCAGCATGACACAGTGATCAGGAACATGCACTCCAGAAGCAGGCTGCTTCAACTTGAATCTGGGTCCGCCATTCACTAACTGTAACTTAGGCAAGTCCTTTCACCTCTTTCTGCCTTAGTTTCATCATCTATAAAGTGGAAGATCACTGTGTACTGACATCATAGCATTTTTGTGACAGTTAAATGAGTAAAGTTACGACAGCTCTCAGTGGCTTCTTTCTCACTAACGTACGAGCAGACAGAAGATCACGAAGTTTTATTTCATCACCACTCTTAAGAAGAATCTATGCTAAAATTCGAAGCTGAGAGGTGCTTGAGATCTAGTCCAAACCACTCATTTTATGGACTCGTATGCTATCACGATGCAAAGTGATTTAGTACTTTCTTTTCTGTGAGGGTAAGGGAAATGAGGCATGATCAATGAAGTGAAGTGACATTTGCCCCAACACAATCTTTGGCCCATCCTCAATGGGCTGGCAGGGGAAGAGGAAGTGTGTGTACAAACTAGGGGGGGCTAAACATCTTGTGCTAACTTGTTAGAGCTAACAATATTCACAAACTATATGTTGTTCATTGTTTTACTGATACCAGAAATATTGTGTGTGGATAGAGAAGCAAATGAAAAATCATGGACCAGGCATGGTGACTCATGCATGTAATCCCAGCACTTGGGGATGCCAAGGCAGGCAGATTGCTTGAGTCCATGAGTTTGAGACCAGCCTGGGCAACGTGACAAAACCCTATCTCTACTAAAAATAGGAAAAGTTTAGCCGGGCATGGTGGTGCACGCCTGTAATCCAGCTGCTTGGGAGGCTGAGGTGGGAGGATTGCCTGAGCCTGGGAGGTTGAGGCTGCAGTGAGCCAAGATCGTGCCACTGTACTCCAGCCTGGGCAACTGGAGTGAGACTGTCTCAAAAAAAGTGTAAACTAACTCTGGAGTATTTACGTATATGAGAGTAGCTACATGTATTTGTTTTTACAACATTGAGACAATTCTGAACAGTTTCAAATGCTGGCCTTTTAAAACATACCATGTATTCAAATGTTTTTAGAATATTTTCTTTTGAAAATGTGTACCATATGTAATAATACTTGCTGTATTGAATATTTCCATTGTTTCTAGTTTTTTTTTTTTTTTTTTTTTGAGACAGTTTTTCTGTCGCCCTGACCTGGGCTGGAGTGCAGTGGCGGGATATTAGCTCATTGCAACCTCTGCCTCCCGGGTTCAAGCAATTCTCATGCCTCAGCCTTCCAGTAGCTGGGACTACAGGTGCATACCACCATGTCCAGCTAATTTTTTGGTATTTTTTAGTAGACAGGGTTTCGCCATGTTGGCCAGGCTGGTCTCAAACTCCTGAGCTCAGTTGATCTGCCTGCCTTGGCCTCCCAAAGTGTTGAGATTACAGGCATAAGCCACCACGCCTGGCCTGTTTCTAGGTTTTGGTTTTTTTTTTTTTTAGACATTCTCGTTCTGTTGCCCAGGCTGGAGTACAGTGGCATGATCTCGGCTCACTGCAACCTCCATCTCCCAGGTTCAAGCTATTCTGCCTCAGCTTCCCAAGCTGGGATTACAGGCATGTGCCACCATGCCTGGCTAATTTTTGTATTTTTGGTAGAGATGGGGTTTCGCCATGCTGGCCAGGCTGGTCTTGAACTCCTGACCTCAAGTGATCTCCCGCCTTGGCCTCCCAAAGTGCTGGGATTACAGGTGTGAGCCACGGTGCCTGACCCTGTTTCTAGCTTTTTTATATTGAACTGTTCTGTAATATACATCTGGAAATAAATCTTCATGAGTATCTCAATTTTTATATACTATAAATTCTAAGAAGCAGAACTTCTAGCCAAATTATTTTTTTTAAGAGACAGGGTCTTGCCCCATCACCCAGGGCTACAGTCAGTGGTGAGATCATAGCTCACTGTAGCCTTGAACTCCGGGTCTCATGCAATTTTCCTGCCTCAGCCTCCCAAGTAGCAGGGACTATAGACGCATGCCACTATGCACAGCTAATTTTTAAATTTTTTCTGTAGAGATGAGGTCTCACTATGTTGCTCCAGCAGGTTTTTTTTTTTTTTGAGATGGAGTCTTTTTCTGTCGCCCAGGCTGGAGTGCAATGGTGCAATCTTGGCTCACTGCAACCTCCACGTCCCAGGCTCAAGTGATTCTCCTGCCTCAGCCTCTTGAGTAGCTGGGACTACAGGCATGTGCCACCACGCCCGGCTAAGTTTTGTATTTTTAGTAGAGACGGGGTTTTACCATATTGGCCAGGCTGGTCTTGAACTCCTGACCTCAGGTGATCCACCTGTCTTGGCCTCCCAAAGTGCTGGGATTACAGGTGTAAGCCACCATCATGCCCAGCATAAATTTTCTGGGGAGGAGAGGGTCTCTGTCAGCCAGGCTAGAGTGCAGTGGTGCTATTATAGTTCACTGCAGCCTCAACCTCCTGGGCTCCTCAGCTTCCCAGTTAGCTGGGAGGTACACGCCAACAAACCCAGCTAATTTTTAAAAATTATTGCAGGCTGGCCACAGTGGCTTATACCTGTAATCCCAGCACTTTGGGAGGCCAAGGCCAGGGGATCACTTGAGGTCAGGAGTTCGAGACCAGCCCGGCCAATGTGGTGAAACCTCGTCTCTACTAAAAATACAAAAAGTAGCCAGGCCTGGTGATGGGCGCCTGTAATCTCAGCTACTTTGGAGGCTGAGGCAGGAGAATCACTTGAACCTGTGAGGCAAAGGTTGCAGTGAGCCAAGATCATACCACTGCACTCCAGCCTGGGGGAGAGAGAGAGACTCTGTCTTTAAAAAAAAAAAAAAAAAAATTATTGCAGGGATGGGGTCTCCCTGTGTTGCCCAGACTGGTCTCGAATTCGTGGGCTCAAGTGATCTTCTTGCCTTGGTGTTCTAAAGTCTGGAATTACAGGTAAGAGCCACCATACCCAGCCAGCCTAAATATTTTAAAGTCTGAACAAATATTACCAGATTGCCTACCAAGAAAGTTACAACAATTTCTGTTACCACCAACAGCATATTAAAATGCAAATTTCACCCACCCATGGCCAAACCTAGGCATTACTTTTGCAATGAAAACCACATCAAAACAAGACTTTACTAAACTAAGCAGTGAGATTTTACTTTCTCAGTTTTATCATGAGACTTAACATTTTTCACTTTACTGGGGATTTTTGTATATTTCGTGATGTGTCCAAATCCTTACTCATTTTACTGGGATATTTATCTTTTTCCATTTTGTGTCCCTTTGTTTTGCAAATATTGTTGCAAATGTTCTTTCATAGTGTATTTACCTTTTAACATTTGGTTATGATGTTGGCATTTTTTTTTTAATTTAATTAATACAAAGTCCTGAAGATAGTGTTAATATTTTATGTGGTTAAATATGTCTGTATTTTCTTTCTTGGTTCTGTACATTTAATAATTAGCACTCTTGGCGCACGGTGGCTCACGCCTGTAATCCCAGCACTTTGGGAGGCCGAGGCGGGTGGATCACGAGGTCAAGAGATGGAGACCATCCTGGCCAACGTGGTGAAACCTCGTCTCTACTAAAAATGCAAAAACTAGCTGGGTGTGGTGGCGCGTACCTGTAGTCCCAGCTACTACTAGGGAGGCTGAGGCAGGAGAATAACTTGAACCCAGGAGGCAGAGGTTGCAGTGAGCTGAGATCACACCACTGCACTCCAGCCTGGCAATAGAGCGAGACTTCATCTCAAAACAAAACAAAACAAAATTAGTACTCTCTCTATCCTGAGATTAGGATGGTCACTTTTATTTTTTTATTTTTAGTTGTGCTCTTTTTTTTTTTTTTGAGACAGGGTTATGACACTGGAGTGCAGTGTCATGATCATTGCTCACTGCAGCCTTGACCGACCTCTGACGCTCAGTTGATCCTCCTGCCTCAGCCTCCCGAATAGCTGGGACTAGAGGCGTACACCAGCACACCCAGCTAACTTTTGTATTTTTTGTAGAAACAAGGTTTTGTCATGTTGCCCAGGCTGTTCTTGAACTCCTGGACTCAAGCGATCTGACCACCTTGGCCTCCCAAAGTTTTTCTGGGATTGCAGGTGTGAGCCATCACACCCAGCCTGATTTTGCTTTTACTTTTTTTTTGTTTATTGGTTTTATTATTTTTGGAGACAGAGTCTCACTCTGTCACCCAGGCTGGAGTGCAATGGAGCAATCTAGTCTCACTGCAACCTCTGCCTCCTGGGTTCAAGTGATTCTCATGCCTCAGCCTCCCAAGGAGTTTAGATTACAGGTATGCACCACTGCGCCCAGCTAATTTTTGTATTTTTATTTTTTATCTTTATTTTTTTGAGTCAGAGTCTCACTGTGTCACCCAGGCTGGAGTGCAGTGGTAAAATCTCAGCTCATTACAACCTCTGCCACCTGGGTTCAAGCAATCTACTGCCTCAGCCCCCCAAGTAGTAATCCCAGAGTAGCTGGGATTACAGGCATGCACCACCACACCTGATTTTCAGTAGAGACAGGGTTTCACCATGTGGGCCAGGCTCGTCTCAACTCCTGACCCTCAAGTGACCTGCTCACCTTGGCCTCCCAAAGTACTGGGATTACAGGTATAAGCCACGGTGCTCGGCCTAAGTTTTGTATTTTTAGTAGAGATGGGGTTTCACCATGTTGGCCAGGCTGGTCTCAACTCCTGACCTCAAGTGATCTGCCCACCTCGGCCTCCCAAAGTGCTGGGATTACAGGTGTGAGCCACCACACCTGGCCTGTTGGTTTTATTATTTTTATTTTTTAAATTTTTATTTTTTTCTCTTCTTTGGTGTTGAAACTGATTTTTTGTTGTTTTTGTTTTGAGTCAAGGTCTGGCTCTATTGCCCAGGCTGGAGTGCGATGGTGTGATCTCAGCTCACTGCATCCTCTGCCTCCTGGGCTCCCTCCCACCTCAGCCTCCTGAGTAGCTGGGACTACAGGTGCACACTACCACACCAGGATAATTTTTCTATTTTTTTGTTGAGACGGGGTTTCTCCACGTTGCCCAGGTTGGTCCCAAACTTGTGAGCTCAAGCGATCCACCCACCTCAGCCTCCCAAAGTGCTGGGATTACAGGTGTGAGCCACTGCGCCTGGCCTTTTTTTTTTTTTTTTTAAGAGGCATGGTTTCGTGCTGTCACCCAGGCTGGAGTGTAGTGGCATGATCACATGCCTGCAACTCCTAGGCTCAAGCTGTTCCTCTCACCTCAGCCTCTGCCGTAGCTGGGATTACAAATGTGAGCCACTGTACCCAACTCTTGAGCTTTTACTTTTTACAACGAAATCTTTTTTTTTTTTTTTTGAGTCGGAGTCTTGCTCTGTCGCCCAGGCTGAAGTGCAGTGGTGCGATCTTGGCTCACTGCAACCTCCGCCTCCTGGGTTCAAGCAATTCTCCTGCCTCAGCCTCTTGAGTAGCTGGGACTAAAGGCACATGCCACCATTCCCAGCTAATTTTTGTATTTTCAGTAGAGATGGGGTTTCACCATTTTGGCCAGGCTGGTCTTGAACTCCTGACCTCATGATCCACCTGCCTTGGCCTCTTAAAGTGCTGGGATTATAGGCGTGAGCCACTGTGCCTATTCTTTATACTGAAGTCATTAAAGTATACTATAAAGTGAGGCTCTAACTTAACTTTTTCCAAATGGCTAACCAATTGCTAGAGAATAATTTATTGTGTAAATCTTAATTTATTCATTGCTTTTTCTCCAGAGTATCTATTCTATTATGCAGACCTCTTTTTTTGTTTGTTAGTTTTTTGAGACAGGGTCTCTCTCCTGTTGCCCAGGCTGGAGTACAGTGGTGTGATCTTGGCTCACTGCAGCCTTGACTTCCCAGGCTCAAGTGATCCTCCTACCTTAGCCTCCCGAGTATCTGGGACTACAGGCATGCACCACCATGCCCAGCCAATTCTTTGTATTTTTAGTAGAGATGAGGTCTTGCCATGTTGCCCAGGCTGGCCTTGAGCTCCTGGGTTCAAGCAATCCACCTGCCTCAGCCTCCCAAAGTGCTAAGATTACAGGTGTGAGCCACCATGCCTGACCTCACAGATCTCTTTATATACTCCAGTACTACACAGTTTGAAATATTATTGCTTTATAAGCATTCTATATCTATATCTATCTTGCTCACCATTGATTGTATCCCTGGAACCTAGCATAATACATGGAACTGAGCAGGCACTGAATAAGTGTTTGTGACTTATGAGCTGAAGGCTATTGTCATGCAAAAGTGGGAAGCGGAAGACACCCTCTGGAATAGATATGCTCCAAGTTAGGACCTCTGTCTAACTGACTGTTGGGCCACCAAGCCTGGGGCCTCTAAATGCTCTGAAATGCTTTGAGCCAAGAAGACAGGATAATAAACATTCTTTTCCAGAAAGCTTTCTCCAAGAGAAAAATATAATCTTTATCACCTGCTGGTCAACTATACTGCTTGTGAAATACTGGAACAAAGTGAATCTGATGTTTCCTTAAAGATAGCAAAAAGCAGTTACTGTTTTCTAATATTCTTGAGTCTGCTTCTCTTCCTCATAAGGCCTGGTGTCCTCATTCTGAACTTCAAGGGTTGCAGTCCAGATTTGGAAGTGAATAAGCTGAAGGAGATGGGGCTCAATGTTACTGAACCCAGTGCATCCCCAGAAATTAAATCTCCAATTCCTGACATTAGCTTTTTTTCCACCTGTTATTTGGCCTCATTCACCATAGAAGGCCCAGTTCAAATACTACTTCCTAGAAGAGACTTTCTTGTTCTCTCTCAACCTCCTTACTATCCTCTGTTACACCACTTATCCTATCATATGTGATCTATTTGTAGATTTCCCTATTAAACTGGTAGGTCCTTGCCGGGAACAGTGGCTCATGCCTGTAATCCCAGCACTTTTGGAGGCCAAGGCGGGCAGATCACCTGAGGTCAGGAGTTCGAGATCAGCTGACCAACATGGAAAAACCCTGTCTCTATTAAAAATACAAAAAAATTAGCTGGGTGTGGTGGCGCATGCCTGTAATCCCAGCTACTCAAGAGGCTAAGCCAGGAGAATTGCTTGAACCCGGGAGGCAGAGGTTGCATTGAGCCATTGCACTCCAGCCTGGGCGACAAGAGCGAAACTCTGTCTCAAACAAAACAAAACAACTTGTAGGTCTTAAAGATTAGAGGCTGCATCTCTTCTTCCAAGATCTGGTACCTGGTTAAGTTTCAGTAAATGTTTATTGAATTAAATCTACCCCATCACCTAGTTATGGGGGAGTAAAAGAAGCTCTGCTTAAATGAGAGCTCCAGTGATTTATATCTGTATCAGTGAATAATAGAATCCCAGGGCTAAAAGGAGCCCTAAAAGTCATCTTGTGCAACCCCTTTTACAATGCTGAATCCCCTGCAGAACACCCGTGTGTCAAGGAGTTATCCAGACTCTATTTGAACTTAGTGATGGGAAGTTTATTACCTCTAGAATTAGCTTGTTTCATAAGCTCAGGGTTTAAGCTTTACATAAACTTCAGGTTAGCAAAAATGTATCTTCCATTAGCTTCCATCCAGAACAAGTCTATTAATCCCTCCTTCATGTGACAGCCATTCATATATTTCAAGATGGGTCATGTTTCCCAAGTATTCTCTTTTTCAGGAAAAACATCTCCAGTCTTCCCAATCTGACTCACATAATGTGGCTTTGACTTCTTTCTCCATACTCCATGGGTAGCCTGACCATTGCAGAGCTAGGCAGGACTGTTGTCCACCTTGTCCTTCAGCCTATACTATATTTACACTAGTTCACACAGCTCAAGGTATAGTCATTATGAGTGGCTTCAACATATTGTTGACTAAACTCCCTTAATCTTTTTTATACAAGCTGTTACTAAGCAGACTACTTTATCCCACATCCTGAGGCCATGCAATTGGAACTTTTAAAACTCATTGAAGTATTGGTGTATTCTATTAAATTTCATTTTGTTAGATTTGACCACTGCATCAAGAACTCTAGGAATCCTGGCTCTGCCATCCATTGTGATCACTAACTTTCCCTGTTTTGTGTCCCCTGCAAATATGGTGAGCAAGCAATTCAGTGACAAATGCCAAATGGACCAAAACCTTGTGACAAGCCATCAGAGCCCTCCTCCCACATCCATTCCATCACTGCCTCTGCACTTTACCAGTACCCAGCTTGTGTTTGTGTGCTATTCCTGCTTTTACCATGCAAAATCAGGCTAGTGTTCTACCTGATAACTTACTTCCAAACTGGAAGGCCGTGTCTTCATCAGTTCATCCCAGAGTCGGCGCCAGATGGCCTGAGTGGAGAGGCCTGTAAGGAGAAATATCACACTTGGCTGCTTGCTGGCCACCATAAGTAAAGTACATCAACCTTTAATGTTGTCCTCCGGGTTCACAGGAGCAATACGGCAGAGTGATTAAGAACACTGGCTCTAAAGACAGATTGCCTGGGTGTGAATATCAGCAAACTACACTCCAGCTATGTGACTTTGAGCAAGTTACTTAATTTCTCTGTGGTTCAGTTTCCTCATCTGTAAAATGTTAATAACAGCTATTTTATAGGGTTGTTGAAAGGATTAGAGTAAATGAATTTTTCTAGGTAAAGTGCCTAGGACAGTGCTTGACACATTAGGGTTCAATGTTAGCTGTTAACAGATGTGTCTAATGAGGGGAGGAAGCTTGGTAAAATAGAGAAACTAAGATTCGGAAGATCTGGGTTGTTCTGGCTTTGCTATTAATTGTGGTGTGCCTGTGTCTCACTTTTATCAGTATAATAAAGATCATATACTTGGCTTTGTGTTTCACAGGACACTGAGGAATGAGGAAGAAAAATAGGTGTGCAGGTACTTTTTGAAAAGCATGAAGTTCTAAGGCCAGGTGCAGTGGCTCAAGCCTGTAATCCCAACACTTTGGGAGGCCAAGGCAGGTGGATCACAAGGTCAGAAGATTGAGACCGTCCTGGCTAACACATTGAAACTCCGTCCCTACTAAAAATACAAAAAAAATTAGCCGGGCGTGGTGGTAGGCGCCTGTAGTCCCAGCTACTACTACTGAGGCAGGAGAATGGTGTGAACCCGGGAGGCGGAGCTTGCCATGAGCCAAGATTGCACCACTGCACTCCACCCTGGGCAACAGAGCAAGACTCCATATTAAAAAAAAAAAAAAAAAAGCATGAAGTTCTAGCAGGTATCAGGTGTAATATTTACCTGAAGAACATTATGGTGCCTTGCTCATAATCATTGACTGAGAAAGAGACAGAAAGATACTCACCTTTCTTGAGGGCAGTTTCCTCAATCCTCTCCAAGTAATATATATTGAGCAGAGGTAGGATGCTTTGAAGTATTGGGCCTGGGAGGGCTACAAAAATCAAAACAAAAGTTTACTTTTCCTCCCCTCCCCCTCCCACTCAAGAGGGTTCCAAGCATTATTTATTCTACTGGAAAGGAAAATGGAAGGGTAGACTTCTCACTTGACAAATGGAGCCTCTAGAAGCTAATCTAGATCTGTTCCAAACTCTAGTCCACTTATCTTCAGCCACTCAGTTGGAAGCTGGAATTTCAGGGGCCAGGGTGAGATCATCCCACAAAACAAGCTGACATGCTAAATGAGCTTGACATGCTTTTTAGGAGCTGGTCAGTTCACTTCTGCCCAAGCAAAATGAACCATTTGGCATTGAAAAGGACCTACTGAATATGTGTGATAAAAGGTTTTTCATAATCTGCCCTGCTAGTATCAGCTCCCTGCTTTGCCTCCTACATTTCAGCCACACTTAACTACTTTTTCGTTTACCTAACATGCTGCTTTCTGCCCCTGTACCTTTGTCATGCTGTTCTTTCCAACAGGAATGTCCTTTGTCATGCTGTTCTAATAGGAATGTCATTGCCACTTTCAGTATATCAACTACTCATCTTTCAAGTATCACATGCCCTTTATTAAGTCTTTCCTGAATTCCCTTCCCATTCTTCCAGATTAACCACTACCATCCTTTGGGCTACTGCTATATTATATCCTGAATTAGTACTTTCCTATGAAGAAGAGAAACAATTCATGTCTCTAAAGTCAATATATCTTTTTTTTTTTTTTTTTTTGAGATGGAGTCTCGCTTTGTCTCCCAGGCTGCAGTGGCGCGATCTCGGCTCACTGCAAGCTCCGCCTCCCGGGTTCATGCCATTCTTCCGCCTCAGCCTCCTGGGTAGCTGGGACTACAGGTGCGCACCACCACACCCGGCTGATTTTTTGTATTTTTAGTAGAGACGGGGTTTCACTGTGTTAGCCAGGATGGTCTCGATCTCCTGACCTTGTGACCCACCTGCCTCGGCCTCCCAAAGTGTTGGGATTACAGGCGTGAGCCACTGCACCCGGCCAAAAGTCAATATATCTTAAAAACAACCTGCTCTTGCCAACTTCTCTAGTTCTAAGAGCCGTTATAGTATAGTGTCTAAAGGGTTTGGCCTCTAGAGTAGGAAAAATCTGGGTGAAATCCTAACTATTTAGTTAAATGTGAATCCTTGGACAAATTATTTAAGCCTCTTTAAGCCTTTGTTTCTTCAACTGGAAAAAAATGGAGGCCACACACAGTGGCTCACACCTGTAATCCCAGCACTTTGGGAGTCTAAGACAAGAGGATCGCTTAAGTTCGGGAGTTCGAGGCTACAGTGAGCTATGCTTACACCACTGTACTTGAGCCCAAGTGATAGAGTGAGAACCCATCTCAAAACAAATTAAAAATTAGCAGAGTGTGATGGTGTGCACCTGTGGTCACAGCTACTTGGGAAGCTAAGGTGGGAGGATGGCTGGAGCCCAGGAGGTCGAGGCTGCAGCGAGCTGTGCTTAGACCACTGCACTCCAGCCTGGGTGACAGAGCAAGACCCTGCCTCAAAAAATAAAAAATAGGTGGAATGCAATGGCTCACACCTGTAATCCCAGCACTTTGGGAGGCCAAGGCGGGCAGATCACTTGAGGTCAGGAGTTTGATACCAGCCTGACCAACATGGTGAAACCCCGTCTCTACTGAAAATACAAAAATTAGCCAGGTGTAATGATGCAAGCCTGTAATCCCAGCTACGTGGGAGGCTGAGGCACAAGAATCGCTTGAACTCAGGAGGTAGAGATTGCAGTGAGCTGAGATGGCGCCATTGCACTTCAGCCTGGGCGACAGAGCAAGACTCTGTCTCAAAAATAAAATAAAATGGAGATAACAGTAATTAACTCATGCCATTGCTGGGAAGATCATGCTTATAATCTGTTTAAAATAATGCCCAGCCATAATAAGCTCACTAAATGTTGGTTGTTATTTTTATCCTGTCAGTGGCATCTCTGTCCAATCAAGAACAAGTCAAACTCACACCTGTAATCCCTGTAATCTTTGGAGGTCGAGGTGGGGGACATTGCTTAAGCCCAGGAGTTTGAGACCAGCCTGGGCAACATGGGAAACCCCTGTCTCTACCAAAAATACAGAGAAAATTAGCCGGGTGTTATGGAGCACACCTGTGGTCCCAGCTTCTTGGGAGGCTGAGGTGGGAGAATTGCTTGAGCCCAGAAGATAGAGGTGGCAGTGAGCTGGTATCATGCCACTGCACTCCAGCCTGGGTGACAGAGAGACCCCATCTCAAAGAAAAAGAACAAGTCTAAGATCTTGGAGTATACCAAAACTTCCGCCCCAGGGTCTCTTTTTATTTTTATTTAGAGAATAACTGAATCTTGACATCAAGAATCTAGTATAATTCTTTGTACATTGTATGTCCTCAATGTACCTGCTGAATGAAAGTGTTAATTCCCTATGCTTTTACACACGAATGTAGTCCACATCACCTTTCATCTGGTCTATTACAACAGCTTAACTGCTCTCCTTCGCTTCAGTCTCTATCCAGTCCCTCTTCATCCTGCTCTTGGTGATGATATTACCCTCTTCGAAACCCTTGGAGGTCTCTCTGCTGCATTCATGATAAAGTCCAAACTCCACATCCTGGTATTCAAGGTATAATATACCTTATTCTACTTAAGTTTCCTCATTGTACCCTTTCCTGCTGCCTCTATACCTCTGCTGCCCCAACTCCTTACACAAAGCGATGCTAGTTCACTACCTCCAGGAAGACTTTCCTGGCTGTTAGCCCACACTGAGACCTTCCTCCAAAATAGTAATGCTTAGCAGGCCTCTTCCTTGGCTATTCTCCTAAAAGGCCTCACTTGATTCAGCTTTTTCTGGTCTAGGCCCACAGGAGCTCTTCCTCCCCTGTCTCCTCTCAACCTCGCTGGGGGCTCAGCCAGTAATGGGATGGTGGTATGTACAGCAGTGATGGGGGAGGGAGAAGGGGAAATGGAGATTCAGTAAACTGTCAATTTTTTGGGGGGGAAGAAGCAACAGGGGAAGAAGTTCCTCAGAGCCCCTCCAACCTGCTCTCCTCTAGTTAGCCATCCCTTCTCACAGCCACAGGAATTCTCATCCCCTGTTACCCACAAACTCCTCTCTTCCTTTCTCCATTCTTCTTAAGCCGGGATTTTCCTGGCTGCTTTCTAGCCTGCACCTTTAATGCTGCTGCTTCCCAACCTGGGCCTCCACACCCAGTCATCTTCCTTTTTAGCCAGTCTTAGCATCCCAGAAGCTCCAGGCAGACAAGCCAGACCCTGTCTGCCTTCTTCCCCATGCCCTAGGACTTTTCTGAGCTCCCTGCTCAGCTCAGAACGGAGACTTTCCTCATGTTCGCCATGGGTGGGCCTGCCCCTTGTCTTCTCAGCCTCTGGCTGGCCTGGAGCCTCCAGTGTCCCCTCCGCACACAGGCCCAACTTCTAACAGCCTCTTCCACCACCACTATGCAGGACACTCAGGCCTCATCGTACTGGGCTCCACTCCCACAGCCAAGGCCCTCCCCGACCACCCTCCAGCTTATCCAGGAGCTGCAGCGCCCCCAAACTCCAGGGCCTTTTCCCCACACCCCCTCCTCATGGCATAACTCAAACCCCCCGCCCTGCAACCTCGAGTCCTCAAAGTCCTCACTCCTGTCCTGACCAGGGCCTTCCTCCTGCAAAGACGCCACGGCCACCCGCAAGGCCTCCTGGTGGAACCTCCCCCGCGCCGCCTCCAGGCCCGGGGCCTGTTCTCCTGCCACCCTCCCCGGCAGGCCTCGGCCGGGCCTGCCACCTCCTCGCCCAACTCCAGCCCCGGCCTCCGGACCCCACCCTCACACCAGCAGCCTCGCAGGCCCGAGGCCTCCCCTATCCCCAGCGCGGCCAGGCCTGCTTGGCAGAGCCTCGCTTTCCCTCTTTCACTAGCCCCACGTCGCGGACCCGTTTCCTTCGTCAGTGGCCAGGCTGTGGCCGGCGGTCCCCAACCCACAGCCCCGCCTCCCAGCCCAACTGGCCGGTTCGCCCTCCCTGGCCGTTCATCCCGGCGCCCCAGGCCGCCCTCCACCCAGGCCCGGGCCTTTGGTCCCGGCCGCCCTCAGGCCTGAGGCCCCCGTTCACTCCCATTCAGCCCAAGGCCTCTTGGCGGCGCCGCGCCCCCTGCCACGGCAGCCCGGCAGTCCGGGATCCCTGGACCGTCGCCCCGCTTGGGGCCTCCTTGTCCCTTCCCGCCTGTCCATCATTCGAGCCTCCCTCGCTTGTTTAAGCCGCTCCGGGGCCCCCTCCACTCGCTCTCCGGCCCCTCCTCGCCGCTCGAGCCGATCCGAGTGGCCTCCGGCGCTCCCTGTCCTGCGGGTCGCTCGGTCGCTCAGTCAGTTTGGCACCCGAGACCCCGGTTGTCGGTTCGCTCCCGTCAGCCCTGGGCCGTCAGACAGGCCGCGGCGCCCCGAGCCTTTCGGCCTCTCCCCCTGCCCCATTCCCTCGCTCTCAAATCCGCTGTCCTCCCCTCCGCCCATCGGATTGGCCTCCCGAGTCTCGACCCCTGTGGCGTGTCAGGCAGATACTGGGGGTCCCGTTCCATCAGTCAGGTTCGGTGGCCCCGGGCCTGGCCTCCTGGCCTTAGGCCGGGCCTCCTAACCTCGGCCCCTGCCCCAGAGCAGCCGGGCCATCACTGCCCACCGGTTCGACATCCGAGACTCCCCTGCCCGGCCCAGCCGAGTGTCAGTTCGCGGCCCACAGCTCCGGCCCGCCAGTCCAGCCTCAGTCGCCCGGGCCCAGCCTCCTTCGCTCCAGACCGGGCCTCCTGGCCTCGCCCCCCGCGCCCCCGAGCCAGGCCGCGGTGCGGGTCAGCCTGCCCATTAGGTCTCCGTCTTTACTCTGTCCAGCCCTGTCAGTCACAAAATTCATGCTCCGATCCTACGATCTGGCTTTCAGTGCCCCAGGCTGGGCCTTGCCCCGGGCCTCCCGGCCTCGCCCCCCGCGCCCCCCGGCCGCTGGGCCGCCCCCTGCTCTTAGCCAGAGGTAGCCCCTCACCCCGCGACTTACCCCACACCCCGCTCTCCAGAACCCCCATATGGGCGCTCACCGCCCGCCCGCACAGCTCGAACAGGGCGGGGGGAGCGTTGGGGCCCGAGGCCGAGCTCTTCGCTGGCGCCGCCTCCCGGGACGTGGCCTCCATGGTCGTTGCCGCCGCTACCTCACAGAACCAGCAACTCCGGGCGCGCCAGGCCTCGGGCGCCGCCATCTTGGGGAGGTGCGCGAGCCCGAGAGTGTCGCCCGCAGACCGCCATCTTGAAAAGGTCAGCAGTTAGGACGGCTCCATAATCGATATGGGGAAGAATGTGAATTATGCTAAAGGAATTTCGAATAAATTAGCATACTTTCCAAGTCTCTTAGGAGCTACTATTTTAGATGAACTCCTAGATCAATTATACTAGGGTCTGGTGGGACTAAGGGGATGTTTCTTAGCAAAGTCTCCTCAGGTGCAAACATCAGCTACCCCTAGCCCCTGCCTGTGGCCGGTAGTACATGCCAATCTGAGCATGTGTTCGCGACCACGATGAGTATGCCGCACTTCCGGCCAGATCGCCGGATTTCCGCTGAGTGACCCTTACAAGTCCTTCTTGATCCTGAAGTGGATTAGGTGCCGCTGTTGCTGCTCTTGTTGAATCTAGAACCGTAGCCAGACATGGGACTGGAGGACGAGCGAAAGATGCTTACCGAGTCCGGAGATCCTGAGGAGGTAAGGCAAGGCGATCCACTCGACCCTTTTCTCTGTCCTGAAGCCCAAAACCTAGCCCGCCAAAACACGCACGGGGCCCTCTTAGCCCCCAGTTTACCCTCTAGGATTTGCAGGGTCGGGAGCTCTAGTTCCCTCGACCTTTCCCCAGAATTCGTCCGGTGACTTTGGACAGATAGATGACTAGTTTTTCTCTGGGCCTCGGCTTCTCCATTCTGTGAATGTAGTGAAGGTTTGAGAGCGAAAATGTTTTGTGGACTAAAGTCTTGTAAAAATATGACCTATGTTTGCAGTCAGTCAGATATTCTGAAACCCGCGTTTCACAGGTTTGGGGAGCAAACAGACCACCTTGCCCCAGCTCAGGTTAGGAATCCCTACCATATCTATTGGGGAGGTTCGGAAGACGTGGCCTTGTGATTTCCTTTTCTTTGAGGAAGGTGTGTGTCTTTGGGGACAGTGAAGAAATGTACGATGTTATTCTGTGATGGAAGAGGGAGCTCTTTCCTAGGGAAAGAGTGCTGCTATGATAAGTATTTATGGACTGCTTGCTATTCCAAGTGCTTTACATGCACTAATTAATTTCTTTTTTCTTTTTTGAGATGGAGTCTCGCTTTGTCGCCCAGGCTGGAGTGCAGTGGCGCGATCTCGGCTCGCTGCAACCTCCGCCTCCCTGGTTCAGGCGATTCTCCTGCCTCAGCCTCCCAAGTAGCTGGGTAGCTGGGACTACAGGTGCCCACCACCACGCCCGGCTAATTTTTGTGTTTTTAGTAGAGACGGGGGTTTCACCAGGTTGGCCAGACTGGTCTCGAGCTCCTGACCTCGTGAACCGCCCACCTCGGCCTCCCAAAGTCCTGGGATTACAGGCGTGAGCCACCGCGCCCGGCCCTAATTCATTTCATCTACACATTATTCCTATGAAGTAAGTGTTAGGTACTATTAGTGCCATTTTTACAGATGAGGAAACAAGCGTAGAGGTTAAATATCTTTTCTAAGGTCACACAGCTAACATACTGGTGCAGCCAGGAACTGCAGCCAAGCAGCGCGATTCTAGAACCGGGACTCTTACCCATTATGCGACACAGCCACTAGTTGTTTCTAATCTCATTTCCTGCCTGTTTTCTGGTCACTTCGGGGCAGCCGTTCTGGGCTGTGGGTTCAGAATAATTGGAGACTTATTTATCCCTTAATTTTTCTCGTCTTATTATTTCTAAAAAGAAATAGAGCCTGAGGCCGGGCACAGTGGCTCATGCCTGTAATCCCAGCACTTTGGGAGGACAGCCGAGGCAGGCGCGTTGCGTGAGTTCAGGAGTTGGACCAGCCTGGGCAACGTGGTCAAACCCCGTCTCTACAAAAAATACAAAAATTAGCCAGGCATGGTGGTGAACGCCTGTGGTCTCAACTGCTCAGGAGTTTGAGCCCGGGAAGTCCAGGCTGCAGTGAGCCGTGATTGTGTCACTGCACTCCAGTCAGGCAACCCAGGTGAGACCCTGTCTCAAAAAAAAGGAAAGAAAAGAAAGAAAGAAATGGAGCCTGCCTTAGAAAGGCAGAAAGGTCAGCAGGATCCACCGCTGCAGTAGATGAGAAAAGAAAGTAAATAAGCAGTCAGTTTTAAGCTAGGGTATTCTGGCCGGGCGCGGTGGCTCAGGCCTGTAATCCAGCACTTTGGGAGGCCAAGGCAGGCGGATCACGAGATCAGGAGATCCAGACCATCCTGGCTAACACGGTGAAACCCCGTCTCTACCAAAAATACAAAAAATTAGCCGGGCGTGGTGGCGGGTGCCTGTAGTCCCAGCTACTTGGGAGGCTGAGGTGGGAGAATGGCGTGAACCGGAGAGGCAGAGCTTGCAATGAGCCGAGATCGTGCCACTGCAGCCTGGGTGACAGAGCAAGACTCTGTCTCAAAAAATAATAATAATAATAAAATAAACTAGGGTATTCTATGAGGAACCCATAATTTTTTTTTTTTTTTTTTTTTTTCATAGTCTAGAAAACAATGGGTTTTCCTCCTAACTTGGTTTGGGATGTAAGGACTAAATTTAGCTATTTGTAGCAATACTGGGATAAATATTTTAGATTGTGTAGGCCCCATGTGAACATCTGGCAGCTTGAATCTGTATCAGAAGATGTCTAATTACTGTTTATTATCTCTAAACTGGGATTACTTCCTTAAGGGACTGTTGTGATTAATTAAATCATATTAGATATGAAGGTGCTTTGTAAACTGGAGAGTATTAAGCACACTTAGGTTCTTGTTAATGAAAGTGAGATGGTATCTCTGTCTTGAAATGAACCTGGGATTCCTTTTAACCAAGTATGGTAAGGTGACAGACCTGCAGTCAACTGCCTTTGAAAGAAGAGTTTATTATTACTTAAAGTTCCCGAAAGAGGGATATACCACACAAAAAAATGCAGGGCTGTATGGGGAAGTGTCCGAGCTAGTCAGGAGGCAGAAAGTGTGAGGGGAAGGAAGCATGGCTCAGCACCTTGGTTTCTATGGGAAGGAATTGGTGGGCAGGGTAGGTACACTTGCTCAAATTTAGGATTGGATGGTTTGAATAATTTCGTTGGGCTCTGGCTTATAGGGCTGGTTCCTAGTTGTCCTATATTTGTCCCTGGGGTGATTTAGAGAAGGGGAAACAGGAGCTTAGTGTATGAAACTTAGATAAAGGAGGCAGGGCCAGGCCGAGTGGCTAATGCCTATAATCCCACCACTTTGGGAGGCCGAGGTAGGAGGATTGATTGAGCCCAAGAGTTTGAGAGCAGCCTAGGCAACATAATGAGACCCTGTCTCTACTAAAAAAAAATGTTTAAGTTAGCCGGGCATGTGGTGTGTGCTTATAGTCCTAACTACTTAAAAGGCTGAGGCAGGAGGATCACTTGAGCCCAGGAGTTTGTGGCTGCAGTGAGCTATGATGGCACCACTGCACTACAGCCTGGGTGACAGAGCAAGACCCTGTCTCTTAAACAAAACAAAAGATAAAGGAGGCAGTTGGCTACAAGCGCTTTGGATAGTTAGGTTGCATATGAAAGGTATGCTCGCAGGCAAGTTTGCTGTCTAAAAATTAGCTAGCCCTGGAAGAGCAGGATTAGCTCCAGGATTAGCAAGGCCTCTAAAATGTAAAAACATCATAGAACACAGAAAACAAAATAACATCATTAATAGCAGTGTCGGCGACACAGCGAGACTCCATCTCAAAAAAAAAAAAAAAATAGCAGTGTCAATGTCTATCTTCAGTAATTACATCAGTATGATCAGGAATAAATATGTCATAAAATTGCTGCTAACATTAATTTTGTTTTCCTTTTGTAGGAGGAAGAGGAAGAGGAGGAATTAGTGGTAAGAACTGTCTCAGGTTTGGAAACATCTCAGTAAAAGCAGGGTTTGAGCCTCATGAAACTCTAAGGGCATTTTAAGGAGTCTTTACTTGATACCTTGTAGATAATGGGGGTGGAATAAGCTTTGATACTTCCCGTGCATTGGAGTGTTTGGGGTGTGAGCCTTGGAAGCTAAGTCTATTCTGGGTTTGAGGCTTCTTCAGTTGTGGTCAGGGAGCAGATGGCATCTTGAGGGCCTGGCACTCAATCATCTGCTATTTGTGGTTTAATAAAGAACTTTGGGCCAGGCATTGTGGCTCATGCCTGTAATCCCAGCACTTTGGGAGGCCGAGGCAGGCGGATTGCCTGAGGTCGGGAGTTCAAGACCAAACCTGAACAATGTGGAGAAACCCCGTCTCTACTAAAGATACAAAATTAGCTGGGCATGGTGGCACATGCCTGTAATCCCAGCTACTCGAGAGGCTGAGGCAAGAGAATTGCTTGAACCCAGGAGGCGAAGGTTGCGGTGAGCCGAGATCGTGCCATTGCACTCCAGCCTGGGCAACAAAAGCGAAATTCCATCTTAAAAAAAAAAAAAGAACTCTGAGGGAACCTTTGTTAGATAGTCCTTCTCTATGTTAGCATTGCCTTTCTAGCTGGGCAGCTGGGGTGCATAGGCCTGGTTCTGAGACAAAGGGATTTGAAATTTCAGATGTGACATATTCCAAAATGCCATGTTAACAAGTAAGGCCTCCTATAGATCTATTTCAAGTTTGGCCAGGTTTCCTTTACCACCTTGTTTTTCAGATAGGACTGAGGCTTTCAGTGCATACTGGCAACCTTGGAAGGCAGGAATGTGAAACTTTTCCCTACTACTTAGCATCAGAATTGAATGGGAGACCGCATTCTGCCATTTCTGGCGGCAGTGTGGCTCTGCCAGCTGGCCTTCTGCACGGTAATTCAGAGGCAGCACCTTGGTTTGGTGGTTGTGTTAATCAAAGCATATGTGTTTGGTGGGTCTCCGCTAAAAATCCCCATTTTGTTGTTTTTCTATTTCTACATCAGGATCCCCTAACAACAGTGAGAGAGCAATGCGAGCAGTTGGAGAAATGTGTAAAGGCCCGGGAGCGGCTAGAGCTCTGTGATGAGCGTGTATCCTCTCGATCACGTACACAAGAGGATTGCACGGAGGAGCTCTTCGACTTCTTGCATGCAAGGGACCATTGCGTAAGTCCGTCTGAAGTCAGGAAGGGGAAAGGTTGCAATGGTCAGGGAAAACTTGGTGCTGACAATCTTTCCATGCTAGGGGAAGACCCATCAGTGAGTATTTACTCTGGGCCCAATATATGTGATGTACAGTGCTGAGCATTTTATGTAAATAACCTATTTTATTTTTTTGAGACAGGGTCTCACTATGTTGCCCAGACTGAAGTACAGTGGCATGATCATAACTCAGTGCCAACCTTGAACTCCTGGGCCTAAGTGATCCTGCCTTGGCCTCCCAAGTAGCTGGGACTACAGGTGCATGCCATTATGAGAGGCTAATTTTTTATTTTTTAATTTTTTCTAGTGATGGGGCCTTGTTATGTTGCCCAGGCTGGTCTCAAACTCCTGGGCTCAAGTGATCCTCCCATTTCGGCCCTCCAAAGTGCTGGGATTATAGGCATGAGCCATTGTGCCTGGCCTGTAAATAATCTTGCCTAATCCTTACTACTTCCACTGGAGATAGGTATCATTATCCCATTTCACAGATAGAAACTGAGGCTCAAAGAAAAAAAATAAACATCCCAACATGCACTGCTAAACAGTGGGGAAGCTGGATTTTGTACTCT
The DNA here is from genome assembly GCF_008728515.1 of Papio anubis. NCBI lineage: Eukaryota > Metazoa > Chordata > Mammalia > Primates > Cercopithecidae > Papio > Papio anubis. The sequence goes on from NC_044976.1 coordinate 44,833,564, forward strand.
TCAATAACAGACTGTTCTTTAAAAATAATTTGTATTGGCCAGGCGTGGTGGCTCACACCTGTAATCCCAGCACTTTGGGAGGCCGAGGCGGGTGGATCACGAAGTCAGGAGATCGAGACCATCCTGTGAATGGTGAAACCCCATCTCTACTTAAAATACAAAAAATTAGCCAGGCGTGGTGGCGGGCGCCTGTAGTCCCAGCTACTTGGGAGGCTGAGGCGGGAGAATGGCGTGAACCTGGGAGGTGGAGCTTGCAGTGAGCCGAGGTTGTACCAAAAAATAATAATAATAATTTGTATCCTCAAATGTGTCTAATATATAGTAGTTGGTCCAAAAGGTTGCTTTTTTTTTTTTTTTTTGGAGGCGCAGTCTGGCTCTGCTGCCCAGGCTGGAGTGCAGTGGCACGACCTCGGCTCACTGCAAGCTCCACCTCCCGGGTTCACACCATTCTGTTGCCTTAGCCTCCCAAGTAGCTGCGACCACAGGCGCCCGCCACCATGCCCAGCTAATTTTTTTTTTTTGTATTTTTAGTAGAGACAGGGTTTCACGGCGTTAGCCAGGATGGTCTCAATCTCCTGATCCCATGATCCACAGCACCCAGCCTTTCTTTTTTTTTGTTTTTTTGAGATAAGGTCTTGCTCTGTCACCCAGGCTGGAGTGCAGTGGCACGATCATAGCTCAGTACAGCCTCTACCTCCTGGTTCAAGCAATTATTCTGCCTTAGCCCCCGAGTTGCCAGGACTATAGGCACATGCTACCATGCCTTGGTAATTTTTTTTTTTTTTTTTTTTTTTAATTTGAGACTGATTCTCACTTTGTCGCCCAGGCTGGAGTGCAGTGGTGCAGTCTCAGCTGACTGCAACCTCTACCTCCCAGGTTCAAGTGATTCTCCTGCTTCAGCCTCCCGAGTAACTGGGATTAAAGATGCACGCCACCACACCCAGCTAATTTTTTGTTTGTTTGTTTGTTTGTATTTTTAGTAGAGACAGGGTTTCACCATGTTGGCCAGGCTGGTCTCGAACTCCTGACCCCCGTGATCCACCTGCCTCAGCCTCCCAAAGTGCTGAGATTACAGGCGTGAGCCACCGCACCTGGCCCATGCCTAGGTAATTTTTGTACTTTTTGTAGCGATGGGGTTTTGCTGTATTGCCCAGGTTGGTCTAGAACTCCTGGGTTCACATGTGCCACTCATCTCAGCTTCCCAAAGTGTTGGGATTACAGGTGTGAGATACCACACCTGGCCTCAAGGGGTTGTTTTTTAAAAGTAAACTTATCAGGCAGGGCATGGTGGCTGACGCTTATGATCCTAGCACTTTTGGAAGGCCAAGGCAGGAGGATCCCTTGACCCCAGGAGTTCAAGACTAGCCTGGGCAACGTAGGGGAACCCTGTCTCTATTTTTAAAAAATCCAAAGTGATAAAAGTAAACTTCTGCTTGACTCTTACATATAACACAGTAAGGTATTTTACATAAATTATACGTAAGCAAAGTTTGATGTGGTTGCTTCTATTAAAACTAATTGGATGTCCCATAAACATATGAAAAGATATTCAACATCATTAACCATCAGGGATACTACCATAACACTTTATACCCACTGCCCACTAGGATGGCTATAATAAAAAAGATAACAAGTGTTGAAGAGGATGTGGAAAAGTTGGAAACCTCATATGCTGTCAGTAAAGGTGTAAATTGGTACAGCCACTGTGGAAAACATCTGGCACTTCTTCAAAAGGCTAAGCATACAGTTAATGTATGACACAGCAATTCCACTCGAAGATATATACCCAAGAGAAATGAAAACATATGTTCACATAAACACCTGTACACAAATGTTCATAGAAGCATTGTTTATACTACCCAAAAAGTGGAAAAACCATAAATGTCCGTCAGCTAGGCCGGACACGGTGGCTCATGCCTGTAATCCCAGAACTTTGGGAGCTCATGCAGGTGGATCACCTGAGCCCAGGAGTTTGAGACCAGCCCTGGGCAACATGGTAAAACCCTGTCTCTACAAAAAATATATATATAAAAAGATAACCGGGCATGCTGGCTCACACCTGTAGTCCTAGCGACTTGGGAGGCTGAGGTGGGAGGATCACCTGAGCCTGGGGAAGTCAAGGCTTCAGTGAGCCATGATCACGCCACTGCACTCCAGCCTGGGTGACAGAATGAGACCCTGTCTCAAAAAGAAAAATCAAGTTCTTTTCTCAAAAAATTAAACATAGAATTATGTACTATATGATCTAGCAATTTCACTTCTAGGTATATACCCAGTAGTATTGAGAGTAGGCTTAAACAGATATTTCCATATTCATATTCACAATAGCCAAAAGGTAGAAACAACCCAAGTGTCCCTCCATGGATGAAAAGGTTTTTTTAAAATGTGCTCTGTATATACAATGGGATATTATGCAGCCTTAAAATAGAAGGGGGCTTGGCGCGGTGGCTCATGCTTGTAATCCCAACACCTTGGGAGCCCGAGGTGGGCGGATCATCAGGTCAGGAGATCAAGACCATCCTGGCTAACACGGTAAAACCCTGTCTCTACTAAAAATACAACAAATTTAGCCAGGTGTAGTGGCAGATGCCTATAGTCCTAGCTACTTGGGAGGCTGAGGTAGGAGAATGGTGTGAACCCAGGAGGCAGAGCTTGCAGTGAGCCGAGATCGTGCCACTGCACTCCAGCCTAGGTGACAAAGCGAGACTCCGTCTCAAAAAAAAAAGAAGGGGCTGGGCACAGCAGCTCACGCCTGTAATCCCAGCACTTTGGGAGGCTGAGGCAGGTGGATCACCTGCTGTCAGGAGTTCAAGACCAGCCTGGATAACATGGCGAAATCCTGTCTCTACTAAAAAATATAAAAATTAGCTGGGTGTGGTGGTGGGCACCTGTAATCCCAGCTGCTCAGGAGGCTGAGGCAGGAGAATTGCTTGAACCTAGGAGGCGGAGGTTGTAGCGAGCTGAGATCACGCCATTACACTCCAGCCTGGGTGATAGAGCAAAACTCTGTCTCAAAAAAAAAAAAAAAAAAAAAGCAAACCAAAAAAAACAAAACTGGGGCAGGATTTCTTGATTCCTGGATTTTCACCAAAATTTAGGTTTGTTAAGAATTTAAGGTAATATGCAATTCTGTATATAAAATATACCAAAAGATGGTGCTCTTATTAAATTTTTTCTTTTGGCCAATTTGGGTGTTATTTAAAGAGAAATTTAAAATAAGAAACTGGGCCAGGTGCAATGGTTCACACATGTAATCCCAGTACTTTGGGAGGCCAAGGCGGAGGATCAGTTGAGCACAGGACTTTGAGACCAGTCTGGGCAACATAGGGAGGGCCCATCTCTTAAAAAAAAAAAAAAAAAAATGAGCAGGGCATGGTGGCACACGTCTGTGGACCCAGTTACTCATGAGGCTGAGGTGAGAGGATTGCTTGAGCCTGGGAGGTTGAGGCTGCAGTGAGCTATGATTGTATCACTATACTCCAGTTTGGGCAACAAACCTTGTCTCAAAAAAGAAAAAAGAAACCAGTAAGTAGGGGAAAGAGATATAAAGAAAGACATAGGCCGGGCACAGTGACTCTCATCTTTAATCCTAACACTTTGGGAGGCCAAGACAGTAGATCACCTGAGGTCAGGAGTTCGAGACCAGCCTGACCAATATGATGAAACCCCGTCTCTACTAAAAACACAAAAATTAGCTGGGCTTGGTGGTATATGCATCTGTAATCCCAGCTACTCGGGAGGCTGAAACAGGAGAATTGCTTGAACCCAGGAGGCGGAGGCTGCAGTGAGCCAAAGTTGCGCCATTGCACACCACCTTGGGCAACAAGAGCAAAACTCAAAAAAAAAGTCTCAAAAAAAAAAAAGAAGGGAAACTCTGACACATGTTGCAACATTGATGAACCTTGGAGACATTATACTAAGTGTCAGGGAGGACAAACATTGTATCGTTCCACTTCTGTGAGGTACCTAGAATAGTAGTCACATTCATAGAGACAAAGTAGAATGGTAGTAATCAGGAGCTGAGGGGAGAAAGGAAGTGGAGAGTTACTGTTTAATGGATATAGTTTTGATTTAGTAAGATGAAAAAGTTCCCAAGATTGGAAGTTCTAGAGATTGTAGGAGACTGTATGGTTGTAGAACAATGGGAATGCACTTAACTGCCACAGAAATGTACAGTTAAAAATGATTAAAGTGGGGCCGTGTACAGTGGCTCACACCTGCAATCCCCACACTTTGGGAGGCCAAGGCCGGCACATCACTTGAGGTCAGGAGTTTGAGACCACCTGGGACAACATGGTGAAACCTTGTGTCTACTAAAAATACAGAAATTTAGCTGAGTGGTGGCACACGCCTGTAATGCCAGCTACTCAGGAGTCTGAGGCAGGAGAATCGCTTGAACCTGGGAGGCAGAGGTTGCAGTGAGCCAAGATTGTACCACTGCACTCCAGCCTGGGGGACAGAGCAAGACTCTGCCTCAAAAAAAAAAAAAAAAAAGATTAAAGTAGAAAAAGGAAAAAATTACTAAAGTGGTAAATTTTATGTTATTTTTTTTTTCCCAAAATTCTTTTTTTTTTTTTTTTGAGACGGAGTCTCGCCTGCTCCAGCCCAGGTTGGAGTGCAGTGGCCGGATCTCAGCTCAATGCAAGCTCCAATCTTCCGGGTTCACGCCATTCTCCTGCCTCAGCCTCCCTGGTAGCTGGGACTGCAGGCTCTCAGCCCACCTCAGCCTCGCTAGTTTTGTATTTTTAGTAGAGACAGGGTTTCACCATGTTAGCCAGGATGGCTTCATCTCCACCTCGCGGATCCGCCTGGCCTCGCCTCCCAAAGTGCTGGGATTACAGGCTTGAGCCACCGCCCCGGCCTTACCACAATTTTTAACGAAAGAAATTAAGTACTGAACATGCTACAATATGGATAAACTTTGCAAACATGCTAAATGCTAAGGGAAAAAAGCCAGTCACAAAGTGAAAAATATCATATGATACGATTTATATGAAATGTTCAAAATAAGCAAGTCATGATCTGTTCCCTTAATTAATATCCCCTCCTATTGATTTCCCCCCTCCCAGTGTGTGGTCATTCTAAAAACATTTACATGTATTTATGAGCCAAGCACTGGTTTAGGATCTGGGAGTAAGATAGACATAGTTCCTTCATTCACTGAGTTTATGAGCCAGCACAGGAAACAGAAGTAGAACAAGTGCTAAACTTTGGTAAGTCTCACAGGTGGCACTTTCTGTGCATTATTAACTGAACCCTCCCGCCTCCTACTTCCCATTTATATTTTCTTCCTCCTCCTAGCATTTCCCATTATCAGAGGTTACCTTATTTATGTGTTCATTTTAACTCATTACCCTGTAAGTTTCTTAAGTGACAGATGTGTCTTGTTACAGTTATAACTCACTCAGCACTTAGAACACTACCTGGCATATAGAAGATGTCCTGTGAATATGTGTTGAATTAATATGTAATGTTAATATCACTGATGGGGAGGCAGGAAGCCTGTAAGTAGGACAGATTTTGTGTGTGGATAGGGGCTTATTGAGAGAAGGCTTACAGGAAATGACATGTATAAGATCTAAATTCTAAAGGAAGAATAAAAGATGAAACAAGTAGGGAGTTCACTAGGACCCCAGCAAGTGTATATGTGAGAGAAGGGAGTTGTGAGAAGAGGGTAGAGCCTGTGTCTCAGAAGGACCTGTAAGCCACGGAGCATTAAAGCTGCCAATTGATTACCTCCTTTTCTTTCCCCTATCTAGGTGGCCCACAAACTCTTTAACAACTTGAAATAAATGTGTGGACTTATTCACCCCAGCCTTCATCTTCTGGGCATCAGAATATTTCCTTATGGTTTTGGATATACCATTTGTTTCTCTTATTTGTGTAACTGTAAAGTTCACATGAACCTCATGGATTTTGGCTTAGGCTGGTAGCTTTATGTAAATTTAGTGATTCCATCTTAATAAAAGTTCTGTGATCTGCAAACCTGCACCCTGTCCTTTTTTTATAAATTGAGAATTTTTTTTTTTAATTTGAAATTTTCTTTTATTTTTGAGGGGGTGGGGAGCAGGGGGACAGGGTCTTACTTTGTTGGCCAGGCTGGAATGCAGTGGGTAAATAGCCTGGTTGCAGCCTCCACCTCCTGGGCTCTGCGATTCCACTGCCATCATAGCTAGGACTAGCATGCATCACTCACCTTACACTTGTGTTATTCAGGGTGAGGTTGCCAAAGGCCTCACGCTCTGTAATCCTGTGCACTTTGGGAGGCTGAGGTTGAAGGATCATGAGATCACCAGGAGATCAAGACCATCCTGGCTAACACAGGAAACACCTCCGCCTCGCTCAAAAAATACAAAAAATTAGCTGGGCGTGGTGGCAGTCGCCTGTGGTCCCAGCTACTCAGGAGGCTGAGGCAGGAGAGTGGCGTGAACCCAGGAGGCGGAGCTTGCAGTGAGGCACTGCATCTCCAGCCTGGGCGCATGAGCCAGACTCTGTCCCCGAAATTATTATTTTAGATGGCATTCAGAATTGGCTGGTCTTAGAACTCTGGCCCAAGGTCCTCCTGCCTGAGCCTCCCAGTACTATGAAGCTTGGAGTAGCATGAGCCACCACACACACGGAACTACAATTTTTAAACACATTAGATGTACCCATCACCTATCAAGTATGTATGTCTTGATGAGGGCTGTGCCTGGCACAGTGGCTTATACCTGTAATCCCAACACTTTCAGAGGCTGAGGCAAGAGGATCTCTTGAAGCCAGGAGTTCAAGACCAGCCTAGGCAACATAGTGAGATCCTGTCTCTACAAAAATAAGTAGCTGGGTGTGATGGTGTTCTCCTGTAGTCCTAGCTACTTGGGAGGCTAAGATAGAAGGATTCCTTAAGCCCAAAGTTCAGGGGTTACACTGAGCTATGATCACTGCGTCTGGGACACATAGTGGAGACCCTGCATTTTTTAAAAAGAGAAAAAGCCAGGTGAGATGGCTCACAGCTGTAATCCTAGCACTTTGGGAGGCTGAGGGAGGATTTCTTCTGAGGCTGTGGAGCTCCCGACCAGCCTGGGCAACATAGTGAGACTCTGGCCTCTAAAAAAAAAAAAAATTATGTAAGAAACTTGGCCAGGTGTGGTGGCTCATGCCTGTAATCCTAGCACTTTGGGAGGCCGAGGCGGGCAGATTGCCTGAGCTCAGGGGTTCGAGACCTGCCTGGCAACACGGTGAAACCCCGCTTCTGCTAAAATACAAAAGTGTTCAGGCACCATGCTCTTGAATCCTGGAGCACTATAAAATGAGAACTGCCTCTAAACCCAGTGGAAAGAGCCTGTCCCAGCCCTGCCGCAGAAGACTCCATCAATAAAAAAAAAACTTTTCACTTGGGAGGCCGAGAGGCTAGGGATCAAGGAGGTCAGAGATCGAGACCATCCTGGCTAACGATGAAACTGCAGTGCCCCTACTAAAAAAATACAAAAACTAGCTGGGCATGGTGGCAGGCTTGTAACAGCGCGGAACCCGGAGGCATGGAGCTTGCAGTGAGCCGAGATTAAGGCCACTGCACTCCAGCCTGGGCAACAGAGTGAGACTCCATCTCAAAAGAAAACAAGCCAGGCTTAGGTGGAACACACCTGTAATCCCAGCACTTTTGGGAGGCCAAGGCGAGGCAGGTGGATCACGTGAGGTCAGGAGTTTGAGACCAGCCTGGCCAACATGGCAAAACCTTCTCTCTAAAATTCGGTGGGCTTGGTAGTGGGTGCCTGTATCCCAGCTACTCGGGAGGCTGAGGCATGAGAATGGCTTGAATCAGGAGGATGAGGTTGCAGAAAGCTGAGATTGTGCTATTGCACTCCAGTCTGGGTGACAGAAGGAGACTCCATCTCAAAAAAATAAAAATTAAAAAAATAAAAAGAAATTTATTTTTTAAAAGACAGGGGTTTGGTCAATTTTATGACTCACGCCTATAATCTCCAGCACTTTGGGAGGCTGAGGGTGGATCAATTAGGAGTTTTGAGATCAGCCTGGCTAACATGGTGAAACCTGTCTCTACTAAAAATACAAAAAAAATTAGCCAGGCGAGGCACTGCATCCCAGCCACTGTGAGGCTGAGGTGGAGAATTGCTTAACCAGGAGTTGAAGGTTGAATCATCTAAGCTTTCGCTGTGGGCTTCTTCAGTGTACTTTTCCTTTTATAATTAACAAGTATCCCCTTCTTCACCAGTCGTTCAACTAATTCACTTATTTATGTTTGTATGAAATAATGTATTCCTTTTATTCAAAGGGGTATAATCCAGTACTATCATCATATATTTTGATGCTCAAATTATTCCAGATTTGGCTAGTGGTTTTTGTGTACTTTTGACATGCCCTATCATTCTTTGAGCACTTCCTTTTGTTTGCTTTTAGCTACACCTGTTGAAATGGGGACACACTTCTTTCTTTATGGAATGAAATGTTCCAGACTTAACTTGTACTTTCCCTGTCTCAGCCCTGGAATCACCTCTTCCTCCACGGAACCCTGGTTCCTTTAACTAGGGAATGAAGATCTCTTCATGGGCAGAGCTAGGGAATATATGAATTCCTTACATATACACATACTGGCATCTATGTCTACTTATTTACTAAATTTGTATTTATTTAGTGCATACCAATACCTAAACACTACAGGGTTTGTTCTGGTTTTTACCCTTTCTTTTTTTTTTTTTTTTTTTTTTTTGAGACGGAGTCTCACTCTGTCGCCCAGGCTGGAGTGCAGTGGCGCGATCTCAGCTCACTGCAAGCTCCACCTCCCGGGTTCACGCCATTCTCCCGCCTCAGCCTCCGAGTAGCTGGGACTACAGGCGCCCGCCACCACGCCCGGCTATTTTTTTGTATTTTTAGTAGAGACGGGGTTTCACCATGTTAGCCAGGGTGGTCTCGATCTCCTGACCTCGTGATCCACCCGCCTCGGCCTCCCAAAGTGCTGGGATTACAGGCTTGAGCCACCGCGCCCGGCCCTTTTTTTTTGAGACGGATTCTTGTTTTGTTGCCCAGGCTGGAGTGCAGTGGTGCTGTCTCAGCTTACTGCAACCTCTGCCTCCTGGATTCATGTGATTCTCCTGCCACGGCCTCCCAAGTAGCTGGGACTACAGGCACATGCCACCATGCCAGGCTGTTTTTTTGTTTTTGTTTTTGGTTTTGTTTTGTATATTTAGTTTTGCCATGTTGGCCAGGCTGGTTTTGAACTCCTGGCCTCAGGTGATCTGCCCACCTCTGCCTCCCAAAGAACTGGGATTGCAGGCGTGAGCCACTGCACCCAGCCAAACCTTTTCCATATTTGTAACTCTATTCTCTGATTGCTAGCTCCCATAATCTGCAATATATTTACCTATTGGATTAATCCTCCCTATATGTAACCAGTCTCCCATTGCCAGTACCACCTTTCCAGGTGCCCTATTCTCATCTTGCTTAGACTCCAATACCCTTCCACCACAACCCTACACACTCCAATTCTTTTTGAGACGGAGTCTTGTTCTGTCACCCAGGCTGGAGTGCAGTGGCACAATCTCAGCTCACTGCAGCCTCTGCCTCCCAGGTTCAAGCGATTCTCCTGCTTCAGCCTCCTGAGTAGCTAGGGCTACAGGCTGGCTAATTTTTGTTTGTTTGTTTGTTTATTTATTTATTTAGAGATGGAGTCTCATTCACTGTCACCCAGGCTGGAGTGCGATGGCACAATCTTGGCTCACTGCAGCCTCTGTCTGCCAGGTTCAAGTGATTCTCCTGCTTCAGCCTCCTGAGTAGTTGGGGTTACAGGCATGTGCCACTGCACCCGGCTAATTTTTGTATTTTTAGTAGAGACAGGGTTTCACCATGTTGGCCCGGCTGGTCTTGAGCTCTTGGCCTCAAGTGATCCGTCTGCCTTGGCCTCCCAAAATGCTGGGATTACAGGTGTGAGCCACCATGCCCAGTGCTAATTATTGTACTTTTAGTAGAGATGGGGATACATCATGTTGGCTAGGCTGGTCTCAAACTCCTGACCTTAAGTGATCGACCTGCCTTGGCCTCCCAAAGTGCTGGGATTACAGCAGTGAACCACCACACCTGGCCCTCATTCCCTTTTTAAAAAATTAGCCGGGCATGGTGGCATGTACCTGTAAGTCCTAGCTACTGGGAAGCTGAGGCAGGAGGATCTCTTATAGCCCAGTTCGAGGCTGCAGTGAGCTATGATGGTGCCACTACACTCCAACTTAGGCAATAGAGCGAGACCGTTTTTTTTCTTTTTCTTTTTTTTTTTTTTTTAGTGCATACCAATACCTAAACACCACAGCATTTGTTCTGGTTTTTACATTTTCTTTTTTTGTTGTTTGAGACGGAGTCTCACTCTTGTCACCCAGGCTAGACTGCAGTGGCGCGATCTCGGCTCACTGCAACCTCCACCTCCCAGGTTCAAGCAATTCTCCTGCCTCAGCCTCCTGAGTAGCTGGGATTACAG